>NW_020664463.1:7468938-7660354 GCF_002925995.2 Terrapene triunguis | reverse complement strand
ATTTATGCTCCAATACGTCTGTTGGTCTATAAGGTGCCACAGGACTCATGTGTGCCTGCCTTTGCCTGAGGGGGACTGGGGAAAACACTAGTCTGGTTTTGAAAGTGGTTTTCCTGTTACAGCTAAAGCATATTAAGAAAACTGTTTTCAAAACCAGTGTTGCCTTCTGCCAATGTGGACAGCGCCTCAAGGAATTAAAATGAAAAGACTCCTCAGCAGGAGTTAAGGCTGGAGTATCCAATGAGAGTTTTAAGGCTTAATTCTCCATTGCATCATCATTCCCATTTCACGTTAGTGTTGCATCACTGATTCTGATGAAGAACCGCTGGTGTAAAACTGGAGTAATGCAGAGGTGAATCAGGCCTTTAACATTCCCTTCGAGCTGCCTCAATCTGGCCTCTACATTTTTGCCCACCCAATTTTCTGCATTCACCAAACTCCACTGTGCATATTTGTACATTTCTCACACAAATTTGTAAAGCCAGGAGGACAAATTCTCAAAGAACTTATTTCAGATTTACATCACCATAACTGAGGAGAATTTGGGCCACAGTTGGGCCCCCTTTTATAAGTAATCCCTCTATGTAAAATGGGCTAATGTAACCCCTATATCAGTGGTTCTCAACCAGGGGTACATCAATTCACCTTGATATTTGCCTAGTTTTACAACAGGCTACATAAAAAGCATTAGCAAAGTCAGTACAAACTAAAATTTCATACAATGATTTTTTTATACTGCTCTATATATTATACACTGAAATGTAAGTACGATATTTATATTCCAATTGTGTTATTTTATAATTATATGGTAAACATGAGAAAGTAAGCAATTTTTCAATAATAGTGTGCTTGACACTTTTGTATTTTTATGTCCAATTTTATAAACAAGTAGTTTTTAAATGAGGTGAAACTTGGGAGTATGCCAGACAAATCAGACTCCTGAAAGGGGTACAGTAGTCTGGAAAGGTTGAGAGCCATTGTTTTATGTTACTTTAATATTGCTATTGTAAAATAACTTACTTCTTTTGTGTGGCAAGAGCAACATTTACAAGTTAATAGAAAGGTTTGAAATCCATTTGAAGGCTTCCGGAGACACAGAGTGCACCTTTGCTATACCTCTTGGCAATGGAAAGATGGGGCATTTGTTCCCAATGTGTTCGATGGTTTGGAGGATGCCACATTTGCATTATGGTGACTCCTTGATTCTCCATTTGTGCATCAGCTGTGCGCATCTTCCATGTAAAGTCCTAATATGATTGATGGTCACCCACTATCTTTGGCAGAGCGAGCAGCCAGGCAGTTCAATGATGTGATCATCTATGAGGTGCTTGTTGTTTACATTGGAGCCTACCCTCTGCATCCACCAGGTGCTTTCGGGGTTGAAGTTGGATGACAAGAGCTTCTTCAGCTGCCCAGAATAGTTGGCAGCATCCAAGGCAAATGCAAGGTAGGCAAACAACGTTGTCATGGAGCTTTTGGTTAGTGAGAGCTTTCTCGTACTCGTGCAACGTAGCCATCTCTCACCGGATGGTAGGAGGAAGGATTTTTGCAAGGACAGAAAGCCTAGGCAGGAGAGTGGACTTCAGTTACATTTAGCTGTCTATCCACAAGGTTGGTGTGTAGTACTTGGCTGTGGAATAAACTAAAGCCAGCATTGCTCTTTGTATCATTACAACTCTATTGTCACAATCAATGATAATAAGGTGATTAAGGTGCATTGGATGTGAGCTGCTAAGTGATTGTTGGTATGGTGATATAATTTCAACTGTTCTTCTACAATTTGCATTAGTTTATCTTGCTTTTTTTTTTTTTTCTTAATTGGTGTGCCTCAAATGTATTTGTGTTACTGACAGTATTAAAGGATGAAGTTATATAGTAATTTAAAAAGCAACATTGAGTCCTGTGGCACCTTTAAGACTAACAGATGTATTGGAGCATAAGCTTTCCTGGGTGAATGCCCACTTCGTCCGATGCATGTAATGGAAATTTCCAGGGGCAGGTATAAATATGCTGGCAAGAATCAGTCTGGAGATAACGAGGTTAGTTCAATCAGGGAGGGTGAGGTCCTCTGCTAGCAGTTGAAGTGTGAACACCAAGGGAGGGGAAACTGCTTCAGTAGTTGGCTAGCCATTCACAGTCTTTGTTTAATCCTGATCTGATGGTGTCAAATTTGCAAATGAACTGAAGCTCAGCAGTTTCTCTTTGGAGTCTGGTCCTGAAGTTTTTTTGCTGTAAGATGGCTACCTTTACATCTGCTATTGTGTGGCCAGGGAGGTTGAAGTGTTCTCCTACAGGTTTTTGTAAATTGCCATTCCTGGTATCTGACTTGTGTCCATTTATCCTTTTACGTAGTGACTGTCCAGTTTGGCCAATGTACATAGCAGAGGGGCATTGCTATGATGGCATATACAACATTGGTGGACGTGCAGGTGAATGAACCGGTGATGTTGTAGCTGATCTGGTTAGGTCCTGCGATGGTGTTGTTGGTGTAGATATGTGGGCAGAGTTGGCATCGAGGTTTGTTGCATGGATTGGTTCCTGAGTTAGAGTTGTTATGGTGCGGTGTGTTGTTGCTGGTGAGAATATGCTTAAGGTTGGCAGGTTGTCTGTGGGCGAGGACTGGCCTGCCTCCCAAGGTCTGTGAAAGAGAGGGATCATTGTCCAGGATGGGTTGTAGATCACTGATGATGCGTTGGAGAGGTTTAAACTGAGGACTGTAGGTGATGGCCAGTGGAGTTCTGTTGGTTTCTTTCTTGGGCTTGTCTTGTAGCAGGAGGCTTCTGGGTACACGTCTGGCTCTGTTGATTTGTTTCCTTATTTCCTTGTGCGGGTATCGTAGTTTTGAGAATGCTTGGTGAAGATCTTGTAGGTCACATCAGGTTACATCTGTTAGTCTTAAAGGTGCCACAGGACTCTATGTTGCTTTTTACAGATCCAGACTAACACGGCTACCCCTCTGATAGTAATTTAAATTTGTTGCCTAGTAGACTTCTTTTTACTATCTTGTATTTTGATGTTACTTTGCCATTTCCAGCCATATAATTAGACAAAATTGCTGACAAGTTTTAAAAATATACATCTAAAGGATCAACACCATAGCAACCCAATTTGCATCACAGCAGTGACAGATAATACCTGTAACCAGCTTAACATTTTTAGGACCAAGACTTGCTTTTCAGTATGCAAGTACATCTTAGATTTAAAATTTTTATTAGGATGATGTTTAAAAAAATGTGAACGGTACAGAGTTTAAGCATAGAAGTTTCTGGTTATCAGGGAATAACGCACAGATTATCGAGGGCTGCGGAGTTCGGTTTAAGATCGGGTGGCATAAGGAATACATAATCTGCAATATCCCCGATTGGGGGTAAAAGGTTGATGGGTCAAAGTACAGACATTGAGATATGAGGGTATGGTGTTCATATAATGGCTATGTTCGGGTGTGGAGTATAATGAGTGGATATGATGATGAGGATGGATTGACCCTCATTTGGTGAGATTTAACATTCAGGGAGTTTATGGTTCCAGTTCATATGATCCAACGGAGAAAGTCTCTTGGTCCCTTTCTCGTAGTCGAAGAACGATGTCACTCTGGCTCACGCCTCCTGGTACTGTCAGTGACCGGTGATGTGTTCGATGTAGATGTCCCTGGACCATCAGATGGTGTCTGAGACCATGAGGCGCCTCATGAGCCGTGCGTAGCGTCGACCGATCCCGCAGGTCTGCAGCACACGCTCGTTGCAGGGGTCCCAGATGCACAGGGCTCCAACAATCAGGGCGTCCATCTGCACCTCGTAGCACTTTGCTCGCAGGGTGTCAGCCAGGGGGGCGTACTTTTCCAGTTTACGAGCTCGGGCTTCACGAAACGCTGGGGTCCTGTTCTCAAAGGAGACCGTGATGTCGACGAGTACGATCTTTTTCTGGGCCTCGTCGGTGACGACGATGTCAGGTTGTAGCTGGCTGTCGGTACCGGGGATGGCGCAGTTCATGGACATCTCCCCCAGGTGTGGTGCGATGGCTTTCACCAGGCAGTTCTGGATGGTGTTGTGGCGCAGCTGCCAGGCTCTGGAGTGGGGTTTGCAGCTGCACAGGACATGGGGCAGGGTCTCGTTGGAGTAGCCGCACTTCCTGCAACATTTGTCTCAGTTCCCGTGGCGGACAGCTCCATTGAGCGGGACGCAGTTGAGCCGGGCACGGTGGATGAACCGCCAGTCGGCGGAACGGGTGAAGCTGCCCCTGGCAAGGAAGTGGTTGCTGGAGTCCCACTTGCTGGTCAACTCGAAGGCTTTATCCTGGTCCGGTTTATGCTTCAGGGTTTCCACGTACAGTGAGTCGATGGTGGCCTTCAGAGTCCTCTCCAGCAAGCCCCTGGCGGTTGGAGTGACGATGGTGTTGTCGTTGGACCTGATCTGCGGCACCAGGTAGAGTACAGGGGTCAACTGAAGAGCGATCTGCAGGTGATTTGGCGGATCTTCACTAGACCCGCTAAATCGACCAACGGTGGATCGATCTCAGAGCGTTGATCCTGGCTGTAGTGTAGATGTAGCCTAAATTTTGTCCAAATAGAAGAGCTCATGAATAATTGGCAAGAGGACGTTACAATGATGGTGAGTGAAAACTACTTCAACAAATCCGTGGCTACCTACGATGTTTACGGTAGTGAAAGCCTGTTTGCGTATTCTATTGGGATGTCTGTCTCTTTTGCAGATTGACCCCTCTGATCTTTTTGTGGCCTCCCTGTAGTTCTGGGAAAGTACAGACAGTTCCTTCTGGGCAGCTTGGAGTTAGGCAGGGAGCTTCCTTCTTGAGGACTGTTATACCTAAATAGCATGTCCCTAGTTCTAAATCAATACTTGGTTCACTTGCAAAGGAGATAGAGGGTTTGCCATTCTAGATCAAATCATTATTCCAGCTAAATTGGCGTTCTTCATTCCTTGTAGTAATTAGAACCTGACGTTTCAGAGGAAGGGAAAGAACCATACAGCACTAGCTTTTAGCTTTAGAATCTCCGGTGCCTGCTAGTGGTACACGAGGCAGCCCATTTTTCCCAATGCTGTCTGTCCAGAGCAAGATGATGTTTATATTTGCAAATCTGTGACATACAGAAACAACTCAGAGACAAGTTGAGTAACTGAAAGCATTTTTAAGTGGATAGGTTGTTAGCCTGACTCACAACCCCCTACCAGGAGGATCAATGGACTGCCTTTAATCTGGCTCCTACCCTTTGACCTGTCTGGCTTGGATGGTCCTAACAGGAGCTTCCTGTCAGCATAGCCCTCAGGGTCACTGGAGCACACAAGCCTTCTCACCATGTCACAGTACAATCCCTGGGAAAAGCACTAGACCAGTCATTCTCAAACTTTTGTACTGGTGACCCCTTTCACATAGCAAGCCTCTGAGTGCAACCTCCCCCCCCCCCAATAAATTAAAAACACTTTTTTATATATTTAACACCATTATAAATGCTGGAGGCAAAGCGGGGCTTGGGGTGGAGGCTGATAACTCACGAATCCCCATGTAATAACCTCACAACCCCCGAGGGGTCCCGACCCCCAGTTTGAGAACCCCTGCTCTAGACAATTATTCAATTCCATATGGGCTGGGTTCCTGGTGGCGGAGATTCCTTCCTGATCCTCTGCAGGCAATCAATTGATACCCTGAAGCATAGGCTGTGACTACTAGATTGTTATCTTTGTTTGCATAGTTACAATTGTTGTTGTCAGGAGGTCATCCAGCCCTTGTTTACATCCAGCCACAGGGTCTGTCATAAACAGACAGTTAAGGGTTAATGCCTCTTTTACCTGTAAAGGGTTAAAAAGTTCACCTAGCCTAGCTGACACCTGACCAGAGGAACCAACGGGGGGACAAGATTTTTCAAGAGGAAGGAGGGAAGTTTTTCCTTTGTTCTCTTCATTAACTTCTGTGCCAGAGTGAAAAGATCCAGGAATCAACCAGGGTAGTGAGTATTAGAGAAGGAATAAATTAGCTTATGTTTATTTCCTTTTGTGACTTTGTTTTTGCAATAGAGGGGGAATCAAATTGGGTTTTCTTTTGTGTACTTTAAGTTTTTATGCCCAGAGAGAAATCCTCTGTGTTTTTGAATCTGTTGTCTGTGAGAATAGCTTGCATGCTAATCTCCCAGAGGTTTTCCTTTTACCTTTCTTTAATTAAAAGTCTTCTTTTAAGAACCTGATTGATTTTTCCTTGTTTTAAGATCCAAGGGGGTTGGATCTGGACTCACCAGGAATTGGTGGGGGGAAAGGGAAATTAAACTCAAATCCTGCCAGGAAAGGAGGGGGGGATGATTAATTTCTCCTTTTTTTAAGATCCAAGGGTTTGGTTCGGTGTTCACCAGGAAACTGGTGGAGAAGTTTCTCAAGGTTACCCAGGGAAGGATTATAGTACTTGGGAGGGAGATATTTTGGGGGGAAGATGGAGTTCCCAAATGACTCAAATGGTTGTTTAAACGATTTGGTGGTGGCAGCATACTAATCTAAGCTGGTAATTAAGCTTAGGGGTTCTCATGCAGGTCCCCACATCTGTACCCTAAAGTTCAGAGTGGGAGTGAAACCTATGACAGGGTCTGACTCTGCTTCTGAGATAGTGATTATACACTGCATAAAGGATCTTACATTCACATATTCTAAATGTACTGCCCTTTAATTTCATTGCATGCCTGTTCTCATACTAGCCTCATATTCTGTCCTTTCTGACTAGCTTTTCACTTAAAATGCATTTCACTATATCTTTTCAGTTTTAACCTCACACTGAAACATTGGATAATTGTGACAATGGAAAAGATGAACAACCAAATCATGATCAGTTCTACTGCAGGTACAGATAGTATTTCAGCCACAGAATAAAATTTTGGTTTTGCTTCATTTAACTAAATTTGTATATTTTCTTAAAGTTATGGCTTCAGTCTCACCTATATTAGTTATTTGTACTGCAGTAACATCTAGGGCCCCAGTCATGGACCTACCCTCTTTGTGTTAGGTGCTGTACAAATACAGAACAAAAAGATGATCCCTGCAGATTTCTCCTGTCTCCACTGTGCCACTTGGTCCCAGTGGCTCTTGCCAACTTCTCCCCTTACCTGGAACTTCCCCCAAAAAGAGATTAGGGTTTTGTACAGCATGCAAGAGAAAGCTGCGTGGCTTAATACAGTCTCACTGTCCCAATGGTTCCAGCCACAATCAGAAGAAAAAGTGGTATTTTCAGCCTGTAAGAGGGAAAAAAAAAGTAGCGGAAATCTTACAAGACAGACTTTTTTCAATCTGTTTCCACCACTCTTTTGCTGATTCAGGAGATCTGGATGTTTCAGATAAGTATTCAAACTTTCAGATGCATCTCCAAAGTAACCTTGTGAAACTGACCAGTCACTAGTTTTAACTCAATTTTCTAGCTAGGTTAAAAGATACACCACGAGTTGAGGAGATAAAGGTTCAATGGGCCATATTCATGGCTGTCATAAAGCAGGTGCATTTCCACTCCTGCTGTCTAGTATAAATGCAATGACTCCCAGCATGGGTCATCAGCAGGATTTGACTCTGGGATGTCCTGCACCAAAACACAAATGTCTTCCACTTGATCTAAAAAGTAATGCCATTGGCTGGCAGCAGTATCAGGCTGCTATCCTCTATGTGCCATTAGTGGGAGATATAGCACATGCATTTTATAAACATGGTGCAATAAACAAAACATATTCAATATTAAAACATGAACAAAACAAGAAACTAAAACGGAACAAAGATTTTTACAATAAATACTCATGCTTTTAAGAATAGGCTGTATAGTAATGGAAGCTTAGAAATTGTAATGACATCCCTAGGAGTTACAAAAGTACATAGCTCAGTATGTGTATTGTTTTTGCTACTCCTTTCAGTACCCTCAATCTTACACTGAGAACTAGATGTACATTTAAGTGCCCTATTTTCCTGATAAGTTTGATACATAATTTACATAGAAAAGGAGTGTTGTTTTGGATAGACCATCCTTCACATGAATGTGCTGAACACAAACAATTAGTATAGCATTTCATTTTGTTTCCTATTCAACCGCATGAAAGCCTGATATTCAGATGGCACAATACAAAACCATACTTGGATTATAAATGGCTCTAAATAGTTGTTGAATACTCAGCCTAGTTATTTCAGTAACAACTACATTTTATAGAGAGTGTTATTAAGTGCTAATTTTTTTTTAAACTTACTTTCAGGTTCCTAAGGTCCTGAAAGTCCCATTCTTTCCAACCTTTGCCATTGATTGACCTTAATAATGTTTTGCATTTTAATAGTTATTATTTTAGGACTTAGTTCTGTCACCTGTATCCACATTAAGTATTACCTTATTCTAGTATTAAGGCTTGATCAATGACCAGGTGAATCAATGGAAGCCTTTACTTAGACTTCACTGGGTTATGGATCAAGCCCCAAGGACTATTTGAATAGTAAGGTACATAGTGTGAGCAGATATAGCAGAATCACCTTTATTTAAGAAGTAGGTCAGCATTATATTCTCCTTTTCCAGATAGGGAAACCTTGGCTCAGAAAAGCTAAGTGATATGGACGTGGTGTGATGTCAGTTTAACGTCAGAACTAGAATCGGAGGGAAAAGTTAAAGCTAGTGCTTGAAACAGCTAAATATTTCTGGACTTTCTGGTGCTGAGGTTTCTTGGACAACATAGAAATTCCTAACTGTTCAACTTTAATCTAAAGTTCATCTTATTTATGAAATGTGTGTCCTTCAAACATTTATTTATAAATGAAATTTCTAATAGTGGCATAAACTGTCCATTCACAATCTTTTTAATTCTCAAAACAAAGTTTTGTTAGGGAATTTACACAATTTTTTGAGAAACCCTTTCTATTCTTGATGTTTAAAAACGTAATGTAGATGGACTTGCTGTAGTTTTGAAGAGTGATATTGGGTGATAAGGACTCCCTTGATAGGTTATAAGATCAAGAGAAGGTAATTAGTGTTCTAAATCTCCACTGCTCACTCTAATGCTATTATCGGACCTCAGAGACTTATAATATGCACATGAGGCCTTCTGGAGTTCTCATAAGTTGACAAAAATTGGTTCTAATAATTGAAAAATTAGCCACCAAACCATCCCCGAAAGGCTCAAATGCACCAGCCATTCTTGAGAAAAGAGTAAGTCAGATGTGAAGTTTCTATGCCAAGCCATTTTTAAGATATGGTGTTACAAAGAAGTTAGGAAAGTTTACAAAAATGACACCTGATTTTTCAAAATGTTATGTCTCATTAATAGGTCCCTACCAAATTCATGGCCATGAAAAATGCGTCACAGACCAAGCAATCGGGTCTTCTTCCGTGAAAACTGGTCTTTTGTGCTTTTATCCTATACTATACAGATTTCACAAGAGAGACCAGTGTTTCTCAAATTGGGGGTCCTGACCCAAAAGGGAATTTTAAGAGGGTTGCAAGGTTATTTTAAGGAGGTCATGGTATTGCTACCCTTACTTCTGTGCTGCCCCAGTTCTGAAGGCAGCGCCCCGCCAGCAGCAGTGCAGAAGTAAGGGTAGCTACACCATATCATGCCACCCTTAGTTCTGCGCTGCTGCCTTTAGAGCTGGGTGGCCAGAGAGTGGCGGCTGCTGACTGAGGGCCCAGCTCTGCAGGCAGCAGTGCAGAAGTAAGGGTGGCAATACCATACCAGACCATCCTTACTTCTATGCTGCTGTTGGTGGAGACTCTGCCTTCAGAGCTTGGCTCCTGGCCAGCAGCTGCCACTCTCCAGCTGCCCAGCTCTGAAGGCAGCGCCGCTGCCAGCAGCAGTGCAGTAGTACGGGTAGCAGTACTGCACACACCCCTACAATAACCTTGCGACCGACCCCCCCCCCCACCTCCTTTTTGGGTCAGGACTCCTACAATTACAATACTGTGAAATTTTAGATTTAAATAGCTGAAATCATTACATTTATTATTTTTAAAATCCTATGACCATGAAATTGACCAAAATGGACCGTGAATTTGGTAGGGCCCTACTCATTAATATCTTGTTGCAACATCCCCCAGCACTTACCTCCCACCCTCCAGCTTCTTCCCCAAAGTTATCCTCTGGCAGAGAACATGTGAGAACTAGCAGACAGTTTGGAATAGTTCTGACCAAGTTAGGAGTGTGAAGAGTTTATAATAGAAATGTAGTCAAAACTTTAAAAATAGAGAAACTACTGCCTCCTTCTGTATTCATTCAACAGGGCTGGCCTTACCACGAGGCGAACTGAAGCGGCCACCTCAGGTGCCAGACTGTGGTGGAGCACCACTAGGACCCAGAGTGTAGAAAATTGTGTCTGCTGCTGGTGCATATGTATTCTCTCTGCTCTAGATGCACAGAGATGGTGGAGTGCTGTGCTGTAGGAAGGAGGGCACAAGAGACACAACAGGCAGACAGGAAAAAAGGTGAGAGGGAATAACAGAAAGCAGCAGGAGCTGCAGGGAGAGAGGGGAGGAGGAGCCTCTTATGTACCTCTCTAGTACCCCCAGGAGCCTGGACTGATTAACACCAGCTTCACAGGGAGCTTCCTGTTTCCTGCTGCTTCCCTGAACCCACTTGAGGAGAACAGGCAGTCAACTGAAGTAGTAGGAGCCAGTTAGGCCCTTAAGACGCTGATATCTTCCCACACTCAGGCCCTGCAACTAGCCTGATTATTTGTCCCCTTCAATTGAGTGTTGAGAGCCACTATAGCTGGCACAGAACAGCAGTCATGAGTGAAAGAAGAAAACTCCCCTCTGGGGCAGCATTCAGAAAAAGAAAAAGCAAAGGAAGCTTTTCTATCTAAGCAGGAAGGAGCTCTCCCGAGATACATAGACACAAATGTTCACGGTGAGCCTTCCGGCCTCAGTGAGGATGTGAGTGGTGAGAAGATGCCTGATCTTCCAGTTAGTCGGAGTGCAGGTGACGTGGCAGCTACTGCAGCATCCATATCTCCATCTCAAATGGATGTAACCATGCACATTCCTGAAGAAAAGTGTAGATCAGAGAAGGGTGTGGTGGAGGCACAAGAAACAGCTGCTGCTGAGTTTAGTTCCTTAAATCTAGATGATCCAGGACTGTGGACCCACTTGAGCAGTAGCCTGAGGGACTTCCTTGTACTGCATGGGCCACAGCAAGTGAAAAACTTCATGTTCCCCAAAGACAATAAAAATAGAAGTTTCCATCCAACACATTACTGGCGTGAAATCCCCAATGGTGACAAAATGGGGAGGCCATGGCTTATGTACTCAAAAACCCAGAATGCTGCATACTGTTTTTGTTGCAAACTCTTCCAGTCTAATGTTCCAGCCACATTGGGTTCTACGGGAACAAAGGACTGGAAAAATCTGGCTAGAAATCTGGCATGCCATGAGAAGGCAGCAAATCACCAGAGAGCATTCCATAGGTGGAAAGAGCTTGAGATGAGACTAAGGCTAAAGGCCACCATAGATGATCAGCATCAAGAGAAGATTGCATCAGAGTCTTTTTACTGGCAAAAATGTTCTGAAAAGGCCCATTGCCATTGTGAGAATGCTTGCTACCCAAAACCTAGCACTGTGTGACACTTCAGATCAGCTGTATGTGCCAAACAATGGAAATGTCCTTAAAATTGTGGAGCTGATGGCTGAGTTTGATGCTGTACTCCAGGAGCATCTAAGAAGAGTCACCACCCAAGAAATGTACACACACCATTACCTTGGAAAAACACTTCAAAAACACACTTCAGATCATACAGTTACTGGCACCAAAAATCAAACAGAAGATTGTGGCAGATCTGAAGTCAGCAAGATATTACTCTTATTCTGGACTGCACACCTGACATCAACCATACGGAACAAATGACTTTAATGGTGCATTTTGTAACAGAACCTAGTGAAAATGTCCCTGCAATGGTGTCCGTCAGAGAGCACTTTCTAGAATTTATTGACATTGATGATACTACAGGAACTGGTATGACAAATGTGCTTCTTAAAAAGCTGGAAGATACGGGAATTGCGATAGCTGACATGGAGGTCAGTGCTACGATAATGGTGCCAACATGAGAGGAAAGATCAGAGGAGTGCAGATATAGATCTGAGAGTTAAACCCTCGAGCTTTTATTGTCCCATGCAGTTCTCATTCATTGAACATGGTGGTTAGTGATGCAGCATCAGCTTCTAGTGAGGCTGCTGAATTTTTTAATGTAATTCAAAGCATCTATGTATTTTTCTCTGCATCAACTCATTGATGGCAAATTTTGAAGCAACATCTGGGAACATCCTCGCTGACACAAACCACTGAGTGCCACACGATGGGAAAGTCGAGTGAAGGCGATAAAGCCTATCAAACACCAAATTGGGAAGATAGATGATGCCATAGTTGCCATTATGGAGGATAATGCTATGACAGGAACTGTTCGTGGGAGAACAGTGGCAGAGGGAAATGGAATCATCAGAAACATACATAACTTCAAATTTCTGTGTGGCTTAGTGTTGTGGCATGACATACTGTTTGAAATAAATGTTGTAAGTAAGAGACTCCAAGGTGTTGACCTTGATATATCTGGAGCAATGGAACAACTGGACAAAGCAAAGTCATACCTACAGTCTTACTGGTCAGATGAGGGATTTCAAAACGTTCTGAAGAGTGCACCGAAGTTGGCAGAGGAACTTCACACTGAAGCTATTTTCCCACCCATTCAAGAATACAAGAGTCACCGAAAAAGACATTTTGATTACGAGGCACGGGATAATCCCATAAGAGACCCCAAACAACAATTCAAAGTTGAATTCTTTAACCAGGTGCTAGATTGTGCAATACAGTCAGTTGAAGAACGTTTCATGCAGCTCAAGGAACACAGCCGTATATTTGGGATGTTGCATGATATTCCAAAACTCCTCACTATATCTGAAGACCACCTACACCAGCAATGCAGGGCACTAGAGACAGTGTTGACACATGACATGCACAATATTGATGCCAGTGATTTAGGTGATGAACTGAAAGCCCTTTCAAGATACATTTCAGCAGGATCAACTCCAAAGGCTGTTCTGGAATATATGTGCACAAATAAGATGACCACCCTCTTTCCAAATTCTTTTGTTGCTCTGCGCATACTTCTAACGTTTCCTGTAATAGTTGCCAGTGGAGAACGCAGCTTCTCCAAGCTGAAGTTAATAAAAACACATCTACGCTCCACAATGACAGAGGAGAGGCTGGTCGGCCTTGCAACCATCTCAACAGAGCATGAGCTGGCCCATGTGGACCTTCAGGAAGCAGTTCAAATCTTTGCAACCAAGAAGGCATGGAAAGCACCACTTTGATTATTCAAACAGATAAAAATGCCAGTGTTTACTATGCACACAAGAAAAGTTACATTTGCTGTTCAGGCGTTTGAAAATTAAGTGTTACTTAAAATTTTTGAACAAGGCATTTTAAGTTGTTAGTTCTCCTTTATTGGGGTAGGTAGCAGAGCAGTACCATGAGAGGAGTAGAACAGGAAGAAGGCAGAATTGAGAACTTTCAAAGTTTTGGCCCAAGCGAGGGTGCATGGGGGTGTCATTTGAGCTCCCCGCCTCAGGTGCCAAAATGTTGTGGCCGGCCCTGCTCTTATTGGTGACCCTGGTTGAGTGAAGATATCTGTGCACCTTCCACAGGTATTGCGGAGGTTTCAGGAAAGACGCATGACCTTGCTGTAATGCAGTTTTACAGACACCTTGCCCATGTTCAAGTGTCTTGCAAGGCGAGTGAGAGGGTACTGAAATGGCAGCGTAAATTGAGACAATCATGCTGTAATGTTACTTAGATTTTAAATAAAAAGTCCACCTCCTTAAAAGTAAGATAATGTCACATAAAGGAGCTCAGTAGATGGCTGTAAGCTTGTAAAAAGAACAGGAGTACTTGTGGCACCTTAGAGACTAGCTTCAATTAATGCTGGTCATTATTTATCACATTAGTGTTGAATGGTCCCTTTCCTGTTTTCCAAGTAAATATAATATTAGCATAGCAGCGGGGAATCCTAATCCGAGAATAAAGTGTGACATTTGAATGAAATGGATAATTTTCTTCCAAGGATAATTCAAGCATCAGTCTAAATGTTTCTGCTTGTCATGCTGCAAAGGCTAGATAGCAGGGAAGCAGGCTGTCATTATCAAGCAATGTGGATGTTCAATGGCGTATTAGTCATTGGGAGAGGTCTGTTGTTTATTAGGCAGAGCATTTTGCTAATGAACGTAGCTACCCCTGGAAACGCCTGGTGCCCCTAACTGCCTATGTGTTGTAAGAGATGATCCTGACAGCTTGCAATGAACACACCAAATGTATTCAGACTACAACCTTAGAATGGAGGTTCAGGAAGGGAAGAAGATCAGAGAAACTTCTTTATCTTTGGGAAGACAATCTTGTCCAGTCTTTTATAATTAGACAGAAATCCTTATAAGAAGAATGCGGTCTATTTAGTAAATTGTTTACTGTTATGTAAGTTAGATATGGAAAATAACTGATCTAGCCCAGTGGTTCTCAATCTTTCTGGGTCCATGATCCATAAAATGGCCAGTTTCCTGAGACCCAGTATATCCCACAATCCTTTGTGGCCTGTCCTGGTCAAGGAAAGAAACCCTGGGAAGGTTGGTGTGCTGTGGCATGAGGCTGCTGTGAGGTGGGGAGTGTGGGGAGCTACTGGGTTTGGGGGGGCTGTGAGATGGGGGAGGATGCTTCTGTGGCATGTAAGGGAGCTTTTGGTGGAGGCTGGAATAAGTGCATAATACACACAAGAGTACTGGTGACAGACTGATTTTTGTTTCTTTGTTTCAGTCACATGACATTAGGTTAACACAGGTTATAACCCTGTCACATGACAGTGGTCAGTATCCACTAACTCCAGTGGTTACTATCTTTCCTCCCTGCTTTTTTTTTTTTTTTTGGGGGGGGGGAAAACAGAAAATCAAATGCAAATAAACCGTAATGTCATACATAAATAATGATCACCACAAACCAATACAGCTAATCAATAAAACTCACCCGCAGAGATGTTTGGAATGGAGGTCAGGAAAGACTACCTGCACATTCCAGGCTGGAGAGAGGATTGCTCTGCCTCTTACTGGACATCTGTCAGTGACTACTGACTCAGAAGCTGTGACTTTCCGATCACATGGCCACTTATTCTCAAAACAATTCCATCTGCAGCTCCTACTGTTTGTCATTGTCAGAGGTTGGTTGGATATGTGTTACCGTCTTAGAGAGACAAGGTGGGGGAGGTTTATTGGACCAACTTCTTTTGGTGAGAGAGACAAGCTTTCAATCTTATGTCATTTATCAGACCCGAAGAAGAGCTCAAAAGCTTGTCTCTCTCTCACCAACAGAAGTTGGTCCATAAAAGATATTACCTCACCCACCTTGTCTCTAATATCCTGGGATCGACATGTCTACAATAACACTGCATAGGTTACCTTCTGTCAGGCCAGCAGTCTCAGCAGCATTCTGGATGTCCTCAAGAAAGAGAGCCAGCATCCCCTGTGGGTTTGCTTAGAGGTCTTCTGTGCCTCCTAACAATATATTATGTTACTACTCTCAATGAGTTGTGCAACAGGTCGGTTTAAAATAAAATGAGTACTAGTTCACTAACTAGAGGTAATCTCTCCCACTAAATTCAAATAGCTCTGCACCAGACTAAGGATTTAGGAATATCACAGAGTTTCAGAGTCATTCCCCCTCCCCACAAATTCTGTTTCCTTTATTTACTATGGATTCCATATGTTTATATCTTATCTTCAATGCCAGCATTCGCATCCGCCCTGGACAGTCCTTGTCCTCAGTCCTTACCATTCTCAGTGCTCCAATTGCACTGTAGATTACAGTTAGTATTTCTGATCTCATGCTGCATGATGTGACACAATGTCCCCTATACAGAATCCCATCATGTGTAGCAATTTCACTTCAAAAGCCCTACAAAGATTTTATACTTGGAGAGACCTTTGCTTTTTTCCCTTGGCCATACATCTAGAGTTAATATTTCAAACTACTATAAGGTGGGTTATTATGCATTTCTCATTTAAGATCGTCATTTCTGCCCCCAGTAGTGGGTAGTACGTGCATCATTTACTTCAAACTCCTCTTCTTGCACACATTTGCTTTCATTATTAATATAGGCACCCTTGAAAGAATGACCTTTATGAGAACTCCTTTCTAGGTGCATATTTCACACTGTATGAGTACCTTTGCAGTTTCCTGATCATTTTCTGAGTCCTAATCAATGCTTTGCACATTGGTTTCTGAAATATGGCTTCCAATGGTGTATGTTCTTTCTACCATCACCCTTTTTGCCCAGAAGAATATTAATGAAGTAGCTCATAACCAAAGATAACTGATAGCATTTATTTTTCAAATATGGACATGAGAGTCAGGAGTCCTGGGTTCTGTTCCTGGCTCTGACCTGCTTGGGGACCTTGAGCAATCACTTTATCTGTGTCCCCTCTCACTCTTTTGTCTTGTCGGTTTAGATTGAGGAAGTGATGTTCTCCCACTATGTTTATACAAAGCCTCTTCCACTCAATAGGTGGAATGAGCAGGTACAAGCTCATTGTTAACAGACCCAGACTTTCAGCTTCATTTAGGAGAATTTTTATTCTTTTTCAAACAAAAGCTTAAAATTTTGCAGAAGCTTTAGCAGCCCCCAGTGAAGTACTGACAAAGGGGCAGATCCTCAGCTGGTGCAAATTAACATGGAAGTCGATGGAATTATGACAGTTACATTAGCTGAAGATCTGCCCCCAGGTGTCTGACTGAATACGAGCTCAGTCCGATACTTGCCCAAGTAGTAAAATCAGTCTATTAATGTCAACGTAAGATCAAAGAGAAGAACAGTTTTATTACAATTTGAAACTAAGGCCTGTACCCTAGTATAGATGCAACTCCTGCTTGAACAAGAATAAATTAGAACAAGCAAGAATAAGAATAAGCCATACCATATAAGCACGTTCATAAACAGTGAACCCAATTATGTCCACGCTAGTTGAGTTGTACTGCTTACTTTAACCAGTAGTTAAGGCACTACAACTTGTGTGTAGACAAGGCCTTACAAAAAGTCCATACACTGAGCAACAGAAGGTAGAGGATAGGTATTTATAATTTCAGAGGACTCTGTGCCCAAAACTACTTCCTGAGTCAATTATGCAGCTCAAATTCCCTTGCCACAATCTGCCAGCAACAAGGTGCCCTCTTGCTCCTCCTAGTGGGCCACTACACTCTCTTCAGTGGCAGATAATAGGAATTCTTTTGTTGTTTTTAATTGTTTTCTTCAAATATACTGCATTTCTGAAGTAGTTTTCATGGTATTAATTTCTTTAGAGTTTGCCTGTGACAGCTTATATGACTCATTTAAGACATTGTGTTTTTTAACAGCTTTTCTACTGTTTCTAATAACGGTTGTGAAATAAAAGTTAGTTTAGTGTTTTTATTACACTGTCAGCCCAAGCTATGTGAGGTCTGATAGCAGGTGACCAGACAGTTAACATAGATATCGCCAGTGGTGAGAGTTCTCCACCCTGGACTGATCCATCATGTCCTCCAAGCACAGAACTTGAACTAAAAAGGAGCCCAGCACAAAGGGCAGCTGCAAGATCAAGTCTCTGGAAACTATGGACCAGATCCTCAGCTGATGTGAACTGGTATAACTCCGTTAAAGCCATGTGATAAATTGAACATCAATAGAGCTAGGCTGATTACAGCTGGGTGAAATTTTGGAGACCGGTTTTTTGACTAAAAAATGCACATTCATGTCAACCAAAATAGTCTGCAAATTTGTGTCACAGTTTCTGAATTGTTAAGTAAAAAAATTAGTTTTGTGTTATTTTCTAAAAAAGCTTTTTCATTCAAAACAGCTTTTTGTTTTGAAATTTTTTTTCAAAAAAACAAGGTGGAAAACTTCAGACAAAACAAAATATTTTATTTTGTGTCGAACAAAATATTGTGTGACCTCACATGTATTTTTGTTTTGACTTTTTCATTTTGCCAAAAAAAAAAAAAAAAAATAAATTTAGTTTAATTAAAACAATTTTTAAAAAAAAATTGTTTCTGATTCAGCCACTGAACAAAAAAAATTAAAAAATAAATCAGCTCCCATGTTGGTTCATTTTACATGACACAAGTAGATAGGTAAGGGAGTGTTTATGCATGGGAACTAATTCAAAGATGGCCTATTTAAAGCTTTTTCTACACTGTAAAGAGTTTAACTGACCACAAGATCAGGTATTTCAGAACTCAGGTTTAATCATGAATCTCATGATATTTGGCATTTTTCTCAAATGCCCCAGTTCCTGGAATTATGTGAGTACATGAGAATCTCAAGTTCTCTAAAGAAAGCTTTTAACTCTCTCAGTTGGGGCCTGATGTACATTCAAATTAGAGCGACCTAACTATATCACTCAGTGCTGTGAAAAATGTTACGCCTGGAGCGCCATAGTTATGTTGACCTAACACCCATTCTAGACATAGTTAGGTGGATGGAAGAATTTTCTATCGATCTAGTTACCGCCTCTCAAAGAGGTGGATTAACTAGAGACAGAAAAACCCCTTCCATTGATGTAGGAAGTGTCTATACCACAGCAGCATAGATGTAATCTAGACATAGCCTGGGAAAAAAGCTCAAAAACATGACAAGTGTACTCTAAAGCCCACCCCTCCCCCTCCCCAACTAGAAGCAGGGCCGGCTCCAGGCACCAGCTTGTCAAGCAGGTGCTTGGGGCGGCCACTCCAGAGAGGGGCAGCACGTCCAGCTATTCGGCGGTAATTCGGCGGACGATCCCTCACTCTGGCTCGGAGCGTAGGACCTCCCGGCAAATTGCCGCCGCAGATCGCGATCGCGGCTTTTTTTTTTTTTTTGGCTGCTTGGGGCGGCCAAAACCCTGGAGCCGGCCCTGACCAGAAGGTAAATAAAAAGAACCCAAAGGTGGTGGTGTTGGGGGGAGGGTGTTGGTATATTTTAAAATATCATAATTTTGGGGGGCTGACTCAAATTTTTGAATGCCTTGGGTTTGCAACCCTGTTACAGAAACTCTGCTTTCCGAGCAAAGAGCAAGTTCTGATTATCCATCTTGACCTTCATTTTGGGAAAGTGGTGGGAATGGCCACAATTCCCACTGTGTTATAGTTTTCACCTATTCTTTCACATTGCCCTTAGGCTAGTGCAGGGGTAGGCAACCTATGGCAGGCGTGCCAAAGGCAGCACACAAGTTGATTTTCAGTGGCACGCACACTGCCCGGGTCCTGGCCACCGGTCCGGGGGACTCTGCATTTTAATTAAATTTTAAATGAAGCTTCTTAAACATTTTAAAAACCTTATTTACTTTACATACAACAATAGTTTAGTTATATATTATAGACTTCTAGAGAGAGACCTTCTAAAAACATTAAAATGTATTACTGGCACGCAAAACATTAAATCAGAGTGAATAAATGAAGACTTGGCACACCACTTCTGAAAGGTTGCTGACCCCTGGGCTAGTGCATGTGCACTGCACTGTGGCAACCTGCACTGGTTCACTCACACCTTCTAAACTAGCAACTATGTAATTCTCTAGTGACTTCAAAAAATTGTATTCCCCAGTCTTCAAGCAGAGCTATCTAGTCTGCCTGTCAAAGCTTCCCAGTCCATCCCTCTTATTGTTATTGTACAGGAATTAGATCTGTTAATAAGTCTCTTTCCCTGTTGGGTGTTTCTTGGGGTAAAACCAACCACGGTTGCAGATAGTGGCCAAAGTGGGGCACAGGAGGCAGAGGGGGGAAGGAAGGAACAGAGAGACAGAACACAAACATACAGAAGAGAACCAAGCTGCAAAGTGAGCTGGAGAGACCAGATGGTGGGAATGACAGGCAAAGAGAATGAGTTGTAATGAGTATCAGTAAGGATGAGTAAAATTTTCAAAAGTGTCTACATGATTTAGGCACCCTTTGGGTGTGCAAGCCTTCCCCAGGGGTCCAATTCGAGTGGACTCACTGAGGGGAGATCACGGAGTGAGGCAGGGGTGCTGAAGGCTCAGAAGTGCAGTCCCAGAAGGCCGTAAAGCCAAGGAGTTTACCCCAGTGAGAGTGAGACACCCTAGTGGGGTTAGCACTGCCAGGGACCATTACAGAGAGCCATGCGGGAGCACTGGACCTGTGAATCCATTACACTGTTAAAGGATGAAATTCCCTCCACCCCATGAAGGGGTTCAGTACAAGACCTATACATCACTAAAGTCCCACTTAAACCCTTAGCACACAGTTTTATGAGTATGCTTTAAGGTATGCTCCTTATCTTAAAAATATTGATAAATATATAATTAAAAACTAACAACAAACACAAAGTGGGTGAATTTAAATTGCAATGAATTTAAACACTCTTTCCAACTTGGAAAAGAAATGATTTCTATGTATTCATCAGAGAACTGTTTTTCCTAGATAACTTCCCATTGCTGAATACAACAAGCTGTTCAAGTTCCAGGCTTTCACTGTAATTACCCAACTTATCAAGCAGAATTACATTCTATTGTCTTATTAATTTCTATATTCTAATCTTCATAATAGTGCTATTAAACAGCATCCTAGGTGGTGAATGGCTTTATTTGCAGTTTTACTAAAAAAGTACACTCCGTAGAGCTAATCCGTATCCCTTCTACCCCTAAAGCAAGTATACTGAAAATAGAGGGTACAGGCATTATTAATGGGCAAAAATTCAGATTTGTTTCTGGTCCTAATTATAGATTATCACTTATTTTTTCTTCTGTCTTATGGGATTTTTCATACTCTAGGCTCGTTGCCCTATACCTAAAATTACCAGGAGAAACCCAAGTCTTGATTGTGTAATTGTGATACTTTAGTTTTCACTATTTCCTGAGTTTACAAAAACACCTTCACATAGGAAAAAAAATGCCAAAAAGTAAGCTTCCAATCACACATCCTCCTATTATGACCTGTTGGCATTAGATTTTGTGAATGAGGCCCTTTCCATTAGCTGCTTGCTCATAGTAGAACGGAAGTTTCTGCCAACAGTTGCAGTTATAAACTCAATTATGTTGGGAAATGATGCAAGCAATTTGTTTGGTTAACATAAAGGAGACAAATTATCCAGAAATGTCCTGCACTTAAAAATTGAAATTGTGTCACCCATTAAAATAAAGAATCCATATACCTACTATTTTAGAGTTTAGTGATTCCCCATTCAACTGTGCCTCGAGCCATCAGGTCCCGTAGCCAGTCATTACTCCACAGGAAATCTATTGCACTTTGACCCTTAGGCCTCTAGTTCTACAGTGAGCCCTGCATGGGAACATCCTACACTGCCTGGAATTTACAGCAGAGCAGGATCAGGATCTTATGGATTAAAGGCCTAGTTTTCACAGATGCTGAACATCCACAACTCAGTGGGAGCTGTGGGTACTGAGGACCACTGAGAAACAGGCCATAAACTCTCTGTCTTACCCACATACTGTGCTGATGACCAGTCTAAGTGTCATGAACACCATGGCCACTTTACACCACTCCAATGGTAAAGAGACAAAGTGAGTACAGAGCCAATTTATGCCCTGTAGTAGGCTATGCCTCTCTAGCACCCCCTTCTAGAACGGATAGGCCTTGCTCCTGCCGTGAAAACCAGAGCACCGCCCTCCAGCTAGGCTATTTTCAAGGCATCAGCCCCCTTGTGGGGGAAAGTTAAAGTAGTCCAATCAAAACATCAGTCTCCTCCCACAGCCCACAATGACAGAGTTCTAGGCCTTTGGGAAACCAAAGAGGAAAAGGGAAAGTTCTGAGAGGGACTGGGGGGTGGCCAAGGATCCCCAGTCAGCAACCCCTGCGTCCAGGGGTCAAGGATCATTGAGTTGCAGTCGTAACTCCTTCACAGCACCACCCTGCACTGAGCAGTGATCCTCCTTTTTAAAGATCCGCCCATCTCCAGGCACACTGGGTTGAGGCTGATTGTGCCCAGAAGAACTCTAACCCTTTCCTGACTGGGGTGGGGTTGGGATCTGTGCCCCACCCCTTCCCCTGCCACATGCCCACTTTAAGGTCTCTTTACTGGAATAGAGTAAATTGGCCTTAGTGTAAATTGGAATCAGGCCCACAGAGTGTAAGTCCAAAGATACACCATGCAGTTCCTCATTTTATTTGGTGATTTGGGCAGCAAGGAATTCAACATTTGCTACATTTGAATGGGATTCAGACCGTTACACTTTGAAGTAGCTTGGTTCAAATATGCTCTCAATGCAAAACTAGTTCAACTCATTTTGCTTCAGCTTTCAAATGAAGTGTCTAGGCACAGCAATTACAAGACAGGATACTTGCCCCCCTCCCCAAAAGGTATGTGCAACGAAAGGGCATGAGTTATAATGCAACTGCGATGCTCAGGCTAAGGGAGAGTGTAACATGTGCTCCCTACCCCTACTGTAATAATACAGTGAGAAACATACCAAAGGCCTGATTCAAAACCCACTGAAAACGATGGGAATCTTTCCATTGATTTCAGTGGACATCAGGCTGTGCACTTATTGCTCCCCATTGACTTAAAGTTGGAATTTTGGGTGCTCAGCACTTCTAAAAATTAATTAATGCTTTATTCACTTAGCCTGAGTTGGGACTGCTGATGCTTTAGGGTCAGCCTTCCAGTACATCAGTCAATTTGTACTAATGTTTCAAATACCCATCAAATTGCTGCTTCTCACATTTTCAAGTAGCAAATTATAGGTCTTTATACTCTTTTCCAGGGAGAACTGTCCAAGAATAGCAGATACTGCTAGTATGCCCCATTACCACTGATAAAGGCTCATTCCTCCAACATGCTTTCCATTGCCACTCCAAACCTGGCATATAGAGCTTGCTGGTCTGAGCTATGATAAATGTTTTCTTAGCCTATTATATTGTGATTAATGCCTCTTGAGGGAAACCATTTTAAAGCCTAATGCTGTGTATATAGTCATCATTCGTGCTTTCAGGATGGGTTGTCACCCAAGGCCCTCAGAGTGCTGTACAAACATTGCTCACTTATGCCTCACTACCCTTCACCAGGTAAATAGCAGTACATGTCCACAACCATACTACAGCTAGATAAGTGGCCGAAAAGGAGGATAATGCCAACATTTTCAAAAGTGGCTATTAGTTCTGTATTCCCAGTTGGACACACAGGTTCTGATTTGCAGAAGTGCTGAATTCAACTGGAGTTGTGGGCGCTCAGCGTCTCTACAATCAGTGCTTGCATGTCTCAAGCTGGGCTCCCCCTAAATGAGGGGCTCAAAATTAGTGGCCACGTCTGAAAATTTTGGCCTAAATAGTTTGCTTTAGTTCACATAGCACATCGGTGGCCTCCTACGAACAGAACCAATGGAGCCCTGATTCCCAGTCCATGGTTCTAATTTATGGTTGGACAAAACCAGAAGATGGTAATAGGCCTGTTGCAAATTGACGGTAATTAATAACGAGGCTAGGTTATATGACTACTTCCATGTGAGTTTCAGTGTGTCATTCATAGATCAACGGACGTGTAAATGTAACTACCCAAGTGTTATACTTGAAAGAGTGGTGTAATGTTTGTCTCATACGAATTATGAAGACTCTGAACCCCAGAACTTTTCCCACCCATGTATCTCCCCACTGATACCAACAGGGCTCTGTGCAGGTGTACAGGTCACTCATCTGGAACAAGCTACAGGATCAGGGTCTAATCAAGGACATATACTACTGAAGGACAACGTCTCCTTATAATGAATGCTTTCTTAGATATTTAGATCTAAATTTGTCTAACTCTTTCCTTGCTGCCCAGGAGAATAAAGGCTCACCACTTTCTTGCATAGCCACATTAGAGTTAATCTCATATTACAGTTAACCCCAATGCAACCCTTGGTACTCAAAGGAACACAGTGACTGTGCTGGTGGGTCTTCTCCCATGAGCAAGTGGGCAGGGACAGGCAGAGATACAGCTCTGTCGCCCCCACACACCTGCCAGCAAAGCTGGATGAATGTATAGAGGGGAACATGTTACACCCCATCAAGGATGTAGCAAGTTTCTCTCCAATCCCTCCCCACCAGCAACAGAGGAGATCCCTCAGACTAGCTCAGAGGGGTGTCTGAGGCACATTGCTTCTCACTGCTCCCCCCGGAGTAGTTCATTTGTACACTGTGCTCTGTTCAGAGCCATATTTAAAGGCACAAAGCCGGGTCCTCCTTTGAAGTCAATGGAATCACACCAGCAGAGAATCTCGCCAAAAAAGTCACTAACTTAGAACCTATCCCTGCAAACTCCATTGACTTTAAAGTTCTAATCATGGAAGAAATGTTATGTCTTGTAATAAGAATTTACAGGATGAGGCCTACAGAGAAAAGTAACACAGTATTTGTCATACTTCAGGCTTTGCTGTGCTTTTTTCTACAACAATTCCAGTTCCATCAGTCTCACAGCCAGTGAGACATTTGTCACCTCTGAAGAAGGGATAAGCTGCCAGAGGGCATTGTTTTATATTTTGGAAGCTGTTATCTATTTCATTGTTCATTATCTGGATCTTTGAACAACACAGAAAATCATAGGGAAAATAAGAAAAATTCCCTGAATTCTGAATCCCTTTTGCATTTGCCAGTGTTCACACCCCTTTTTCTGTATTACTTGGTCAGAGACACTTGCATAAATGGGTGGTTGCTCAGACAATTGTGGAGAGGGGCCATTCTTGATCTATAGTCATGTGTGAGCAAGGGTATTCACATGCAAATGTGGGCATTCATGCCAGAAGTGCTCACCCTGGTTTTTAAAGAATCAGTCACCCAAGCCCAGAGAGGAAAAATTACCATATTACTCACATGACTGAGCCATCACACACCATGAATACTAAATGGTCTTAAAACCTAGTCAAAGAAAATCTAGAGGCTGTAATTTGTTTGCCTGGAGTCTTTGCTCAGCCATGATGAACATATAGATTCTTCCAAATTTGGATAATTTGTGAACAGAGTGGAAGGCTAAATTAGTTGGATAAATTGTTGCTACTAATAGCTAGTATTTACATGTGCACATGCAGACTAAACATATACCATGAAGCGATAACATTATCCCCCTTAAACTCACATCTGTCCAGATGCCTATCAGACAACTACACTGCAAACAAAACATAAAATCATTAATAGTGGCTACACAGCGAGCATGCTGAGACTACTGCTGATAACGCTAGTCGGGACAGTCACTTAATTTGTTCTCCCCTTGTTTGTTATCCATCTGTAATTACTTATACTAAAAGGTCATTGGAGCAGGGATATACATATAGCATCCAACACAAATGGGTCCTAATTCCTTGTTGGGGCTCTAATTGCTACCATGGTACCTATGATATATAATGTGTAACAATACTTGCTAAACAAAGGAGACATTGAGGCACCTTAGAGACTAACAAATTTATTTGAGCATAAGCTTTCGTGGGCTACAGCTTATGCTCAAATAAATTTGTTAGTCTCTAAGGTGCCACAAGTACTCCTGTTCTTTTTGCGGATACAGACTAACACGGCAGCTACTCTGAAAGGAGACATTATTATAGAATGAGAGTGGTTTCCAAAGGAAAATACATAGTATATGTTTTAGTTCAATCTGCTTTGTATATATTTGTTTTCTCTTTTCTCAATTGTACCCCAGTTATTCAGGAACAAAAGAAGGGGAGAGAAAAACAACTCTCTCTAAAAGCTACAGTTAGTTCATTATAACATACACTGAAAATGTCAAGTGCAATGTTAATTAGATTCCATCTCTGTTTATAACCCACATTGTCACATTTGCCAGCCACTATATTTTTTAAAAGCTTATCAGCGTGGGTTAATTTCAACAGTTTAGTGTTGTTTCAGGGCACCATGCTATTCCCAGAAAACAACCATCACACAACCCTTCATTAAACTAATTACACTCTGATTTAAGGTGAACAAATATAGAACATTGTCCTGGTAAATAAAACTTGCACAGTCATAAAAGCTAGAAAAATGCACACAGGTCTCAGCACCACCCTTAACTTTATCCCCTTTCCCTGCCTCTTGTTTCTCTTTAGTAATAAATGATGCAACAGAACAATCATCCTGTTACTATTTAATTTGCTCTATAGGTTCACACAGTACTTCAAAGGCTAATAAAAATGGCAGATGCTTATCCTGAGTAGTTGCACAAACGAAGGGTGAGGGGCTAAAATAAACGGGAGTTGGGCTCCTAAATACACTGGAGAATTTAGGTCTAGATTCACAAAGGGACTTGGGTGTTACAGCAGTAAGTGTTGCAGAGCCTAAGGGCTGGTCTATACTTACCCGTTAGTTCGACGGCTGGAAATCGAACTTCCGGGTTCGATTTATCGCATCTGGTCTGGACGCGATAAATCGATCCCGGAAGTGCTCGCCGTCGACTGCGGTACTCCAGCTTGGCGAGAGGAGTACTGCGGAGTCGACAGGGAGCCTGCCTGCCGCGTGTGGACCGCGTCTGAACCGCGGTAAGTTCGAACTAAGGTATGTCGACTTCAGCTACGTTATTCATGTAGCTGAAGTTGCATACCTTAGATCGAATTGGGGTGTTAGTGTAGACCAGGCCTAACTTTTAGGTACCCTACCATGGTGTGGATAGGGCCGCCGAGAGTGGGTTCGGGCCCTGTGAAAAATTTTTTTCGGGCCCCCCAGCAAGGGCGGACTGGCTAAACAGGGCCGACGAGAGGGGGGGGAAGCCGGGCCCCCTTCCGGATCGCCGGGCCCCAGTAAGGCGACGAGGTGGCGGGGGAAGCCCCATACCACCGGGCCCCGGTAATTTGTACCAGCTTCCCCCCCTCTCGTCGGCCCTGGGTGTGGAAGCTTCAGCCTCAAGTTAGGTGCCCAGACTCCTTGTACAACGCGTGGGGAGAGTTAGATGCCTAAGAATGGCATCCTTAGAAGCCAGCAAGCTGAGCAGAAAGCCACCTAAGCTAGCCACTCTCTGCCAAGGTGGGCCAGAGACAGAAAACAAGTATGAGGTTGCCTTTATAGCCCAGTGGTTAGGGCACACCCCGTAAGTATAGGGGGAAATCAGGTTCTACTCCCTGCCTCCATAAATATTTAATTATTCATTCAAACTTGGAACAGTTTCAATAGGAGGGTTTGAAAGGCACTTATGGTAGAATACCCAAAAGCCTGCTGGTCAGGGCACTCACCTGGGATAGGGGACACTGGGGTTCAAATCAGCCAAACCTGATTGCTACATTGAGGCACATTCTTTCACCATAAGGGTAGGACACACCCTACCAGCCAACCTCCAAAATTGCTGATCTACTTGCCATTGGCTGTCTTTTGTGGGGGGGCCCAATTTGATGCTCAGAGAACACTTACCAGATCTTGTTCCACAGGTGAGAGCGCCAGGGGAATGCCTAGTTTGAGAATCTCAACAGGCATTAGGCAAGAGTGAGGGCTCTGAACAGTCTAGCATCCTGAGGGTGTTTTGCACACCTGCACCCGAAATATAGGCCCCTATGGGATTTTCCCAGCAGAAGATTTACTACTTACAGGGTTAGTTGGCAGCTGAGTGTGGGTTTTAAGGATCTCAGTGACTCCTAAATGTTGGACTTAGGAACCTAAGTCCATTTGTAGATCTAACCCTAAGTCCCTAGTTCCTCAAGGAGTTCTGCATGCACAGACCTCTGCACTCATGCAGCACTCCATTAAAGTCAGGAGGCCATAGGGTGAACAGACAGCAAATGTGAAAAATTGGGACGGGGGTGGAGGAGTAATAGGAGCCTATATAAAAAAAAATGACCCAAAAATCAGGACTGTCCCTATAAAATCGGGACATCTGGTCACCCTAGGAGGCCAAGATCTGTCCACATGGAACTCCCTGCAGGATCTGGACCTACATCCTATCTGTGATTCCTAATATAGTCTTCTCCCCAAGCTAGAAAAACATGGGTTTAAAAAAAAAAAGGCCTTACTTTTGAAAACACAAAGAAAGATGGATTTATAATACATCAAAGCAAGGTTTGTAAATTCAGATTGGTTTTGTGACACCATCCTTCCTCAGATAGCTTGAGAGTTTTTCCCACCTTTAAGTGAATGTGAATGGACTGATGAGTCTGTCCATGGAAGAAATATAAGTGTTCCCTAGAAGCACAGACACAAGGGAAATAGAATGTTTCTAAACAGTGTTTCCAACTCTCATAATTTCATGGTGACCTTCACAATATTTGGGGTGAAATCCTGACCCCATTGAAGTCAATGGATGTTTTGCCATTAACTTCAGTAGGAACAGGATTTTATCCAAGAATTTGCTTGAAGCCCCAGCTACCCGGAATCATATTATTATTCAAGAATCTCAGCTGTCATTAAAAAAAAAAAAAGCAACTTTGTAGCCATCATGGTTGCAGAGGAAAGCTTGAAAAGTGACCCAAGTGTATCCCAAAGATCCAAACAATAGAAAGCAAAGAAAAAGCCAAAATGGGTTTAAATCATACTTTTTAAGGCTTGAGCCATAATGTTTGTACACCTGGGGTTGGTCATACTACTATCATTATTAAAAAAGACACCAAGTGTTAAAGGTGGTGTTAATTAGAGCCCAAGTTGTGACATAATTCATACTTATCGTCTTCTAGGAGAACCACCAAAAACTGTTCTCTTAAGCAACAGAAGGCCCTTTGTGGGATCCTTTTATAACAAGCCTGCACTGTCATCACAAGGCAAGGGATGACTCAGCTGTCTGGGGTTTTGAATGATTGCTTGTGATAGGGGTGGAGGACAGTAATGGAAAGTGAACTTTTTAAAGGGGAGAGCCCTTTTAAGAAAGTTGTGAGTGAAATGGGAGAGGTTATAAAAGCTTGACTTATTAGCATATCATGCAGTTTGAGCTGGGGGTACTAAGAGGTGCTGAGGGAAAAAGGCGGGAAGTGGGATTGTTGAGAGGGGTCTTAGCCTATTGTTCCTTAAGAATATCAGAGAAAGTAGCACTGAGCCTTGTCCTAAAGACTTGTCTCTTGCATTTTGTATTAGAACAATGCTTTTGCATCGCAAAGGACTTGAAATAATTCTCTCAAAATGTCTCTGCTGTGAGCTCTGTTGTTCTCCGCCCATGTATATTCTTGTCATAGTTTAACACATTTTATTCTTTGAAAAAGAATTGAAAAAAAAAACACAAACACACAAACAAATTAAAAACAATCAAATTTAAAGTTAATAAAAGAACATTTCCTTTTTGTACCATGCATAATCAACATGTAGATTTCCATGCTCCAATATTTCAATGAGGCCAGAGGGTAGGTGGGGTCAAAAGAGGTTTGACATGCATGACTAATAATATCCACAGTTATATTACATAGGGCAAGCAATTATGAGTGATACAAACTCTTATTCTTAAGGATGTGAGTCAATCACTAACTGCCTCAGGTTAGGCAGAAATTTCCTAGATGAGTAGATTATTTCATAATGCTCTGTTATAGGGATTTTACACTTTCCTCTGAAGCATCTGGTATTGACCACTGTCAGAGACAGGATACTGTAATAGGAACACCATTTGTCTAATCCAATATGCCATTTCCTACAGTTTTTATATGTTGAGTCCTTTCAATAGAGATTCCTAACATAAGATTTCAGAGAAGTGACACTCCTCAGTAACACATTTCATATGGAGAAACAAGTTACCTAGAGTCAGTGAGAAACCTCTGTATAGAGCCATGTAAGAGGGGACTAGTTGAGTTTAAGCTAAAGCAAGTATCACTGGGGAGCACTGTTATGCTACCCAATTGGATGAAGGTTTGCATAGATATTAGGTCAAGATTGAAAAAAAGAGGAATTTGATGCCCTTTTGTATTCATTCATTTTCCTATCCAGACAGCTGAATCCTCCAGAGAAAAGAAGTTGCCCATCTGTCGGGTTGTCATTTAATATCTGAAACAGATTAAGCATTAGAGCCATCTTGTCTCTTCCCTATAACACCAATTTAGAATAAGCTATACCTCCCAGGGGGAAAGGCTGAGATTGTTTAGTGGCTGTGGGAAGGGGCTGGGTTGGGTGTGAGCAGTTGTTTAAAAAAGAACCAGGAAGGATATTGCAGCCATTAAAAATCAGTCAAATTATCTCTTCTAAATGCAGTTATATTCCAAGATGGCAGGAATCTTTGGGCGAGGATTTTGAACATTGTTCAGAATTATTTGGTAAATATGTAGTATATAGGAATTGGGTAGTATCCCTTTAAATAGTTAGGAGCCCTCTCATAGGTCTCCCTGTAGACTACTGCAGAAGTCACAAGAACTTGAGAGAGCAGCAGTGTGTATATGTAGCTAGTATAGTAAATGTGGTTATTTGGAACCAAGATGTGTCCATGTGGTTTTCTTATGTTCTTAATGTTGTATAAAGAGAAAAGATAGAACAAAACAGTTTATTGTGAACAAATTTCAGACTATAGGGTTGTTAATGCACTGTTCACTTCCACTCTTTGCTCATGGTGTGGGACTGGTAATCTGAGGCATTATTTCCTGTCTTTGATTGGATGACTGAAACACTTTTTTTAACAAGATAACTATGACTATTAAAAAGCAAGCAAGGAATAACAAATGAGGAACAACACATTTTCTTGCTCTGACATAAATACCTTTGGTCACACATCAATACAAGTGTTCGTACAAAGAACAGCTATTTCCCAAACATTTATGTGAAAAACAAACCCATTTATAGTGAATGGTAAATAACAAGGGATGCAAACATGGTTGAATCAATGAACCATTCAGAACAGGAATGTTTGCCTACACCATTCTGCAATATTCAACTCTGTTCCAGTCTTGTGCCTAGATTCACAGAGCAGGCGATACACTCAAAGGATGAACATACATCCTCAGTCCTTCAACAGGAACTGAATTAGCCTTCCTGTAAATCTCTCAAATAGGGTGACCAGATGTCCCAATTTTATAGGGACAGTCTCGATATTTGGGGCTTTTTCTTATATAGGCACCTATTCCACACACACACACCCCGCCCCGTCCTGATTTTTCACACTTGCTGTCTGGGCACCCTACTCTCAAACCACCTACCTTGACTGAAGTGCATCAACACAGGAATTTACAAAGGAGCTACATGCAATGAAATGCAGCATGGCAACAAGATATTACTGTCCATACAGAAACTGCCCCAACCTCCTTACAAACAGTAATAGGTATGGAGTAGTCACACTTAATGCATTGTCATGCTAGGCATGCTGCTGCACTCTGGTCATACTAGTCATGCTGCTTCATTATGGTTGTGGTAGTGATGCCACTGCATTAACTTGGGATAAATTGGTATGTAACTTGTGCCCCCACTATGCAGGATGTATTGAACTAGACATGGCGAGAGGCAGGGCTCATTTGTGCATTGAAATTAGGTTTAGGGCTAGAGGTTTGGTCTTAGGCCAAGCAGGGCTTAAATGGCATTGGAATCTCACAATTTGTTCTCAAACAATAGCAGCCAGAAACAGCAGAAATCTTGCTTAGATTGACCGAATGGTGGAAATCTCACCAAACTTGTGTGATTTCCTCCATCTTGGACCCAAAATCTCTTGAGAGCAGCTCTTCCCATGAGATTTTGACTGAGAGTGAAAATTGGCCCCTTCCACTGTAAGATCTGAGTCAGAATCACTCTGATGGGGCAGGTTTGAATTCATGGACGCTGACACCCTCCTTGTGAAATTGAAGGGGGGTTGGATCTAGCTCTCCATTTCACTACTGAGTATCCTGGCCTTTATTTAAGAATCTCCTGGTCCCATTCCTGCTCAGATCACAATTTAATCTAATAATGGTTTAATAAAGAAAAAAAATCACTTATTAAAATGCACATTTCCCCCCTCTGTCATCATTTGGTAACCACCTTTCTTACTTTTCAGTGTGGGATAGGCTGCGTCTGTGTGTGTGTTTTTCACTGTTGTGAAAGAAAGCACTTCAGTCTGACATCATTCCACAGGAATACAAAGGAAGGAGAGAGAGCCATGTGTGTGGGAGAAATTCAGGTGTTGATGGGTCTCCAGGATAGGGCAGGCGACAGCTAATGAATTCTGGTGATCTGTAAAGATGCTGCCCTTTAGAATTTGACATCTGTCCATTGTCCCCTTGTGTTTCCCTCTGCACAAAGGAAGGTCTGAAATGATTCACCCAGGATTGTTTGGGGTTGCCTGCCGATTTTTATAACTTGCTTTCCTGGAATCAGTGGATGATTGATGTGTACACGCAGAGATAGGTGCACGTGGTCCAGCATTGTGTGACAATCTAGTGGGCTGTGAAACAATGAGGAGATACAGGGCTCAAATGATCACTTTTTGTTTGATGCTGAATGAGATGCGGCATTTTTACTTGAGTAATAGCTTTCCCCCCTACCGAGGCAATGGATTATGGTAACTGAAAATGTTCAGGCACTATGGTATCAAAATAAACTATACTGTTAACTGAAGACTAGAACTTAAATGAGTTAATCGGTTCCTTTAAATAGCTTTCAGTCTTGGGTGAGGTGAAGGGGAAATTAGGGATTGTTTTAATAATCTTAACAGTGATAAAAAATGAGTGTACAAGTAGGGTGGCATGTAGCAGTCTCCAAGGGGGGAAAGTCATGACTCAGGACTTATGCACAGTGATAATTCCTCAATTACAGCTTTGTTAACGGGGGAATCAAACATGATCTGACAGTCACTTAAAGTTACACTTACCAGTTTTTCAGTTCCATATTATTCAGGAGTGGGATAAAGGCTAATTCAGGTGATACGCTTATGAATAGGGTTATCTGAAGGAAGAGCCTGTGATAGCAGGGGATTGGGTGTGATGACTCAGGAGGTGTCTTCCAGTCCTACGTCCTTTGCTGCTATGTATGTTCCTATATGTAGTACAGTAGGAAACCTGTGTCTATTCAAAGCTATTTAGGAAAATGTTGTTTCCCTCTGAATTTCCTCAGCACCAGCACAACTCACTGCAATTTGGGTCGAGGAGGGGAAAGAGAGCAATACATCAGTGGTTTTCTTTACAGATTTTCTGCAGACACAGGCAGGCATAATTTTGACCTCAACTTTTCTTTTTCTGTGGGCCTACCACTGACGCCTGCTGGCCAGATTGTGAAGGTACAGGCTTGCCAGAAAGGAGCAATATTATATTGTACCTTTTAGGGGTTAACTTCATACAGTCAGCAAAAAAAGTTCCGAGAAGGTTCTGAACTTTCTTACAGGCCAACTTGTCCAGATCCAGGAACCATTTCAGGTTAAAATACGTTATTAGGGCTGTATTGATGCTCCCAGGAAAGCAGCTCAGAAGCCCAGCTGACAAAGTGAGCTGTGCTTGGCTTGTCCACTTCATGACATTTACCACAGTCAATCCACAAGTTAACTTCCAGAACCTTAATGCCATACACCTTTGCTATGGGGCTGGGCATCATTCCAGGAGTGGAAGCTTCTGCCGTCCAGGGACAAAGACTCAATGATTGGAGGAGTGTGTCTCTTCAGGCCTATTCTTGGAAGCCAAAGATTTTCTGTGAGCCAACATGACCTATGGGAAAATTCTATCCCACGGCCAGATGGACAGTCAGATCAGCCATGTAAATGTGAGCAAAAAATCACCGGGTTAAATATCTAATCCAGTTTGTACCTGCAGGTACTATTCATATCCAAGCCACTGGCATTATTGTTTCATGTCTATTAGTAAATAAAATAGATTCTGTTAGTGAAAGGAGAAGAAGAATATCCAGGTAAACAACCTCTCTTCAACGTTCCTAAGTTAAACAACTTTAACAGTCATCTATATTTTCCCTTCCTGCAGAAAAAAAATACCTATTTAACTTGAAATCATATTTCCACTTCCTCATGAGAATGCTATCATTGATTTGATTATGTCCAGGGCAGAACTCATCAAACCTGCACTAGCAGTAGGCAAACAGAATTCCTGAGTGAGGCTGAGGGAGAAGGTTGGGATTTTGTAGAAAGAAATTGTCGTGATCCTGAGGCAGGTCTCAAGCAGCTTGAGGTCTGGTTTCTAGGCTGAGGTCAGTACCAGAGGTCAGAATTGTGTCAAAGTTTCTGCATTCAGAGCGAGGGTCAAAATCTAAGTCAGAGCCAAAGCCAATGCTGGGAGATCCAGAGTAGTGTTTGTCATGGAAGCTCTGTCACTGGTAATCCATATTGTTGCCTGGACACTTCCTGGTATGCCCTGTGCACATATGTAGGGTCAAGGGGCCAATCAGGAGCCTGCAAGGCAGCTGTCAATCATGTCTCTGGGATGGGATGTCCCGCTGTGGGTTGCAGGTCGTGGGGGGTTACAGCTGCTGCTGAGTGGTGGTATCTGGTGGCTCTGCCAACCCGGGTTCAAGTCCTAGCAGTCCTTACTGAAAAAAAGGACCTCCGAATATTCCCCAATGAACTTGTCAGGACAGCATTATGCTGAAGTTTGTGTGTATGGTGGGGGGTAAGTACCTGTAAGGCATTGAGGTAGAACAAAAGGCAGAGCCAAACAAACTGAGTCAAGGAAAAAGCAGTGTAGATCTGCAAATGGGTTAGCAACTGCTTCTGAAGAGTAATGTGTAACGTAACTGGGAATCACCAGATGACACTATTACAAATTGTCTTACAAGGTTCTTTAAACTGACTGATAACTAGGCAGTTAGATTTTGGAGAAATATTTACTGTTTGTTGTGATGCAATTCTTGGTAGAAACTGTGCATATCAACAGTAAAGTCTGTTAAATACAATGTCCCTCTGACTTAGGCTGTGTCTACACTACACACCTTTTAGTGACACAGGCTATGCTGCTACAGCCGTGCTGCTAAAAGGTGTGTAGTGTAGCCGTTCGTTGTCAGCAGAAGAGAGCTCTCCCGCCGACAAAGTGCTGTTCACCCCGGTGCTTTTCGCCAGTAAAACGTTTGTTGGCTGGAGGGGTGTGTGTGTGTTTTTTTCACACCCCTGAATGACAAAAGTTTTACTGACGAAATCCAGTCTTCTCATAGTGACTCCTGGGCCATTGCCAGGTGTCCCCTGCCACAGGTTCTTCTCACACACTCCTTCCTGTAGCAGTTTTGCAGTTTCTTTGATTTTCCTCTCCTCATACACCAGACACCCATGTAGGAAGGGGCCTGATAAGAGCTATTGAGGGGTCAGGGCCCGAGAGGAAGAAGATATCTCTTGCCAGTGAGCTTTAGAGATTACAAGCTTCACTATAACAAACAATAAAAATCCTTGCAGAATTTTCAAGATTTAATTCTTAAAGAGTTTAATATTAGAAACGAGAACATAGGAACTGCATGCTGGATCAGACCACTGTCCATCAGTTATCCTCTCTCTGACAGTGGGCAGTACCAGATGTGTCAGAGAAAGGCACAAAAAAGCCCGTAGTAGACAATTGGGCCTAAAAGGGAAATTTCTTCCTAATCCCCATCAACTAGAAGATGTTTTATGGCCCAAATCATGAGGCTTTGTGTTTTTCTTTTAATCCTAGTGTGTGGAACTGTGGCCATTTTTGTTCTCTGTACAAATGCCTAATCTTTTTTGAAGCTCTCAGCCTCGAAGATATCTCATGGCACGTTAATGGTGTGGTATGTAAAAATGTCTTTCCTTTTATCAGTTTAAAACTTGTTGCCTTTCAACTTCATTAAAGGACCCCATGATTTTGTATTATGAGAAACAAGGAATGAGAACCCTGTCCATATGCTCTATACCAGCCATTCTTTTGTTTACCTTTGTCACATCCCCTCTGCCTCTTCCTCTCAATACTGACAATCTTTCTGATTGCTTTTCATACAGAAGGCTTTCCATTTATTTATTTCTCTTCCATGCCTCCTGTTATGCTAAAAGATGGTAATGGCGGCCATCAAAAGACAATCACAGCCCTCCTGAAAGTGAATGGGTGTGCCAAGCACTCTTTCAGACTCAGCTGAATGAACAGTTAAGCCCCCCATAAAGAATTCAGCAGCTGCAAACAACGGAGGAACAGCCTAAAACACAGGGCAGCTCAGAGCTAAACTGGGTGAGGTGTGGAGTTGCAGACTAGGGGCTGTTAGGATATTGGTTTTGCAGCTGGTGTATGTGAGAGACAGAAAGCCTGGAGAAGAGTGGTGACTGTGATCCTAAAAGGCAGCAGAGGCAGAGCTTCTGGGGATTTCTGCCTGTTGTGCTTGTTTCTACAGTGGTCAAGGAAACAAGACTTTGTCTACTAATATTGCACCAAAGAATACACCTGGCTCATATCCCTGATTTGTCATCCTTAACAGGAACAAACTCTGCAAGGCCCTGAATAGTGTCTTAATTGCTTGGACCAAAGGGGCAACAACTCACAACATCCTCTTTGTCGATCTCCGGACACTCCGCCCCGCCCCCCGCCATTTCTGCTATATCCTTTTTGAGACGGGGTCACCAGAACTGCACCCAGTATCCCAGCTGAAGGTGTGCCATGGATTTACATCATGGCATGATATTTTCAGTACTATTTCCTAACCTAGTCTTTATAGATTGTAACTTTTTGTTTGCTTTTTTGACCGCTGTTGCACAATGAACAGAGGTTTTCCTTGAAGGCGTCATCTTGGCTGCTTTCTGACTATGCTGTATCTGAGGGGGAAGTAAATACCATCACACTTCTCTCAGGAATATCGCTGTAAATAGAGGCGAGCCATTTTGGGGTCCAGGATCCAGTGGGCCCTGGGTAGGGTCCTATGTGGAAGGCTGATATTTGCAGCTGGATGATCTACAGGGATTTGAGTATCCTCTGTATATTAAGGATTCTGAATGTGATCTGAATCCAGATATGAGCCTTCATTCTTATTGACATAGGTTGGAATTTGGTCAAACAGTGGTGACACTTTCTGGAATAACAGAGTAGAATTGTAAAGCCTAGAGCTGTGTTTCTTAATGAATGTGTACAATACAGTGTAATTCATCTCATGTTATAGCAGAGAAAGAGATTCCTCCATGTAGGGATGAGAGCAATTCTAACTCCAGATTGACATGTAGTGCATGAGAAATCCTGTTCACCCATATAACCTGTCCTTAAAAAAGGACAAATTGTAGGTCAAATTCTTAAGTAAAACCCTAAAACCAGCACAACTTCTTCTCTAGCTTCCTAGCTGGCTGCTTGCTCACACACAAACAAAAACCAAAAACTGGGGGACACAATTTGTAGTTCTAGTGTCTCCTGTGAATTTATTTTTGACATCCTGAATGTTTGCTATTTAATGAGGTGTATAATGGCCTCTAGTGGTAGGTGGGTGTATATACATTAAGATGTCATATTTTTTGTAGTGGGAAAAATGTATTTAATTTCCCCTTAAACTAATTGGAAATTGAACTGAGAAAGGCAGAATGAGTAGAGGCGGAGCTGGACTGAAATACTTAATCCAAATGAGAACCAAAGAGTAGACCTGAGTCCTTCATATAAAGGATGTGGTAGGAGACAGCAAGTAAGCCCCTCTCCATAAGAAAAAATGTGTGTTTATGTTCCATGCAACGTCAGTCATATTTCCACATGTTGAACATTATCTGCTTCTGCCCAATCTCTTAATTTACCCACCTTTATAGTCATTTTGATCTTGATATCCATGTATTATAATATCTTGAAAACTAGACAAAAATGTGTAGCATCAGCCTGGGAATGAAAGTGTTGTGGGAAAAGAGCTATTATCAGACAGATTTCATTGTCCTGCTTCCTCCATTTATCTAGTATATGGCTTCTGGGTCACAACCCCTTTGATTTCCTGCTAACTGGCTGGTTTGACAAGTGTCTTGAGACGAGGGGGGATGTTTTGCACTCTGTTTGCAGTGCACCTGCAGTTTGTTTGCACATTCTCAGATGCAGCAACCCAGTAATAGCATTTGAATAAAGAAAGTTTTGAAGCCACCTGACCTTCACCTTTCCCAGCAGCTCAAACCCTCTTCAGTTTCAGGACAGGTCTACACTACAAATTTACATTGGTGCAGCTGCACCAATGCATCTGCGCCGCTACAGCGCATCAGGTGATGATGCTCTAAGCCAACAGGAGAGGTGTCCCATCAGCTGAATAACTCCACCTCCATGAGAGGGGGGTAATTATGTTGGTGGGAGAAGCTCTTCCACCAACATAGCGTTGTCTACCCAAGGGGGGTTAAGGTCAGTATAATTATGTCATTCAGGGGTGTGGATTTTTCACATCCCTGAGCAACCTAGTTATACCAAAATAAGTAGATAGTGTAGACCAAGCCTCAGTTTCCAGCCCCTATTACACACCTCCAGTGCTCTGCTGCTCCACTATATATGCACCACTGGCCAGAGTGAATTATGACCTCTACAGTATTTTTCTAGTGATCAAGATTACAGGCACTTTCCTTCAGCAGCACAAACAAAATTTGGGATTTATGTGATGTTCAGCCCACATCCATCTTAGCCACAGTGAATCTCCATAAAGGAGTATGCTTAGTTTACTGAAAACCAAATTTGGATAGCATTTCATTAACTTTCCAATAAAAATAAATAAATCAGAAAAAATTGTAAAAATTCACCATACAGGGTCTATTTTGAGCTTTTTGTCCTGAAAACAACTTCAACTTTTTAATATATATTTTATAAAAATACTTTTTCATGTTTCAACTAAATCTACAGTCAGTGCCCAAGATATGATGCCTGCAATACGAAGCCCTGGATTGCATTCATCTTTTTTTGCGAGTCAGGAAATGGTTTTCCTACCCAGTGAAAATTTAATATATATATATAAAAATTTGCATCCTGAATTTGGATGAAAATGAAATGCAACATTTTTTGCAAACCAAAAATTTGAAAAAAAAAATCAGTTTGGGTCAAAAGAAACATTTTGTTTTGATAATTTCAAGAACATTTAGTTTCGATATTGGCCATTTTTTGGTAGCATAATTAATTAAAATTTTAAAACTAAAAGTTGTTTTGACCTGCAAAATTGGGATTTTTCATTTGGGAAATGTCAACATACTTTGTTTCAACAATTTTGAAACTTTTGTCTCAAAATTTTTGATCAGGAAAATTAGGCAAAATGGACCCCTTCACACAAAAAAATTCAGTTTCAGTGAATCACTGTTTTCTGATGAAAAAATGTTTTATTCAAAAATTCCCAAGCATCTTTACTCACATATTATATTATGTCAGTTTCTTTCTGTTGGATTATTGATGTCATTGCTTTTCTAAATGTAATTTTTTTCTATTTAGTTGTTTTGTAAAACTTTCCTTCCATAGCTGCTATGCACTTGCTGCTGTGTTTGTAACTTTAGCAGCTTTGCTTTCATTCCTAGAGGGGGCAAAGTTTGCAGATGATACAAAGTTACTCAAGATAGTTAAGTCTAAAGCTGATTGTGAAGAGTTACAAAGGGATCTTCCAAAACTGGGTGACTTGGCAACAAAATGGCAGATGAAATTCAATATTGATAAATGCAAAGTAATGCATATTGGAAAACACAATCCTGACTATAGATACAAAATGATGGGGCCTAAATTATCTGTTACCACTCAAGAAAGAGATCTTGGAGTCATCATGGATAGTTCTCTGAAAACATTCACTCAATGTGCACCAGCAGGCAAAAAAGCAAACAGAATGTTAGGAACCATTAGGAAAGGGATAGATAATAAGACAGTAAATATCATAATGCCACTATATAAATCCATGGTACACCCACACCCTGTATCCTGCTTGCAGTTCTGGGCATCCTATCTCAAAAAAGATAGAATCGGAAAAGTACAGAGAAGGGCAACAAAAATGACTAGGAGTATGGAACGGCTTCCATATGAGGAGAGATTAAAAAGACAGGACTGTTCATCTTGGAAAAAAAGACAACTAAGGGGGGTATATAATAGAGGTATATAAAATAATGAATGATGTGGAGAAAGTGTATAAGGAAGCGTTCTTTACTCCTTTATATAACACAAGATCCAGAGTCACCTGATTAAATTAATAGGCAGCAAGTTTAAAAGAAACAAAAGAAAATATTTCTTCACACAATGCACAGTTAACCCATGGAACTCATTGCCATGGGATGTTATGAAGGCCAAAACTATAATTGGGTTCAGAAAAGAATTAGATAAGTTCATGGAGGATAGGTCCATCAGTCTCTATTAGCAAAGATGGTCAAGGATGCCATGCTCTGGATGTCCTTAAGCCAGATACTGGGACTGGACAACTGGGGAAGAATCACTTAATAATTGCCCTGGTCTATTCTTTTCCTCTGAAGCATCTGGTGTCAGCCACTGTCGGAAGACAGGGTACTGGACTAGATGGGCCATTGGCCTGACCCAGTATGGCCGTTCTTATGTTCTTATGGATGAATAGTTCAGGGTATTGTTAGCATTACAGAGCTTCCCCCTTTATGGGTCATTGCCTCAAATTTAGCCTAATTTGGAAGTGAGTGAAAAAGTCTTTCCCATTAGATAGTAGTTTGCTGGCCTGTATAAAATTTGGTACTTGATTTCACTCCAGTTGCTTGTAGAAAAGTGTCCACACCACAAAACTACAAATGGAACTAATTGCAAATGGAACCAATTGGCACCTTTGTTGACAGCATCAGCAGACCAAATTTTGGATGGACCCTTTCACCATTAGATGTAATTCTTCCAGGATGGGGTGGAGGCACATTGGCATTGCAGTGTGGAGAGTGTCAAATGGCTCCTGCCTATGCTGTTCTGTGCATAAATAAAGGAGCTTCATTCTCCAGAAATGTAGACCCAGAGTCAGACTTTAAGGTCAGAAGTGACCATCAGGATCATCTAGTCTGACCTCCTGAACATGACAGGCCACAGAACCTAACACCCAGTCCTGTAATAGACCCATAGCCTCTGGCTGAATTACTGAAGACTTCAAATCATGGTTTAAAAACTTAAAGTTACAGAGAATGCACCATTTACACTAGTTTAAACCTGCAAGTGACCCCAGGCCCCATGCTGCAGAGGAATGGAACTCCCCCCCACCCCCAGGGTCTCTGCCAATCTGACCCAGGGGAAAATTCCTTCCTGATCCCAAAGTTGGTGATCAGTTAGATCGTGAGCATGTGGGCAAGACCCATCAGCCAGACACTGAGAAAGAATTCTCTGTAGTAACTCAGAGCCCTCCCCATGTAGTGTCCCATCACCAGCTAGCCATTGAACCTTTAGACACCACTTTAAATAAATGTTCTAGCTGTGGCCATTGGGATGCCTTCCTCAGGAGAAGGAAATCCAAGGGGCCAGCAGCAGGTACATATATGCAGTCTACATTTTGTCACTGTATTGCTCTGTTCTTCATATCAGCGTGATTAGCAATGACAGCCTTCAGCAGGCCAAACCCTTTTGATAGACGCAAACTACACTTGATCCCAAAGCCTCAACTCACATGAGTAGCACTGTTGGTTTCTCATCACTGTCAGTGCTAGAGCCTTCTTCTCCGCTACTCTTACCAACTGGTACAGCCTTCCTGTATCCCACTAATTTTGTTAAGGCTACTCATGTGAGTAGTCTCACAAAAGTGCTGAGCTCTATTCATTTATCATAACAAAAGTGCTGAGAACTATTCATTTATCATAACTGAGTCAGAAAAACATATGAGGCAGGGTAGAGGTGGAATCATGACAAGTAACTCTTTGCACCCAGTTCACAGGGTTATGAGAGTAAATAATGGGGCTATGTAAACCATCCATAGTAGGATATGATCCAAATCAAACCCCCTTTCCTAAAATATTCTGGTGGATGGTAAAAATACTTGCATCCGCCTCACTTTTCTTCACCCCTAGATGGCAGTAACAACATTTTATTTCCTGGTTTTGAACATTACTATTAAAGTGACAGGAGTGTGTGATTCTGGGTGAGTGTCACAAAATCTGTTAGATGCTGATGAAATGCCCACCAGACTTCGGTTGTCAAACACAAATCCCAAACACAGTCCCACAGTGGGAAAGAATGCGGCTTCTACCCTAACTACAGCTACAAACTGTAGTTACAAAAAAAAAAACAGAAGAAAAAAGAGCCAGTGTGATTTAAGGCAAAACAGTGGAACTTGGCGGGGGGGGGGGGGAGAAGTTAATGCCAACAACATAAAACACATAGATTTTAAATATCTTTAGGTTCCAAAAAAATGAAAATTTTAATAATCTAGTTTAATTTTCTAGTTCTCATGCACTAGCACAGTACTGTTGTGTTTGGGGTAAAACCACACAATGGGTATGTTTAAATCCTAAAAATATAACTAAATCCTAAAACTCTTTTTACTGAAGAAATAATAAGATAATTAATAATAATGAATAAAGGAATCATTTCTGTTCATGTTAGGCGTGGTAACCCCCTTCATAAGCTTGGGACAGATTGTCAGGTGCTGTGACTCGGCACAGCTTCACTGAAGCCAAGTTACACCAGCTGAGGAGTTGATCCCTCCACTATACTCCCAGCCAAATAAACTTTGTTGCCTTAGTGCTAAGTTTGTTCAAGTGATAACTTCACCAACGCAATCACTAAAAATCAAGAAAATAAACCTTCATTCACATAAATTAACACCCAGACATCGCAGTACCAAATGCATTCACAGACTCACCGCCTCCCTAACAAACTTCCTTGAATGCCTGGCATATAAACAACCACATTGGCCAAAACAAACTCCTGTGAATCACATTCAAATGCACAACTCTGATTATGGCTAAGTTAACATATACACCTGGATCATCAGCTGGTGTAAATTGGTATTATTCCAGTATAGTTAATGGTGTGTTCAGTGGTACAATGTATAATATATAGGGGTCTACCAAATTCGCGGCTGTGAAAATCTCATCACGGACTGTGAAATATGGTCTCTCCCATGAAATATGTTCTCCAGACACACAGCTTTGAAGGCAGAGTGGAGAGTGGCGGCTGCCACCCTTACTTCTGTGCTGCTGCTGGCTGTGGCGCTGCCTTCGGAGCTGGGCACCCAGTCAGCAACCGCTGCTCTCCCATCACCCAGCTTCAGGCAGCACCGCCGCCAGCAGCAGCACAGAAGTAAGGGTGGCAATACCGTGACCCCCTAATAGGCTTGTGGTCCCCTTTCGGGTCCAGGTTCCTAGTTTCAGAAACACTGCAGAGAAATCATATATTTTTTGTGAATAGCTGTGAAATTTGCTATTTATGCCATGACCAACCTACGAAAATTGTGTGATTTCTCTGCGATTTAAGAAGACCCCATATAGATGTCAGTGGAGTGCAGTGGAGTTAAACCAGTTTATCCTAGATGAAGATGTAGCCCATAATCTCTGTAGGAAACGTGCAATGGTAAAATGTATTATTTTATTATTGTGTTTTATTTTCACATGAAAAGTACAATTGCGTGCACATTCAAATTGTGCATCGGTGCTATGGGAAGCCTTTGGTGTATCAATGTCTCCGGAAATATATATTATCCTTCTTGGGCTACATTTTATAATTTCCCTCTCATTTTAATATTGCTCTTATTGCTATTATTTCTACTGTCCTTTGATTTTTAATTGGTGAAGTCTGTAGGGGCTCAGTTTGGAAGAGACGCTATATAAAATAATGTTGTATTATGCGTATATATGTATTATCTGAAGAAGTGGGTTTTTTAACCTACAAAAGCTTATGCCCAAATAAATCTGTTAGTTTTTAAAGTGCCACCAGACTCCTTGTTGTTGTTGTATTATACAGTATCAAATGAAATACCGTTCGTAGAGGAAAGTATTTTATACTCTGAATACATTTTTAAAATTAAGGTTTTTTCAATTTGTGGTCATAATTGTGCTGTGTCCTGTATATTTATAGCCAAAGGCCAGATGCAATTAATTATCTTAATTGTGTGTATTTTATATTCCTGTGTGAGCAGTGATTGTCCAATTTTAAAATTTATCAGGTGCAGCTGGTCTGCAATAAAGACTAACTATCAAGTAAACATAGATCCTGGGTTAGAAGCATGCTTATCTACTCAAATGTTTGCTCCCCGATCATGTACCTGACTCTCCGTTAATTTCCTGCCATTTTCCTCCAGTGTCATTCCAGTGAAATCAATGGTGGCACAATAAAACTGGAGAAAAGCAGTGCCAAGGCAGGTTCAGGGGTGAGACATGAACATCTGAGCCACTGGTGTAAAGCTGAAATAAGGCACTGATGAATCAGGCCCTGGATTTTCAAAGCACCTTATTTAGTGCACTTACAAATACAATGGAGGAGGTGGCGTAATTAAGGCCTAGTCTACACTTAAAACTTAGGTCAGCATAACTACAGAGCTCAGACTAGGTATGAAAAATACACACCCCTGAGTGCCATAACAATCCTGACCTAAACGGTTACCTCCTTGTAGACGCAGCTATGTCAACAGAAGAATGCTGCTGTCAGCCTAGCTACCATCGCTTGGGGAGATGGAGTTCCTAGAGTGATGGAAAAACCCCTTCAGTTGCTGAAGGCTGCACCTACATCATGGGGTTATGCCAGCATAGTTCCAGTGCCATAGCTATGTCACTATAGTCCCTGTAGTGTAGGCATGGCCTAAGAGTCATGACTAAGACCAGCTGTGCAAATCAATCACTGCTTTGCACCGAGAAACCATAATACAGTAGTTCATTTAATCCTTATGATTAATAAGTTCGTCCCAAAGAAAGTCAAGAAACTGTAAATCACGTGAAGATTATCTTTAAACTCTTAGGCTCCAATGCATTCTTTGTGATCTATTTTTGCAGAAATCTCTGAAGTAGCCCTCAAAGTTAAAGCTCTGTTGAGAGTAACGGCTCAGCAGGGAGGTCTAGCCAGCCTTCCAAATGATGGAAATGTAATTGCACTATGCAGCCATCACAAAAAAATTGATAAGGTGTCTGTACAAAGTGCACTTCCATCGTTTGGCAGCCGGGGCTGAAATGCTGTGTCAAATGCATTTACAGGATGCCGCAGGAATTCAGCCCAGTGTAAATGTCTGCCGTAAAATATCTCCTAATAACGTCAAAGCAAACTTACTGGAAGGTCTCATTTCCTTTGCATAAACACTCACTTCAGAAAAAAAAAATTATTATCTGACGGTTGTATTAACTATTTCCCCCCCCTGCAAACGTTTGCACCACAGCTAATAAAAAAATGTGAGGAAGTTTGCTGATTTTTCATCCCTTTCACCTGCAAAATATCTTTCATTTTGTCTTTGCTCCACAATAATTGAGTTATGACAAGACAGTGGTTAATAGATGTAACAGTTTAGGCAAGTAAATACCATCTCCACAAGCCTAACAGTAGATGGGCTGTGGAGATGCAATAGGGAGCCTCTCCCCACACTTCTTATTCAAGCAAAACTCATAGGGACACATTTTAAAAGGTATTTAGGTGCCTAAAAATGCAGATAGTTGCCCACTGGGATTTTCCAAAAGTCCCTAGGTGCCTAATTCCCATTGATTTGGGACATAGGTACCTAGGGGCTTTTGAAAATCCATTAGGTGCCTTTCTTAATCTTTAGGCACCTAAATACATTTTAAAAAATCTGGCCCTTGGTGACATAAAAGGAACTCAGAACACTGGACTCAGGTCTTCGCAGGTAAACCACAAGAAGAAAAATATTTAAATTCACCTTTAATGAATGCATTTAGCTGACACTTAGTTTGGTGAGGAAACTGATTACCCTATATTGTGACTTGTGAGATCTGGACCAAATACTTACGTTCTACCTGAATTCCCAGAACTACTATATGATACTCTCCTAAGGCATCATCTTCAGATGCTGCAGGTGTGCATGGAACGCTCATTGAACTCAGTGGGAGTTCTGCACGCAGAAAGACAGCAAAGAACTAAAGCAGCATCACTTGCCCCGTAACCTCAGCCGTGCAGAACACAACGCCATCCACAGCCTCAGAAACAACTCTGACATTATCATCAAAAAGGCTGACAAAGGAGGTGCTGTCATCATCATGAATGGGTCGGAATATGAATGAGAGATTGCTAGGCAACTCTCTGACACCATATTCTAGAGGCCATTACCCTCTGAACCCACTGAGGGTTACCAAAATTAATTTGCAAACTGAACACCATCAAATTAGGCCAGAATAAAGACTGGGAGTGGCTGGGTCACTACAAAAAGTAATTTCCCCTCTGTTGATACTCACACCTTCTTGTCAACTGTTGGGAATGGGCGAGGTCCACCTTGATTGCATTGACCCTGTTAGCACTACAAACGTAATTTTCCCTCTGTTGATATTCACCCCTTCTTGTCAACTGTTGAGAATAGGCCACTTCCACCTTAATTGAATTTGCTTCATTAGCACTGATGCCCCCCACTTGGTAAGGCAACTCCCATCTTTTCATGTGCTGTAATATATATATTGCATACTGTATTTTTCCCTCCACGCATCTGATGAAGTGGGTTTTAGCCCACAAAAGCTTATGCCCAAATAAATGTGTTAGTCTCTAAGGTGCCACAAGGACTCCTCATTGTTTTAGCAAAGAACTAGCAGCCCATAGAGACTGACTATGTGCTGCATGTAGTAAAATAATTTTCTTTTTTCCCATTCTTAAAATTGCTACTAATACGTGTGATCATCAGTTAAACAAACAATAATGTCTCCCTCTCCTTTTACCCTCTTTATTATTTTATTTCAAATTGTATTAGTATTATTATTATTTATTTATTGGAGTTTAGGTCAAAAAATGTTCATAGGAAAAAATAGCTTCACCAATTTTTTTTTGTCAAAAAATTGCTTTTGACTCTTCCCCCCCTTTCTTTTGTTGATAAAACACCAACATTTTTCATGGGATGGGAGAAAATTCATGCCCTGCTCTATAAATTATTGCTTTAAGGAAGTCATCAGCTTTACATGAGAATATTATTATTATTTATTTTGATTGCTCAAAGATCTGAACCATAATCATTACGTAGTACATGATGCTAGGCTCAATATGTAATAAGAACACTCTGCCTCAAATAGCTTACGCTCACAAAGAGACAAAAAGAAATGAACGGAAGGGGGAATGGGATACAACATACAACCAACATAGTAAGGGTGGTGATATAAGCATTAGTCTTCTATGTTTTTTTACCTCAGGACATGCAATATATGAAGGAAGGGGTGGTGTTAAGGGATTCTATCAAACTACATGAATGGGCTAGATCCTTAGCTGGTGTAATTTGGTGTCACTCCATTGACTTCAATGGAGCTAAGCCAATTTACACTAGCTGAGGATCTGGACCAATAACATTATACAGTAAATATCTTTTAAAAAAGAAAAAAAATCAATATACGTCAAGTATCAGAGGGGTAGCTGTGTTAGTCTGAATCTGTAAAAAGCAACAGAAGGTCCTGTGGCACCTTTAAGACTAACAGAAGTATTGGAGCATAAGCTTTCGTGGGTGAATGCCCACTTCATCAGACGCAAGTGCATCAACTTTACCCACTTGTACATAATGTACCCATTATCAGGTGGCCGGTTTATTGTAGGCATCACAGAAGAAATGGTTTAGTGGTTTAGTTATTATTTTATCCCTGATAATGATGTAGCTTGCTGAGGTGGCATTAATACTGCAATACTGACCTGTTATAAAAAAGATCTAAACAAATCTTAGCTTATGAGATTTTGGGTTGTTGTTTTCTTATAATCCCATTAGAGGGTGGTTAATTAACACTTCTGCATAGCTTGGAGCTTCCTTTGAAATTTGCTGACCTCTTTGTAATTATGAATATATGAACAAGATACCAACCATATATAGCTAAATCTATATGGGGAAATCAAAAATAAGCATTTTTCAGGACCTTTGTATCCACTTTTCCTCTCTGCTGTCTAAGGACCTTCCTCTCACTCATTGCAGCTTTATATTCCTATCCTGCAGTTTAAGAACTCTGTAGCAGCACTTCATCTGGAATTCAAGTATTATTATTACTTATCTTTTATCTTTCTTTTCACTATTTTTAATACTATAATGTAGTGACAGTGGTTTGGGGGGATGCTACTGCCCCCTAGTGGACAAAATCAGAACTCTTCAAATGTATTTCCTACACTGCAAACAGCTACCGGAGATTCTCCTTTGGTCAAGTGGCAGGGTCACTTTTTTTAGGTAGCCCTACGAAGTCTTAGATGACTATGGATTTATTACAAAATATATTATCTCCCATTATTTTTCTTACTCAAAGCTCATGACTGCTCAGGCAATGGTGAAACTCACAGCAAGTAAATGATTAAAAAAAAAAAAAGTCAATTTCTTGGAGTCTTCAAATCAAACCTGGATGCCTTTCTGGAAGAAATGCTTCAGTCAGACACCAGTTATTGGGCTCAGTGCAGATTATTTAGTGGTCTCTTCTGGCCTTAAAATCTATGATAAATAGCAGGTCATGATCATTTTCTATCAACACAGTCTAACACACTTTCCTGAAATAACTACAGATCTTTCAAAGAATTATCAATAGGTGCATGAACTGAGGCTGATATTTATTTGTATATTTCGGCTCTAATATTTATATCTAAAGAAACAGGAATTTAATGGATGAAAACTTGTCCTGCAACTCAGGCCCCACTCCTGCAACTTATTGTGTGCAGGTAGGCTGCTGTGCCTACATGGATCCCCACTGATTTCAAGTTGCAGGATTGAAGCCTAAGGTTGAAACTATCCTTCCATTTTTTCCATTAAATCTTTTCCCCTGAAATTTCACTTGCCACATCTTACCCTAGCATACATTTCCCCCTCTTCCTTCCCCTTCCCTCCCCCCCGAGAAGTTTGGAAGTGGTCACACAAGGAATTCTAAAGACATGCTGCTTCCAAAATACTACCGACCTGCACTTTTTGAAAGTCTTTTTCCAACATTTGTTCTTTAGGAATCATGTTTCTCAAAAATGGCTTGGCCAAAACACGCTAATGAGTCTAAATTGTTGACCTTCTCAAGAGGAGAAGTACCTTTTAGTGGATTCATTCAAGTTTTATGTGTATACAGAAAAACCTTTTTTTATGGAGGTGCAGACTGTGACACTATGGCTATATTTGCAACTGATTTTCCTTGATAGGGCTTATGTTGACCCTCACTTCAAAATTTTTAGATGGAAGAATTATTGATCCATGTCTTCTGAGGTTTTAGGGCAGCTTTGTTTTTCTTCTACCAGCACAAAAGAATGAGATCACTTCTCTGGCTCCTTTATGCTGGGAAAAAGGGCTGGAGTAGCATAAAGGGGTCTTAAAAGCCTGAGATCCAGCTGTGGGAAGATTCTTCTGATGCAGGAACTATGGAAGACACAGCCTTTTACAGCAGCCTCTTTCCTCCACTGGGCTGCTCCAAAGAAGCTTCCTCTGACTCCCCACCTCACCAGTTTCTGTCCAAGCAATGTCCCTGATACTAGGCAAGATCCCAGCTCACATTCCTGCTCTCTCCCCCTCCCTCCCCCCCGCTCACGTTCTTCAAGTCAGTGGGAATTTTTCTGACTAAAGACAATGTCAAAACTCGGGATTTGGCTCATTGTCAACACATCTTATCAGTAATTCCCAAGTACTGTCTGGAACATCCCACAGGAATCCCTCAAGCAATCACACTCCATAACTCAACACCTAGACAACCCCAGGAAATAGTCTTACCCGCAACAAGCATTCACTGAAACACTGTCCAAAATACTCCCAAGCAGTCCTCCTGGCACTTGCTGGGAGAACTGTTCCTGAATAAAACAACGAGGAGTCCTTGTGGCACCTTAGAGCAGGGGTGGGCAAACTACGGCCCGCGGGCAGTATCCGGCCCGTCAGGGCTTTGGATCCAGCCCATGGGATTGCCACCCCTGTGGCACTGCGGGGCTAAGGCAGGCTCCCTGCCTGCCCTGGCCCCGTGCTACCCCCAGAAGCAGCCAGCAACATGTCCCTCAGGTCCCTGGGGGAGGGGGCAAAGGGCTCCGTGTGCTGCCCTCACCTGCAGGCCCTGCCCCCCGCAGCTTCCAGTGGCCGGGAACAGGGAACTGCTGCCAATGGAAGCTTCGGGGGAGGTACCCGCAGGCGAGGGCAGCACGGGGAGCCATCTTCCCCACCCCCAGGGACGTGGTGCTGGCCACTTCTGGGAGCGGTGCGGGGCCAGGGCAGGCAGGGAGACTGCCTTAGCCCTGCTGCACAATGCTGCCACCCTGGAGCTGCTCAAGGTAAGCAGCAACGGGCCGGAACCTGCACTTTGAACCCCTCCTGCACCCCGCACCCCAACCCCCTGCCCTGAGCCCCCTCCCGCACTCCACACCCCTCCTGTACCCCAACCCCCTGCCCTGAGCCCCCTCCTGCACCCTGCCCCCTCTCCCATACCCCACACTCCCTCCCGCACCTCAACCCCCTGACCCAGCCCTACATTCATGGCCCTGCATGCAATTTCCCCATCCAGATGTGGCCCTCGGGCCAAAAAGTTTACCCACCCCTGCCTTAGAGACTAACAAATTTATTTGGACGTAAGCTTTTGTGGGCTAAAACCCACTTCATCAGATGCATGACTCCTCATTATTTTTGCTGATACAGACTACTGGCTACCACTCTGAAACCTGTTCTTGATTAATGGCCTGTGTGTGTACGAATTGGGTGTTAAGGTTAGTGTCGGAACTATTTATGTAACTTTAACTTGTGAGTCCATGAGTCTTTAACGTTTGGGGGTTTTTTTTATGGCTGTGTTTTAACAGCACGCCTTCTTTTGAACTGCACTTAGCAACTTTATCTCTTTTTGTTTGGGAATGATTAGCCCTGCTCCTAAAAAGACTGAGAACTGTGTTTTCTCTTAAGTTCTCTCTGTCTTTGCAGCTCTTTAAACAAACGGGGGAACAAAAGATTGTGCAATGCTTTGTAATGCAAAATACAGCAAGACGGCCTTTCACATGATGTCGGGTATTTCTAGTATGACCGCATGTAAGAAGTTGTTTCTCTCAAACCCTTTCTGCTGAATTCTGTTTGTCCTGTACTCAAAACATATTCCGTTCCAAATACCAATTGGCTTTATGCAGCTAGTACCAGGAGTAGTCATAAAAAATGACCCAGATTTGGACTGATCATCCTCAGAACAGAATACAACAAAGAGTCCTAGTTCTCAGCCCATTATTCGTTCTTTTTTTAAAAATGATCATTGGCTCCCAGCTAAGAGGGAGCAATTAAAGAACCCAGCTTAGAAATTCAAAAGGCCAAAACAAGCAAACAAAAAAAGGAAACAAATAAACAAAGAGAAAGGTTTAAGGGACGAACCACAACTTTATCAGAGTTAAACTGTCCTGATCCAACCACAGCATTGTGATATATTCCCATTAGGATCATAATAAAGAAACAACAGTAATTTATTGCTATGTTTTGATGACAGAATGATGTAATTATATCCGGTCACTTTAACCAGTTGCCTTAAAAATGACCCGGCCACTGAGGGTTCATTTTCTTTTTACAGTTGGTATACAGAGATAGGTTCACCTCAAAGGCTCAAACAATCAGTTCAGTTGAGCTAAGAATTAGATCTACATGAAACATACCTTTTTGGTTCACATGGGCTGCAACTAGATCTGGGCCCCAGATTGGAACGTGAGATTTGAATCCCAGACTCATATCTGAACATTGTGGCTTGGATGTATCTCTGTAGTGGACTCAAACTAGGGCATTATATCCTATTGTACCAACTTTGGGGAGATCTGGATTCAAATCTGGATCTGAACTCTGTATTTCAAGCCCATCTTTCCTTCTGACAAACATTTCCAATGGCTTTCGTTCACATAGATTTTGAATTTTTGAGTTTCACTTTATATTTTAGGTACATTTGAGTCCAACATGTCCAACATTAAGTTCAAAACTAAGAGCCCCATTTTCCCCGAGGCATGAGTAAACCAGATCAGGGGACTTGGCAGTATCTATGGATCTTTCTGTTGGTGTTTTGACCCCTATGGAAGAAACCAAGATTTCTACTTTCTTAGCTCAAAGATTCCCTGAGATCTGCAGGAGACAGGGGTCATTTGTGTAGACACCAGATATCTCTCCTCTACTGCAAGGCCCATAGGGTTCTGCTGGCTCCAGGACAGTATTGCTCCTATGGCATTCCACCATACAGGGTTTCATGGCGTGTTGGGGGAAGCATGCAAGGAAATACAGTCTTGGGCTGTGTTAATTTTTGCCAGCCACTCTGCGGGCTGCAGAAAGGGTAATCCAGAAGAGTCCAGCTGCCAAAGCCCAAACACGGCGGACTCCCTGTGGAATATTAGTACTGGGATGGAAGGAAGTATGTCCAAAGCATAGGCTTCCCTCTATGTGGAGTTGCACTGAGTGTGTGTTTGGATCCTCTCAGGTTATGTGACTCTGAGGTAGTGGCTAACTTGACTGAAAGAGATGAACAATCATGGTGAGGGAAGCTGGGAGACAGTTAGTGCAGATGTCCTGGTCTTAAAGAGCCTGGGCCTCTTAGCAATTCATCAGCAGGCCTGTGTTTGTGTGTATGTTCATTGCAACATGGGGGAGTCTGAAGAGTGTAGCAATGGGTCTGACTGCAAGTGCGACACTTCCTTTTGCAATGTGAGAACAAAGCAGCAGAGCAAAGTCCTGAGTAAGGAGGACTCCTGGCAGTAAGGAGATGTCTTCAGAATCTAGTATGAAGCAACACTGCACCGTACTTGAGCCATCATTCATCTCCATCCTCCCGACACCTCGAAAGGAGGGGATTAAAAATGCTGAAGTAGGGACAGAAAACACCAGCTGGTGTGGGAGCAGAGACAAGAATGGAAGTAAGTAAAAGCACCAAGTGGGGAAGAAAAAACAAGGGGAATGAACAATCTCCACATTTCCCTGTCTTACTCTACTGATGTTCTCTTCAAGGACTGCAGTCACCTCAGTTTGCTTCATACCTGAACAAAGAACTTTCTTTGCCTGTTTACATTGTAAGTTCTTCAGGGACAGAACGGTCTCTTCCTATATATGTCTGCTGCACCTAGCACATTTTGGGTGCTACTACAATATAAATAGTATTAATAATAGTAGACATGGGTCCAAACCAAAACCCTGAAATCCAAACACCCGAGGAAGTTTGGATCCAGATATAGCATCTGGCCTAATCTGTACAATCAGCTATAACGAAAAGCCTGGGTCTGAACACCCCTGAACTTTAGAATATGAACTTTGTGTCTCTGGCCAACTTTAATAATTGGCTGTTCTCATGGTTAATGTGTCCAACTTTAACTTACTGAAAGCAGGATTTCCCCCCCTTTCTTCTCTGCTGTAAAGGACAAGTAGTTTTTTAACTGATTCATTCATGCAGCTGCAATTGTGTTGTCATTTAGTGAATTCTTCCCACTCACACATCTAGATTGATTCCTTCAACACATGGAGCACTAGGAATAAAACAAGCTCATTGTCTGCCAAGTTATAATTTGTCCCTTTGGAAAAGCAGTGCTGGTGTCAATGGGTTAGCCTGTATCTCAGTGTGTTTTAAAGCTCTCAAGGAACTAGCTGTTGAAATGCATATTAGTTTAGCTTAAAAACAAAAAGGCAGCAAAGACATGTGGGAAACAGGGAAACAGACCTACAGTATTCACTGTGAACACAACAGATTACAGGATACACATCTTATCCTTCTGGCTCCACTTGTGAGTCAGATTTTTACCCATGAACTGGAGAGAAATACTTGGTCTTGATCTGGCTTCTGGGATAGGTCACCCACTGTTTGGAGAACACACATATGTAGAGATGATATGTCTGTGCTTAGGGGTCAAGAACTTGTGGCTAAGGAGCAGCAGATAGGAAAGCCTATGCAATAAATAAAATATATTTGTCCCCATTTGTGCTGAAATGGTCTCCCATGGCCTACAGGGACAGCTGAGAACTTGGAAAGAATAACTCCACTGTGAAAATAGCTCATTCCTTTGTGTTACTCAGACTTAGAATCTTACTTCAGAAGAAGAAAAAAGACATTGAGCATCTGTTGGGTCCCAAACCTGCACTTATGAGACCGTAAAACATAGTCTGATGTGGATCGCATCAGACCAGAGAGTAGGGGTGGAAACATGGCTGGTAGTTTCAAGGAGAATGAAGTGCACTGGTGCACGAGTTGAGAGATGATGATGCAGGTATAGGGAGTGGCAATAAAAGAAAAAAACCCAAAGCAAAGAGAGTTACAATGATTACATATGTTTTTCTAGGTGCTTATACTGGTGTCCATCATTGTCGTGTCAGAGTGCCTGAGGTGATGGAGGTGTGGATGAAGATTTCAGCCCAGGTGGCGTTAAGGTACTGGGATTCACAGTCTCCATTAAAGAGGGGATGAGGGACAGTTTTAAAGACAGGAGATGTGAAAGAGAAGAAAAGTTCAGGACCGATATTTCTGGAAGCAAATAAGAGCTGTGAGTCAAAAAGGGAAACAGAGTGTTTGAGGATTCTCCTCTTCCCTAAGAGAAGTACTTTTACCTCTGAGAGAATTTGCTGAAGGAATTTGAGATGGATATAACTTGCTTGGCCATGATGAGAGGAGGGTGGGTCAAGTAGGGCCCAAGGAATAATAAAATAATACTTATCTACTATAATGCTCACAGTGCTGATAAGAGGCTCAATTAATGAGTGTTTGTAATGTGAAACTCAAATGAGAGGTGTTATCGAGGTGCAAAGCATCTGATTTTGCACCATCCAGGCAAGTAGCAGATGAGAATAGATCTAATTTCATTTTCCTTTGTTAAGGTCCTTGTCAAAAATCAAGGGGCCAAATTCTCAGTTGGCATAAATCAATGTAGCTTCATTGATGTCAATGAAACAACACCCATTTACTCCAGATGAGGACTTGTGGGAACTGTTCAAGCTCTCCTAGACTTTAGGGTTAAAGATGCTCCAAGTAATCTGTTTCTTGCCAGCTATAATTGTAAAAATCCTGGATAAGAAGTTGAAGTGTAGGTTACAAGGAATGGTTCTGTAAAATGGCATCATGTAGTTTGTCTCTCAGTGTCAAAGAGGCTCAAAGGATGCCGTTCTTTAATAATTGCCATCTATGCAAATTTAGCCTGGACTCTGAGAATGAAGCTGCATTCTTTACAGCTCACCTATGGGAAGAGAAAAATGGTGAAAAAAAATTAAATATTTGTTATTAATTTGTGGGGTCAAAAATTTCAATGTTTAAAGAAATTTCAGGCAGCTCTGTCACCTTTGTTTTCCGCTCTGTCACCTTCCCCAGGTTTGGGAGGAATAGGATGACTGCTCTCTCTCTCCATCAGGGCTTTCAGGGGTCTACCTGGGAGGAACTCTGTTGCCTTCCCCCCATCCGTAGTGCCTTCTAGAGTCCTGAATCTTTACAGGGTCTTCTAGGTGTAGGAAATTCCAGAAACCCCCAATGGTGCAACAGGAATGCTTGATGGTACTGGTGTCTTGTGACCAAGAAAAGTCCCTGAAGTGCCTGTGATGTGCAGGAGGTCAAACTAGGTGATGATGATGGTCCCTTCTGGCCTTAAAGTCTATGAATTTATGAGAATCCTTAAAGAGCTGTAAGTGTTCCATACCAAAATTGCACTAGGGAGAGATGTCTCCTCATTCGGGGTGATTTCTGGTCCCCACTCTAAGGATTATAGGCTTCTTTCAATCCTAGCTTAATAGAACCAATTGGTGGAAGAAACAGGAATATTTTCCAGTTTTCTGCTCCATGACTGAGGGGGCTGGCACAGCTTGAAATCAGAATACCCCTTAAAAACTGGAGGAGGCAGGATCCCTACCAGGTGGCTTCCTGAAGACTCTATTGAGAGGCAGTCTTCCAGCACCTCCAGAGAAACTAAAGTAGACAGGAAATGGGGCCAAATGGCCCCATGAGGGAGTGGAAGGGAGGAAGACAATTGTGAGATAATGGAGCGGTCCCAGGCCATGCTGGAGAAAAAGGGTGCTGTTGAGAGACTGAGGGAGGCCAGCTAATAGAAACTGGTTGTTTGTTGGGTTTGCAGCTGTGCAAACAATCTCAGACTATCTTCACAGACTTTCATAAGCCTGGTTTGAGGTTCTAGGATATATCAAATGTCTCATCCAAGGCTTAGTTCAACTGGGTTTGAGGACTGGTACAAAGTATTAAACTAGAACGAATTTAATTTTAATGTCACAGTCTGCATGCTATTTAAGGTCAGATCCTCAGTGGGTGTAAACTGGCATAGCCCATTGACTTAAGTGGACCTACACCATTTTATACCAGCTGAGGATCTAGCCCTTGATAAATAGAGATAAAGTCTGGTATCATTGCACTTTTGGATAACTTTTCCTGGGTGCCCATTTTAAAACTGCGCTACTTCTTCTGCCTTGGTTAAAAAAAATAATGTCAGTTATGCAGCAGAACAGGGTTTGATTGTTTATAATGGAAAGCTGTAGAGCCTTTTCTCCCACCTTTGTGTGGAATGGAATGAGGATGGGAAGAATGAACATAATTCCCCATTAGCATTAATAGGAGTTACCTTTATAAATCTCGTTGTGCTGCATGGGAGAATAAACTGCACTGTGTTGATCTTCTTGAGTACCGGAAATGGATGGTTAGAAAGTTAGTGACATGGATTCTCCTCTGAGTTATGCTGGTATAAATCTTGAGTAACTGTTAACTTGACTGGAGTTATTCAGGATACACGCTAATGTAATTGAGGCCAGAATTTGTTCTCCTATTTAAAAAAAAATTAAACAGGAGAGTAGAAAATTTAAACATAAATATCCTAACCAATCCATTTTCCAGAGGTCTTAACTTTGTCTTTGCTGGTGACCCCTTTATTTATTTATTTACTTATTTTCAAACTGATGTTTTCATGGTCATTGACATAAATTTTCCAGCTTTTCTAATACAGAACATCTGTGGTCACTATGCAGAGTCCCCATATAGGTCATGGGAAAGCTTTATCTTCCTAATATACTCCAACCCTCTATATATTCTAACCCAATTGACAGAGGCCAAGCGTGTTTATAAATAAATATTGTCTTATAATGACCATTTCCATTTGCCCCAGAGGAATGGATATTTAGTCCTTACAAGTTGGCAGATTGCCTCTTTTGTAGCAGTGAGAACAGTTTTACCATGTCTGCTTGACATTTGATTTGTGTGAAAATGAACTCTCCAAAATGACAGGCTAGTGATACTGAAAAATAAAACGCTTCAAACCACACCAGTTTGTTCATTCATCCCTCATTTTCTGAGAAAAGGATGGAGCATATTTAGTAAATATACATAATGTACCTGGTGATATGGATTTGTCACAGACCAAAGCAGAGATGAAGAGAGTTAATAAAGCATGTGAGTCTAATTTAAACCCCGTCAGCTAATATTTCAGTCAGAGTACCTAACATTACTGGGTTAGAGGACGCTAAACTGAATGAGAAATTCAGGACCAGTGTTGCATTGATGACTTAAGCAAAAGTCCTGGCCACTTGTTTTTTGAACGAAATATCCTACAGCTGGTGGAATGTCTGGGAGGGAGCACTTGGCTTTTCTTTTGAACTGAGGCAACAAGAGCTCTCCATTAGCTGGTTCTAATCATTCAGGGTTGACACACCCTTTAGCGGACATGCTCTGCCTCCTTGGAGAAGTGTGGCCAGCATAAGAAAGAGATCATGCTCTGCTCCTGGCATGACTTTTGATTATTTCTGTTCTCTCAGTGCGGCAGAGGACAGGACCCATCCTTTAAACGGTGCACATTCTGAAAGAGATTAATTGTGATCTTTAAAGTGTCAACACTCAGTCCAGGTCTAATGTAATATATTTTATCTACCTATCTAAATTAAATCTTTTCTATCACATATTCTTTCTCCCAAACTGCAGGTGTCACAATATGTATGCAGCATTATTGTAGCCACGTTGGTCCCAGGATATTAGAGAGACAAGGTGGGTGAGGTAATATCTTTTGTTGGACCAACTTCTGTTGGTGAGAGAGACAAGCTATTGAGCTTACACAGAGCTGACACTTGAAGAAGAGCTCTGTGTGAGCTTAAAAGCTTGTCTCTCTCACCAACAGAAGTTGGTCCAATAAAAGATATTACCTCACCCACCTTGTCTCTCTATGTAACAATATAGAATTCTTATTTTAGTCCTCTGTTCACCAAAAATTCTGCAATTTGGGCCAAAAGGAACCTGTGTGTTTTTACATGGCTTGATTTATTGTAAAACCATCTCTGATAAATATCCTCCCATCCTGACCACTAGCAGCAATGGAGCCCTACATTTGGCTATATTCACTTTGCAGCGCATCTATCAGACTCTCAGCTGGACTGCACAAGTGATGGACCAACTGCTTCGGATGTCATGAGAACCATCTCAAATTTTCAACCAAGACTCAACCAAAGACAGCATTTCATTCACCAACTGTTCATTATGTCTACACCCTCATCTCTAGTCACATGCTTGCACTGGGATCATGTATAGAACAAGCTGATGCATGAACTTTGTTCCTGTTTGATACTGGACAAGGTTCTATGTTGAAGCTATAAGACACGCTCATCTTGTTTTAAAAGACAAATGGAAAAACATGACATCTGGGAAACAGCATCAAAATACATTTTATTATTTTTTTCTTTTAAGCCCTGTGAACTAGATAACAAGGGGAAAAAACATCCACACACAGAAAGTCTTCATTCATTTATTATTTTTGGGCTCAGTTCAGTTTTCTATTATGTAAAATGTGTGATGTCCTTGCTTTCTGCTGCTGGGAATTTGTCTGAAGAGAAATGTGTCTCTTTCTTCCTTTGGGAATTATCAGAGCTCAGGAGCCAATTTTCGTCAGAAGCTCTGCTTCTCAAATGACACTTTTGATTCTTAGATACACTGTGTGGGTGGACCAACCTCTGTTGGGTGAGAGAGACAAGCTTTTGAGCTTACACAGAGCTCTTCTTTGGGTCATTTGATTCCTGTGTATTCTCTTGTGTCACACAAATCGTGTTTTTTCTTTCACATTTTGTGGTCTATGTAGGTACATAACTATAAGGCTCTTTCCTCCATCCTTTAGGATAAATTGGGGAGATAGCTTATCTACAGAGCCACTCCTTCCTTTGTTTGATACTGTAGCAGCGTGATGACTCACCAGTGCAGCGCCTCTTGCTGGTTGTCTGGGAATTAGCTCTTGTCCAGATCCGGAGTGTCTTTTGCTGGCTGGTGTCTTGCCTGCCTCAGGCCCCATGTCCCTCCCAGACCCCGGTGCCCCTTTACCTCAGGGTTCTGCCCCAGCAGTACCCCTACACTCTGGGTCTCCCCTTCAAGAGGAACCCCCCAACCCTCTACACTCACCTTGCCTCAGTGACTACTGCCAGTCATCATCTAGCCCCCTTTCACTGGGGCAAACTGCAGTCTGTAATGGCCACTCATCACTGGCAAGGGGGTTGGACCAGCTGCCTCTGCCTATTCCCGGGCTGTACCTTCCAGCCCCAGTACCTGTGTAGGCCTTTATCAAGGCCTCAGCCTGGGGAGTTGCTAGGCTGGAGCTCCCCAGTTTCTCTTGCCCTTCCCCAGCACTGCTCTGTCCAAGCTACCCTTTGCTCCTTCAGGCAGCAAGGTCTCTCTCTCTCTCCAAAGCTAGAGAGAGACTCTTCTGTCTCCTGGCCCCACAGCCCTGTTATCCAGGCCAGCCGTGGCCTGATTAAGCCAGCCACACCTGGGACGAACTACCTCGCCAGCCTCCCTCAGCTGTTCTTAATCCCTTTTACCTTGGAGTGGGGCAGCTGCCCCACTACACATTCTCCCCCTTAAGACCATACGGGGGGGGGGAGCTCTATCTCTCCAGCTTCCCTCTCAGCTGGGCCCGCAGGAGGTCCCTCTCCTGTTGCAGGCTCTCCATTCTCTAGAGCAGCCTGGTTCCCTCTTCTAGCATTTGGGTCCCCACCGTAGTGCTCTCAGCTCTCGCGTGGGTTCCCTTATCTATCTGGGGCCCCTCTGCCCCAGACAGTCTCCCTTGTGGGGCTCCAGCCTTTCCTGTCCCTCCACCCTGGTCAGGCTTAGACTGGGCCTGTTGGTCAGCACTCCCCCTTTTTCTTAGGGGGCAGTGCCTTTTTATATGGCCCTCATTGTGGCACTGGAAGCACCTCTTGTGCCTTCCCTTGACCATGGCCCTCTCTCTTCCTGGCTTAGCCCTTCCTTCAGGGCTAGCCTGAGCCCTGCAAGTCCCCTGAGGGCACTTCCTCCTTATGTGCCAGGGCTCCATACAGGCCCAACAAGTTCATAGCCCCCCTGTTGACCTCACAGGGGGTGTGTTTTCTGGGTGGGGCCTCCTTGCTCCATCCCAGTAGGGGCACTCCCTTTGGTAGTGTCCCGGTCACTCACAGGCAAAACAGCTTTTAGGGCCCAGCACCGGCCTCCAGCCCCATGTACCTGGCCCCCGATGAGGTCCAAGTTCCCTCCCCCACAGCAGCTGAAGCAGTCCCGCTTGCTGCTCAGCGAGCCAGGCCACACAGGCCCTCCAGTACCAGTCCATCACCATTTTTTCCACCTTCAGTTTCTCAACTCTCGGATGCGGGCAATAGTCCCATAGTCCTTGCCCTGCCCCTTGTATCAGGGGTGACTGCTTATGCCCGCATTCTCCACCACGTGTAGCAGCGTGACAACTCACCAGTGCGGCGCCTCTTGCTGGTCGTCTGGGAATTAGCTCTTGTCCAGGTCCGGAGTGCCCTCTGCTGGATGGTGTCTCGCCTGCCTCAGGCCCCATGTCCCTCCCAGACCCCGGTGCCCCTTTACCTCAGGGTTCTGCCCCAGAAGTACCCCCACACTCTGGGTCTCCCCTCCCAGGGAACCCCCAACCCTCTATGCCCACCTTGCCTCAGTGACTACTGCCAGTCACCATCTAGCCCTCTTTCACTGGGGCAAACTGCAGTCTGTAATGACCACTCATCACTGGCAAGGGGGTTGGACCAGCTGCCTCCGCCTATTCCCAGGCTGCACATCCCAGCCCCAGTACCTGTGTAGGCCTTTATCAAGGGCTGAGCCTGGGGAGTTACCAGGCTGGAGCTCCCCAGCTCCTCTTGCCCTTCCCCAGCACTGCTCTGTCCAAGGTACCCTTTGCTCCTTCCATCTCTCTCCAAGGCTAGAGAGAGACTCTTCTGTCTCCTGGCCCCACAGCCCTTTTATCCAGGCCAGCCATGGCCTGATTAAGCCAAGCACACCTGGGACCAACTACCTCGCCAGCCTCCCTCAGCTGCTCTTAGTCCCTTTTACCTTGGAGTGGGACAGCCGCCCCATTACAGATACCAAGATGGGTGCTGTTACAGAGGGAGTCACACACACTGTGCTCTTATAATTGACCGGTGGTGATATGCCTCCCTCAATGTGTGCAATCCACAGAGATTGTGAGTCTAGTAAAGCCTCCTAACTCCAGAGCTACCCCAAGCTGTAGATGATCATGCTTCTTACTCTGGAAATACTCATGTTTCAATCTCTGGTGCATCCTTCAAGATGGTGGTCATCATGTATGTGAGGGCTGGCCTCAGATTAGAACTGCTATGGGCCTCAGAATCTTTGGGTAAGCGTCCTCCGTCCAGACGAAGTATGTAACCCACTGGTGAGTGTGTGTTTTGTGTCCCCCTTTGTGCCCAATCCACAGCTGATATATGCTTGTTACAGCTTTCCTCTCAAGAGCCTGAATCTTCAGCTCACACTGTGGGAGAGACTCATTTTTAGCTTTGGAGGTCCCCAATTCAGTCCTGGGTATGGGCCACTTGGCAGCTGTCACGCTTTCTCCTGGAGAGTCTGGCCCAGATCCTCAGCTGGTCTAAGTCAGGGTAGCAAAGCCAACATCAGTAGAGCTAAGCCGATTTACACCTGAAAGTCTGGCCTCATTTGTTGTTTCTTTGAATCTGAAATAAAAGTGATCAGGACTGAAAATACATGTCTGTTCCTTATCTATTGAAAACATAACATATTTTTAGTGAATTAGGCTCATTAAAGGCGTCAGAACTGTGGCCCTGCAGACTACACAGAGGGGCAAATTGTGCCAGTTTGGGTTGAGGAACCCTGGATTCAAAAAAAGGTTGAGGTTAGGTCAGGGTTAGCTCACACATTTTAGCTAACATGGATCTCTTTCCTAATCTAGATAAACCTACCTTCTCCTCTGTGTTAGATGTGAAAAATTGCTTCTCAAGAGGAACTGCCTGCACTCACTGAGCTAGAAGGAGGCACGTAGGAAGGTCACAGAGAAGTCGGACTCTGAAAAGACAGACACTCTAAATAGTAGATACAAATGCACTTTCATTGCACTTAGCAAGCTGTAGGAATAGGCCTCATGTAAGAAATGGCTGCACACTAGTAATTGTAAAGTCTAACTCAGTATTGAGTCACTGGTATGATTTTCCAATAAGCCAAGCATTAAAGTAACACCGACTTAGCATTAGAAGGGATGTAAAAAACCAACAACACCTCAGTAAATGTAAACTTTTCCATGACTAGTTCATCAACGATGTAATCTTACAGAAAGGGAATAATTTAAAATACATTTTTAATGGTGCTGTTTTAGAAATCTCTTTTACCTTTTTAACCTGCTGGCAATTTTTCCTTCTCCTTGACATGATTATTTTAAATATTATTAAATGGAATTGTACATTCCTCTTTTAATTTACTTGGATTCTTTCCAAATCATTAATAACTCTCCTTCTTTTATTTTTTAAAGGAAGCAGAGGCTTTTGTTAAAAGGTATCCAGCTATATCAGTGGAGTAGCACATCCATTATGTTATTTCAAACTGTTCCAACCTGTCCTGCAGTGGCCAAAGCACTGTCATTACCAGACAGGAGACTTTATAGCATGATTTCAAAACAAGCATTGAATCTAGATGTAAACAGTAGGGGGAAAAAGCACATTTACTTGATTACTCAAAAACTTTTCTAGTGCTAATTTAGCTCCCATATCTAAATGAGTTTCCTACCTTTTTTCATAGCCTAACTTCTATGGAGGGGGAAAAAATTCCACAGCTTCAAACAACATGGTACTTTCAAATTTGGTAATGATTTGCTTGGAAGTTTTGTATGTGATGTTCTAATTTTTTATTTAATACTTTTTTCTTTTGTCAGCATCTGGGTTGTTTTTCTAGATAAGTCCTAGATCTCACAATGAAGTTCACAGAAACATTTTTTTCCTAAATAGGGCGAGATTTTACAAACACTCCGAGATTGATCCAAAGCCCATTGAAATCAATGGGAGTTCTCCCCATCACTTCAGTGAGCTTTGGATCAAGCTTCTAGTGCTTACTACCAAGAATATTTATGTTGATTTATAACAAATACACAAGAGGGCAGAGGGCCTTTCCTGGACACAAGCATTCCATTGACTTGAAAGGAAACAGCTCAGGTTCTGTGTCTACTCCACATTCCATATAGCACTGAGGGCACTGGCATATAATAAATACTAAATAATATAACTGCTAAAGATGGTCTTGCAGTTAAGGCACTGGGCTGAATCTAAGGAAATTTCAGTTCAGTTTTCAGCTCTGCCACACTCTTCCTTGAACAAACAATGTAATCATTCATTTTTAAAAATTCCCATCAAAGAATGCTCATCAGGGTGCCCTTGGCATACATCTAAAAATACATGCTACAAAGAATTAAAAACAAAAATAAATCTCAAAAGCAGCACATCTCCTCTGACCCCCAACCTCCCATCACACTAAACATTGGTAGGTTGCCCTAATGAGTATTAAAAGTCCCCCTTCATAGCATGTTCCTCCAACCAAAAATCCCGCCTTCCAATTCATTAGCCTTCCTCCAATGTCCACTGGAACACATGGGCATTGTAGCCTTCCTAGAAGGTCAACCGGTTTGGGCTGTTTCAGACCAAAGGTGGGAGAGCACTCCAAAGGGATGGGTAGTTAAAATGGGTATATTTCCCTCTCTGAAGGAATTGAGAAGCTTGGTGGGACAAGACAGTTCTCGTTACATTTATTTTTTCTGAAAATACACGGAAACTTATTTGTGTCTGGAGATCAGAATGTTCCCTCAAGCTTTTAATGTAATCTATTGGCCACAGATCCAAAATGAAATATAAACTGGAGAATCCCTACCAGCAAATCTTGCAGTGAAATGACTTATCTCTTTTATTTACATAAATGTGAAGTTAAATCAGCTTTTCCTCATTGATCTGAAAATATACACAAGGGTTAGTTAAGAGTAAGGAATTTACTGCAGTACTAATAGTCCTCTGCTGAAAGTGGAATAGGAAAGAATGCAATAATATATACAACTGTATTATGTTTGAAAGAACCATAGAGAGCTATCACTAGCTTGTAGCTGTGTGATTTTTGGTGAAGTGAAACCAGTTTGTGGGGCACATCTAATTAGTTAATGTGCAGAAAATAATAAATAAAAAAAGATTGCATTACCTATGTCTAAGTAAATAGAAACATAGAGGTTGACATTAGTAATGGGGAAGATCTGTTAAATCACCTAGCCCATCTCCCTGCCATATCAGGATTATTGATATCTCTTGTACTTTTACAATTGCTTTGCCCAGTCTAAGCTTCAACATCCCCAGCAATGAGGCTTCTACCAGTCCCACTTTGAAGATTATTCTACAGTTCAGTAGATCTCACTGCCAGAAAATTTTGATGATATTCATCCTAACTTTGCCCTTTCTTAGTTTCATCCATTACTCCTAGGAACAGATAATCCTAATAACATTAATCATGGACCTAATCCAAAGCCCATTGAAATCAATAGGGAGCAGAACATTTGGTTGCTGAACACGTACCATTTCAATCTGCTGTTTTCAGTTCCGTACAACTTTGACAAGGTTAAATTTGGAGGGGGGAAGTAATTTTGCAATGCTTTGTATATGACTGAGGTTACACGTTTTGAAAGCCTAATCTAAAAGGGCTCAGCCATTTTCATGAATGAGGACAATAAGAAATCACTGAACACCATCCATACTAGTCTGAATGAGAGACAGTCCTAGGGGAAAAATAATATATGCCTGGGTAATTAAAGATTCTATCAAAATGCATTCATACAAGAGGGTAGCCTTAATTCTGGCATCTGCTTTGCAACTTTAATAATGTTCTTCTTACTATGTTTTTGCATGGATATATTATATAATTTTATTGTACAACATAATTAGTTTTTCTCCATCAACTTTGCATTCATAATTTAGGTCCTGATTCAGCAAAGCACTTAAGCACAGCTTAAAGTCCCATGAGACTTGGATCTTTTCTACACACACCATTTAGCTAAACCAACGTAGGAATGGCCTCACAAGGGTATTGCACTGCTTTAACTAAATTGGGGTGAATTGACTTCAGTGGGCCTAGGATTTCACCCTTGGTTTCTAAACTGATTTAGTTAAACTGTTGCAACTTTTTGTCTGCAGACAGGGCCTTAAACCTGACCTCGAAATTAAGCACATTCTTAAATACTTCGTAAATAGGGATTGGATTACTCACATGCTTAAAGTTAAGCATGTGCTTAAGCATTTTTCTGAATCAGAGCCTCAGTAATGAAAAGTGGCCCTGGCCACCAATGCAGATATTTGGGGCCACCAGCCACTACCAACCAACCACAGGCGTTTGATGATCTAATTTATCTATGGAGAATGGACATTTTGGAAAAAAATGACCATAGTCATGCTGTGTATTACAAAACTCCAAAGAACCACGGTGCTATTTCACAAGCAATGACACTGTAATCATGTAATTCTTGAAAATGTGAACTCATTCTTCATTTATTGCTTTTCTGTATTATGTTTAATCACAATATCTGAATTGATATTTGAGCAGACTTGTGGTATTATTCTCATGGGAAAGAATGACTGCCAATGAAATATTTAGACCCACACTTAAAAACATAAATGCTCAGAAAAAAAAAGCTGTCATTTGAAAGCTGCTGAGCTTAAAACGTTTTGGTGGTATTTTTGCAGCCATGTTGGTCCCAGGCTATAAGCGAGACAAGGTAGGTGAGGTAATATCTTTTATTGGACCAACTTTTGTTGGTGGAAGGTACAAGCTTTCAAGCTACACAGAGTTTAAAACTAGTTTTCCTGGCTAAACATTTTCAAAGGGCAGGTTCAGTTTTACATTACTTTTTTCTTGGTGTACAAGTGGTGAAAAGTAGCTGGAGTGCAGGAAGGATCTGTCTCAGAGATCTTATTACTTCTTTTCTCTTTCATTGCTTCCATTCATCTACAGTCAAAATAATTTAGACTGAGAGAATGTGGTTACTCTTTGTGTATGGAAAAAAATAACACTTATAACAAGCAATTTAATCTGATCTGCCCTGACTACTCTCTGTTTATAACATCTAGAAACACTGGCTAAGGCAGAGCATAGAATGTCTCTTATTATAAAATATAATTCTGGAAATACTGTGACATCTAAAACTGGCCACCCAGACAACTAGCAATTATCAAATGCTCTCAGTACAAATAAAAAAAGTGTCATTTATTAAGATGATATAGCAGACCCTGAGTTTTACTTGGAGTTCTGGAGTTTTTACTTGGAGTTCTGGAGTTGAATGTTCCTAAAAACTCAAAGCAGGAGTGGTGGAAATAGACATATTTTCCAGGTTTTTGATCAAACCAAAACCAAACATCTAAAACCAATGAGATCACTCCCAAAATCATGCATTGAACAAGAATTACTTAAGATTTGGTGAAAGAGGGCCAAGTTTGGGGTTTCTAATGAATGTTTATTATTATTACAGGTTAATTCAACGATAGCAATGGTACTTAAGGAGGGTGACCATATTTCCCTAAACCGAAAATGAGACACTGCCCGGCGTCACCTCTTGCTTGAGCCTCACCACATGGGGCTGGCCAAAGCCCCACCAGCCCCTGGGGCTGGCCCGAGCCTTGCCAAGCTCAGGGCTGGCCCGAGTCGCCTGGCATTGCTGATTGCCCGAGCTGACGACTCGGACGTCACAATGTTTTTGGCAAAACTGGGCATTTGTCCTGTTCGTTCTTGCCCTAGGGGGATGCGGAGGAATATTCAGGCAAATGGGACAAATGCCCAGTTTTGCCAAAAAAGTCGTGCTGTCTGGAATAGAGCTTAAAAAGGTTACTATCCTGGCCATAATGGGACATATGGTCACCTATCTTTAAGGAGAGAGATGTAGTCTCTTAGGTAGCTAGGATTCTAGGACCTAAACCATGACAGGACTTTACAAATCAATTCAGTGTCATTCCTTGCTTACAGTCTGCACAGGATAGTAACACTACAGTTCAAGTACTGTCAGATTATAAACACAGTACTGTGGCACCTCACTTATCCTCACTTTGCTGATCCCCATAAAACTTGAATCTCTCTCCCACACGGCTAAGCAAAGATTTCATAGTAGAGGCTGGAGAGAGTTCCCATATTGCTAAAGTGTCCTTGTTTTTATAAACTATACTACATGATGTTTAAAAGTACATTATGAAGTATCTGTAATTAATACTGGACTAAATGTATCAAAATAAATCAACAACTTGGTGATGCATAATCCTGGGGTTATTTTAATTGTGTTTATTAAGTTAGTAATTCAGTAAGAGCCTGATCCAAAACTCATTAAAGTTAATGGGAGTCTTTCCATTGGATCAGGATCAAAAGTCATCAATTCACAAAGAGTCTCTCTATAGATAGATTTTTAGGCCAGAAGGAGCCATTAGATCATCTAGTCTGACCTCTTGTATAATATAGGCCATATAATTTCACCTTGTTACCCTTTTATTGAATTCAGTAATTTGTGTTTGGCTAAAGCATAGCATCTGATCTTGATTTGAAGACTCAAAAGACATAGAATCTACTATTTCCCTTGATAATTTGTTCCAATGGTTAATCACCCTTCTTGTTAAAACTATTATTAGTGTGAATTAAAATGTGGGGGGGGGGGGGAAGAGGTTGTTACAAAACCTATTTATGTGATTTTTCTTTTCCCTTAACTCTTATTATGGTGCCCAATTATTTGACCATAATTTGATCCACTATTAACTGGCAATTTTTCAGTGCTTTAAAAAGGAGCTTCCTCATTAGGAAACCGCTTGAAAACTTCACAAGTTTAAAGCTCAATAATCTCTTCTGAAAGCCGGGGAATAAAGTTTATCAGTCAGAGGCTCCACTCAGGTATGTTTTAACTACATGTGCCTAAATCTCTATGGTTATTTCTCAAGAGCAGCATTAATCTTACATCCGAAGAGTTAAGTTCTCTGAGTAGATGGACAAAGGAATATGGAAATTCATCTGATGTTTACAGAGGTCACCTGAAGAGTTGTCATGTAAGAGATCTTCCTCTTCAAGCTCAAAGAAGACTTAAAGGGAAGTGGGAAAACATTTTTTTCTAAAGACAGTTTAAAGACATAGGTAGGAGACAGATCATAAGCAGGTTGGGAAGGTGAAAAAACTATTGCCTGTCACGCTGATTAGTATGGGAGTGCCATGAATATATCTCCTTATTAAAACAATGCACATCTGAAGTGAGGGGCAAATTGGGAAGAAAAAGGGTTTAACCCCTATTCTGGCTATGCAAACAAACACCATTGACCTTTACATACAGGACAATTTTACTCTGGCAGTCGATTCAGCCTTTACACAGAGCAAACATTTCTAGTAACTGCTATGTAGGATTAATGACAAATTATCAAGATGGGAACTTACTAGACTTCAGATATAAATCCTTCCCAATTCACTTCCTGAAACAATATCTACACTACACTTTCACAAGGTTCCTGGTAATATCGTTAATTACAGGTCCTGGGCTGACACATCAGTCACCCAAGTCTCCAGCTAAATTGCCCTGGCACTGGTTCCTCCCATTCTCCCCAGGAACTCAGAGACACCCCAATCTGCTTGCAGCTCTTCTTATGTGAACCTCAGTGCAGCCTGGCCCTCCTGGGCCATTTTGGGACCATTTGTGGTCCTGTATGTCTTCTCCTTATTGGGTGACCCTGGTCTGTTCTAGCTTGTCTCACTTAGAACACCTTTGGTCTAGATTTGGCCAAGAATACATAGCAAGTCAGTAACCAAGTCAGGATTAAAATTTAGAGGCTCCTGACTCTCAGTTTCTCAGTTTCAGATAAAGCATGTGAGCCTTTTTGGAATTGGTCCACCCTTACCACAGTACTGCTCTTCAAAATGCTAGAAATGGCCATGTCACTGTTATGAAACTGGTACACGACGATAGCTCAGAACAAAATCAGAACCTAATTGGATAGGATTTATTGCTTGAACTTTCCTTCTAAATCTGTTTCAACTCTCTGGAAACACCAGACACTCCTCAGAGAATAGCAGAGAACATAATTTGTCAGAAATAATGAAAGTTTTGTTCCTTTTGTCATTTATTAAAAAGTTTTCGTCCAGCCAAAGCTCCACTCTGGTCTCACGCCAACAGCTTTTTCAATAATCATTTGCTAATAATAATCACTTAAGAATTTGGAAGCTGGTTTCACAAAATGTCTTATTTTCTCGAGGAAGAAAAGATATCCAAAATTGGTGTTCCAGTCAGCAGTGAATAGTTTGTGAATACCACTGTCCTGATTAAAAACACAAAGAAAAACATAATGTTCTGCATTAATCAGCTACAATAATAGAATGAAGTGAATGTGTTCCTCTGAAGTAAGTTAAGAAAGGTGTGAGGTGCATGCTGTCCCATGCCTTAGAAAGGATTTAAGTGATATATTAAAATTTTGTGTTAAAGGCTTATTGAACAAATCAAACTTTGTCTGGAACCAAATATATAATTCATGTCCTAAGATGCATTAGGTGTCATGTAAAACCCAGAATGGATTATTCAGGGGTGGAGTGGGGCCACTACACCAGAGTGATCTGCTCTAGAATAAGGGGCTGGTGCATTGAATGTACGTCCCCACTTCTCCCCCAGACCCTGTGCACACAGAGCAGTACTAAGAAGATTAGCTCAGACATACAAAGCTATTTAGGCACCTAAATATGCAGATAGGTGCCAAACCTGCGTAGGTGCTTTTGAAAATCCCACTAAGTGCCTGTCTGCATCTTCAGGTACCTAAATAGCTTTGTAAATCTGGCCCATTCTGTCTGCCTGAGGCACAATCTCCATGTTGCTTTTATTGAAGAGGTTCAGCTCCACCACCATCCTCTGCTCAGGGCAGTGACACCAAAGCTACCACCTAGCCCTTAGGGTTTTACTTTTACATATATGCCACCTTAAATAATAATGCCTCCCTCTCAAAATCCACCTGGCATTCAAAGTGTTCTTTTAACTGCCTTGTTGAGCGTATGGTAACCATTACACTACTCTGGCATTGCTCCTTAATAGTCCAGACAGTCACTGTTGTTGACGTTTGAAGAAAATATTCAAGGCAGGAGAAGAGGTGAAGGCAGCAGAAGAGTAGACACATTTCCAAAACATTTGTATTTCACCATGCGTTTCTACCACAGGAGGATCATAGAATTTGCCAGACTGGCTGAGACCCAAGGTCCATCTAGTGTAATACCCTGTCTCCAACAGTGGCCAGCACCAAATGGTTGAGAGGAAAGTGCAAGAAACCCTGCAGCATGCAGTTATGGAATAACCAGCCATCAGGAAAAATTTCCTCCTGACCATATTACTCAGAGATTGGTTTATGCCCTGAAGCATGAGGCTTTGGAGCCCTTCCAAACACTTGGGTCTTTTTTAAAAAAATCCTTGCTTTTGTAACCTTGGATGTTTTTGTTTTCCATGCAGATGACAGACATTCTTCCTTTACATTTCTATTAAAAGAGGCAGAGTCAACTTGTAATCTAGTCTATTTTATTGGAGAGAAAAAGTTTAAAGATATTACATCTGCCATTGAATTCCCTGGTCAATTTTTTTGGATTTGCAATCACATTTCCCTCTTCTAAAATATTTTTCTCTCCCACTGCTTGCTGCATGAAAGACTAAACAAAAAACAGGGAAATTTGACTGACCATTCAGAGTACACTAGATTTTATTATACACAAAAAGCTGTCCAATGCATAAAATAAATGAGCTGGGAAAGGGAGAGAAATATAGTATTCCTTTAATGTCTTTCACTTATAATAACCCTCGGTATTATGGGTAATAATACTAGGCACAAAGAATTCAGAGAGATATGTGCACATCGTTAGGTAACTCTATAAATGGCCAGACTTTCAAAAGCACTGATTTCAATGGGAGCTGCTGGTTGCCCCACACTTTTCAAAGTCAGGCTGCCTACTTAGGTCCCTACACGGAATTGGAAGCTAACTTTAAGCAGCCATATTTGAAAAATGTGTCTCTGATTTTTAAGCTGATGGTGTCCTTTGAATGTATATAACCTCAGACTTGATACAGGGCCAAACAACCGCTCTCAGTTGCAAAACCTATGGCAGGAGGAAAAAGAGCTTCAGAAACTCTGGTATATAGAGTGGCCAACTCAATCGCCCTCAGTATCTTGTGGTTTGTAAGGCAGTGCTTCAATCTGTGTGGAGCCCCTGTGTTCTGTGGGGAATGCTGCTCCCAACCTCATGGATCTCTGGTGATGTCATGAACACTGTGTGTGCTATGTCAGCATCTCCGCAATGCTCCCTAATGCCCCCTCACCCAAGACTGCATTGATCACTCAGAAACAGTGCTGTCATCAGTTCACCCTGCTGTGCTGAGGGCTCAGTTCACCTGGATTTAGATGGTGACACCCGCAAAGTCACCAGCTGTCACCAACTCACCCTCCCAAATATACTCTCCATCTACATGTGGAGGGGAAGCTGGAGCTGGCTGTGGTTCTCATTCCAGAGAGGGCAGAGCACCCAAGGGGACTGGGTGCTAGAAGTGGAATGGGAAGAGAATCCGGACGGGATTGAAATGGGACAGTCTTTTTGTTCTGCGTTTGTACAATGCCTTGTACAAGGGGGGCCTGGTCCCTGACTGGGGCTCCTTGGTGCTCCCACAGTACAAAAAATAAATAATAACAATTAGAAATGATAGTGGTAGAATGATTGGAACTGATGGGAAAGGAGAAGGAGTGAGAATATACTGGTGTTGAGATTGCGAGAGACCAAATTGGGGGACAAAATGAGACAGAGCTTTAAGGAAAAAAAAAATCTCAGCAGAAATATTTAGAGAGTGAAATAATATAGAAACATTAAACTAAGGGGCCCTGAAAAAGGCTGAAGAAAGGAAGAATCAAGACAAACAGTGAAGAGTTGAGAATAGAATGAGACAAGGGAAAGAAAGGTGGGGACAAAACCCCGCAAGGGAGGCAGAATAAGTCATTATTGCTATTTTTTTATTTTATGGAAAATTTGGTTTTATACAGCAGCTGATGGAATGGTGCTTTGCCTGTTTCAAACAAATGGGCAAACAAACATCTCTGAACAATTTGATAGCCGTGGTTGTGGATGCAAGGTGGTGAGATACAGATCACCAGATCTGACTATTTTAAATGATCACCCTCCTAATAAATGGACAGGCTCATTATCTGCACCAGCTCACTTGCCACACTCCAAGAGGGTTAGCAGGCAGGGGTGGAAGCACTGGCACCAATTAGGGGGTGTAGTGGTGGCAAACATCATCCCTCATCCCCAGGTTTTGGCATTTGCTCCATAGGCCACAGAGCTGGTGGATTGGGGTCATGGCACGACCACTTTTAAGCTGTGGTCCCGTGATCAATCAGTACTGATGTTGCCAACAGTAGTGCTAAAGAGTGTGGTTTTCAATTCTTTAATTTAATTAGTCTGGCCTTCTGTCACTAATGACTTTTTCATAAACCAATGGAAGCAAGATTTTAAAAACTGGGAGTGAAATCCTGGCCCCATTGTAATCAGTGGGTGTTATGCCATTGCCTTCTGTGGAGCCAGGATATTACCCCCCAAATACAGACTTTATAATGTGCAAACAGAATAAAGTCCAAACTGGTTATACTTATTTACACACACACACGGTGCTTTAAAAGGGCCAATTTCACTAAGCTGAAAACAATTCTGAGGCAAATCAGCTGGGATGAAGAATTTAATCAGAATAAATGGAAAGATAATGGGAAATTGTTTATGAACACTTTACTTGATGTCCAAAAAACGATGCTGTGACTAACAGGGTTAATGTGATCCTTGGATGCATAAACAGGGGAATCTTGATTAGGAGTAGAGAGGTTATTTTATCTCTGTATTTGGCACTGCTGTGACTACTGCTGCAATACTGTGTCCAGTTCTGCTGCCCACAATTTAAGAAGGATGTTGATAAATTGGTTTAGAGAAGAGCCACAAGAATGATTAAAGGAGTAGAAAATGTGTCTCATGGTGATAGACTCAAGGAGCTCAAGCTATTTAGCTTATCAAGGAGAAGGTTAAGGGGTGATTTGATTAAAGTTTATAATTACCTACAAGAGGAACAAATATATGATAATGGGCTCTTCAGTCTAGCAGACAAAGGTATAACAAGATCCAATGGCTGGAGGTTGAAGCTAGACAAATTCAGACGGGAAATAAGGCATAATTTTTTAACAGTCAGGGTAATTAATCATTGGGAAAATTTACCAAAGGTTGTGGTAGATCCTCCAGGAGTGGCAATTTTTAAATCAAGATCCGATGTGCACTAGGCAATATTTTGGAGAAGTTCTATGGTCTATGTTATATAGGAGGACAGACTAGCTGATCAGAGAAGTCCCTTCTGGCCTTTGGAATCAATGAATCTATTAACCTTAAATCCATACATCCCACATAAATAATTGGAAGCTACTGGATGCACAGTGCTATTGAAAATCAGCCCACTGTCTGACAGTGCGTAATCCAGAAATAAAAAGTAAAACACATTTTATGGCAGTCTGTAGAAAAGCATCAGATAGATTTCCTTGAAAGGAAAAAAATCTCACATGCCACTAAAACACATATTAATACAAAATACATTACATGAGTGAACCATGCTTCCTTTACTCTGAGTGTCATTATTCATTAATTAATATGCCTAGTACTATAGTGTTTCCTACTGCTGTTATGTGATGCTGTCATTAAGTAAAAGAATAAATAGCTCCAGTACGGTTCTATTTTGCATCTGTTTCTTTAAAAACATTTTTGGCCTCTCAACCTTTATCAGCGACTCAGCCTCATGTGAGGTTGTATATCACGTTTCGCACATACTCTGATTCCCCTCGGGTGTTATAAACTGTACTTTGGGCACAATGAGGGAAGAGTTGTTCCTCCTCATGGAGTTGTTCCGCCTCATGGAATTGTTCCTCCTCATGGAGTTGCGTTTCCGCAGAGAGTTTTGATGAGACAGCTCACTTTTCTGAAGAGTCTGGATGAGAATGGAAGGCTTTTCATCCAGCTCCCTAGCACTGCACCGCGGAGCAGCTACCTTGATTGTGTTGCCAAACTTGGAGTAATCAACTGCGTACACGCCTTCCTCTTCTGTTACGATGGGCACAAAGCGGTGGCCCCACAGGATCTCCTCTGCTATGTAAGATGTTCTTGCTTGCGTGGTGATGCCAGTGGTTTCTACTACTCCTTCAAGTACCACTATAAGTTCTAAATCTTGGTTCACTAGGTCACTAGCAGATATATCATAGAGAGGACTCCGCTTGTCTATGACATGGCAAATGATCAAAGGAGCCACCAGGAAAATGTTATTGCTTTCAATAGGGTTATCCACTGGGATGTCTTGCTGATGTATAGGGATGATCTCCCCCTCTGGTGTAGTCGTCTTCCTCACTACTTGTATTCTCACCGAGGCACTGATGATCATGCTTTTCCTCAGGTCTCCCACTCTGAACATGAAGCAAAGTCTGCCATTCCGAACGGCAATTACCGCATGCCGGCTGAAAATCAAGGTCTCCGCCCTTCTGTGAGCCTGGGCAGTTTTCATAAATATGCAGCCCAGCATGACGGCATTGATAATCAAACCTACGATGTTCTGCAGAATCAGGACAGTGATGGCCATGGGACATTCCTCTGTCATCATTCTGCCCCCAAAACCAATGGTCACTTGAACTTCAATGGAGAAGAGGAAGGCAGAAGTGAAAGACCTACGGAGAAAGTTGCATACAATTAATTATCTAAATACCTCAAGTAGATAAGTTAACAGTGTACACTGAATAGGAAGCAATGAAAGAGTTCATTCTTGCAATTGTTGCACACTTAAAACTCCCATTAACTTCAGTGGCAGTTTTGCACGCTCAACATTTGCAGGAACAAGAGCCGTTGTTTAACGGTCAAAGGACAGACCTGAGAGCCTGGAAATCCTGAATACTGGCATTGACTCTCTCTCTGGCCTTGGACAATTCACCTAACCTCCCTCCCTAATGGTCCATATTCTTCTCCATGTCAGCAAGCAGAGAGCTCTAACTCTTGAAGTGTTTATTATGTAAAGCCTCCGCTCAAATGCGATTGTAAGATCTGTAACTTGTATCAAGTTCTGCAGACTTTGTAAATTCAGTGATTGTTAGCATAGCCTTTAAAGTTTTGTAACCTTTGCAAGCTCTGTAACCTTTTCAAGTTACCACTTGTATAAACTTCCAAGCTTTGTAATATCCCATCCCTCAGAGAGAGTGTGAACAAGGGAGTGTATGTGGGACTGGGCGGAGAGGAACTGCAAGGAGAGAGGAGCCCCGAGACAGGAGCCAGGTGTGTCTGATATAATCTGCCCTGAGAAGGCAGTCATGAAGTGCTGTAAAGAAAAGAAGAACCTGGTATGCATCAAAAGAACTGGTCTGGGAATGCTTCTCGGTGACGGACACAGAAAGGAAATTCAGTGTACGTGACAGGAGCCGCCCAGTTCCAAAATAAGGCCTTGGCTACGCTCGGGACTTCATAGTGCTGCCGCGGCAGCGCTGTGAAGCACGAGTGTAGTCGCGCCGCCAGCACTGCGAGAGAGCTCTCTTGCAGCACTGTATGTACTCCACCTCTCCGAGGGGAGTAGTTTGCAGCGCTGTGAGCGAGCGTGCAGCGCTGCAGGCACTGATTACACTGGCGCTTTACAGCGCTGTACTCGCTGCGCTCAGGGGTGTGTTTTTTCACACCCCGAGCGCAGCAAGTTGCAGCGCTATACAGCGCCAGTATAGCCAAGGCCTATGAGGAAGAAGGCATGCACACAAGCCCCTGCTTCTTGACCTACTCAGCAGCCTGGATTCGTGACCGCAGGCAGACACACCAGATCTACCACGCTTCGGCTTCTCGGCCTCCATGCTGTCTCCGGTAACTCTCCGCCTGTGTAAGTGTGTGGGTGCATGAGGGTATGAATGCAGTGAATGTGTGTGTGTATGAATAAGCTCCATCTCTTTTCTATCTGACCTAACAGCGGCATTGTAATAAAACTAATACAAGTGTGACCCTGGGTTGGTTTTTAGGGAAAAAGAGGTAACAGTGTTCTTTTCTTTCCCTCCACCCAATGAAACCTCTGAATCAGGAGTACCACACTTTCCACTTCCACAGAGTTGGCGGGGGGTGTGGAGGAGGGAGTGTGGATGAGATGGTTGACTTTTCTAGATTCTCCCACTCTCCAAACCAGTGAGGAGAAGCTGTGCAGTGAGTACAGCCTGAGTTAACTTAGGCCTGGTCTACACTGGGAGGGGATTGGCCTAAGATACGCAACTTCAGCTACTAGAATAGCATAGCTGAAGTCGACGTATCTTAAGTCGACTTACCTCGCGTCCGCATGGCATGGGGTTGACTGCCCCCGCTCCCCCGTCAACTCTGCTTCCGCCTCTCGCTGCGGTGGAGTACAGGAGTCGATGGCAGAGCAATTGGGGATCGATTTATCGCATTTACACTAGATGCGATAAATCGATCCCCGATAGATCGATCACTACCCGTCGATTTGGCGGGTAGTGTAGACGTACCCTTACACTACTTTCCCCTCTGGATTTTCAGCCTGTAGTGGGGAGGCTGCCACACTCCATGAGAAAAAGGGCTGGAACAGGCCAGAGAGGCTGTGCAGACCAGCAGCCAGTCAGCAAAGGCCTGTGGAGAGCCGATCAAGGCATAGAAAGAGGCCACTTGGGCCCTATATAAAGGCTGCCTAGCAAAGGAGAGAGCAGTCTCTCCCTGACTTGCAAGAGAGAAGGACTGGCTCCTGAGGTAAGGAGGTAACACCTTGGACAGAGCAGTGCTGGGCAGGCTCGAGGGAGCGGAGAGAGGGCTCCCACCTGTGAGCTGCCAGGCTGCAGCCCCTGACTAGAAAGGCTGAGAAGGTGCAAGGGCCAAAGGAGAAGTGGCCCAGTGAGCACAAGCAGTATAGGGGAGAGGAGGGGAGGATATGGCTGCCGCCATAGGGACCCCTGGGCCAGGACCCAGAGTAGTGGGTGGGCCTGGGTCCCCCCCACCCTCTTACACTGCACCTGGCCATGGAGGAGCATGGCCCAATACAGACTGTGGCTTGCCCCTGAGGCACAGGACTAGACTTTGGGGCTGCAGTGGGCCATGAGGGCAGGTGCAGACTGAGGACTGTGGATACCCTTGGAAGGGGAGAGACCCGAGTGGGGCACAGCTGGAGGACTGTGTCCAGAAGAGGACGCTGCAAGCCAGGGAGCAACGTGGGTCCCAAACAGACAAACAGCAGGGTAGACAACGGGCAGGACACCACCCACAGAGGGCACTCCATGGCTAGGACAGAGCACAACCCGTTACATAGCCCCATCAGTGGGCTTTGGGGACAATCACACTAGCGGAAACCACTAAAAGCATGGCTCCTGCAGCAACCATGCTGTTCACGAGTGAGAGTAAGCCAGTGAGGCTAGGCAGCTGAATGAAGTCAATGGGCCTCTACACTCATTCCCTTCATCTCCCAAAGGTTGGGGGTGGTTTGACCTAGCGTTTTGGTTCAACTCACTGTCAAGATAAGGCCATCTGCAAAATTTAAATCTGGATCTAGGTTTGTAACTTATATGTGGATGCTACATAAGTAGCATGTGGATTATTTATTGGACATGTCATACATGGAATCTTATATTGATTCATATGAACAAATATGACAATGGCCCTTTTCATGTATTGCAGTCCACCCAGATGTAACATCTATGTACATAATGGAGCTATGTTAATGTAATATATATATATATCCTTTCCACAAAGGTAGATCTGAACCACCCTTTGTTTCAGGTTTGGTTTTGGAAGAACAAAACCTGATTAACTCTTAACTAACTCTTTGGACAGGTCTACACTACAGCCGGGATTGATGCTCTGAGATCAATCCACCGGCGGTCGATTTGGTGGATCTAGACCCACCAAATTGACAGCAGATCGCTCTCCAGTTGACCCCTGTACTCTACCCCCGACAAGAAGAGTGAGGTAAGTCAATGGGAGAGTTTCTCCCATCGACCTCCCACGGTAACTCGACTTAAGGTACGTCGACTCCAGATATGTTATTCATGTAGCTGAAGTTGCGTAGCATAGGTCAACTTACCATGTAGATTAGACATAGCCTTTGACTATGTCTTCAGGATAAGTTGGAACAGTCCTTCGAACTACTAGAGGACCAGGAGTCACAAAGAGAATTCAAAATGTTTTATAGCACATGCAAAATCAGAGAGATTTTTTTTCTGTGGAAAGAGAAAACTCATCTTAAAGGAAGTGACTCTCAGTAATGTGACTGCTGAGTTCTCACTGGCTTTAATCCAAATTTGATAAGCATGTTTTAAAACTGGGTTTTTTTAAAAGCTTTTCGTTCTTGGGAGTCACCACCAATGTGGTGTTTTTTGTGTGTTTTTTTAAATTGTGTTTTTTTGTTTTCTGCACATAGTTCTAAAGAATTCAGGAATGAAGGGGTTAATATGGTATTTAATGGAATTAGTGAAAGGGTGACGAATATTCAGCCACATGCAGAGCGAAGTGTATGGTTGCAAGTTCAAATACTCCAATTTCTTTTTAAAATGATTCATTTGAAAAAGAATCCACATTTTTATAGTGTAAACTCAGTCTTTGAAGAAACGACGGTCTAGCAAGCTGAGCGTGTGAACACAGAAGTAAAAGCCAGGGAGCTCCTAATTGTAATAATCCCAAGTCTGTCACTGATTCCCATTTCAGCTTTGACAACAATTTGCCTGTCTGGAAAATGGGCAGGATAACAATATTAACCTACCACAGAGGGGTGTGGTTAATAGTTATGTAGCACTTTGAAAACATAAAGTGCTCTATGAGTTCTAAATGTTGGTTACAAATTTCAAACCCAGGTGTCTCTTAAAGCCACATTTTGGCACCTACATGGAAAGAGTTTAGTTAGATGTCTAATATGGATTTAAGAGACTAACTTTAGGCACACAGGCTTTAAAATGTTGGCTATTTTTAATTATTATTACTGTATATAGTGACAATATCAAATATTCCTTTAAGATAATCAGTTTTTCTTTATTCTTAAAAATATTAGTGACAATACTTTTATTCCATAACTTTGTTGGAACAGGGAGCCAGTTTTAACAGAACAGAATCATTTACTGCCAATGCAAAATTACTTTTCATGACTAGAAGATAGATGGTTGACTACCTTTTGGCCTGAAACACTACAGATACTAATACTATATGACAACATGTGTTCTTTGTCATGTGCTAAAGCAAAAAGTTATGTTAATCCTTCATTCACTTCAGTTCAGTGGCACTGGAACATTTTTAATAGTGGGGGTGCTGAAAGCCAGTCCCCTAACCCCTGTCCAACCCCAGCTGAGGCTGGGAGCAAAGCCCCGGGTGCGGAGTGGCAGCAGACCCCAGGAGCGGGATGGCAGCAGAGCTGGGCGGCCGGGACCCGGGCGTGGGGCCAGCAGCCAAGACCCTGGGCGTGGGGGCAGCAGTTGGGATCCCAGGTGTGGGGCCGACAGCGGAGTCCCCGGGCACTGGGCTGGCAGCCAGGAGCCCGGGGGTGCTGCAGCACCCCTCACACCCATATTTCTCGCACCTATGTTTCAGTTAGTTATAATAACCCTTCACATTTTCCTTGCAGTAAAATGTAGTGACCTCACTGGAATTGTTGTTTGAATAGGGATTTTGTACCTTAAATCCTGCATGGACTAGGTGGAGACTTATCAGTGGTAATGACAGTGGATGGAATAGAGAAAGGGCCAGAACCTTGTTCTGGATACAACCCCTTTGCACCACATTGGCAGCAGAAAGCAGCCATAAAACTTCCTGAAGCAGACAGTTAAGCAGTCTCCTAGTGTAAGGGACTACAAGGGACATGCCTGGCAGCAGGAGGCATGGCTTAAAAGCTGTTGTGCTCATGTGACCCCCAGCTTGCATAAGGCCGAGTATCGTGCAGATTCCTCACAAAAAATGAATCAGTGTGAACTTTAGTGCATGTGTGTTCCATTGCCAGGAAATGTCCTCTGGGAAGGGGACGTCCTGGGGTAGCAGCCAGCAAGAAAGTCCCATAGGAGAGGCTCCATTGGAGCTGTGCTGCTGCTTTGAAGCTGAAAGGCAAGGCAGTGAGTCCCAGACCAAATGTAGAAAGCTCAGTGCCCAATGGCCCTTCCTTCCAACAGATCCCCTGAGAGTAGCAGGTTTGTGAGATGGAGCCCTTTCTGCTGCTGCAAACCCCGCCCCGCCTTTCCTTGAACAATAGAGAGGAGATGCTATGAAAAAGAAGCCTGAGAGAGTTCCCTCACAGGGGTGATCTGAGCCATAATTGCTCATTTCAGAAGCTCTGGCTTGCAGCCAGTTCCTAAGAATAAATAAATGTAAAATCAATCAATGCAATGAAGTTTAGTCCAGCTTGGAAGGGGAATAGCCCCACTTAGGAAAGCAGCGTAAAAACAAGGGAAGGGATGAAGAACCTGGTCCTTTTTAGGCCAGAAATAATGCCACTTGGAATTTTGTACATGCTACCATGGTGTTTGTGTCACCGAGACAGAGAGGGAGATAAAAGTGGACACTCAGATATTATGAGTCTAATTCTACCCCACCTTGCCCCTTGTGTGGTCCCAACAAAAATGCAAAGTGTATGCAAAATGCATGCAAAATGCAACCATTCTGATTCAGTAGCATTTTACACCCACCTTGCACCGGTGTAAATGACAGGGCAACAGTTAATCAGGCTCTTACTGTTCAAAGTACAGGTACTATAAATAAGGATCTTACTGCACATATCACAGAATGGTCTCATTGCTTGCTCCTATTAATGTTTGCTCTTTGGAGTCTGTAAACATACTGTGTATATTTGAAATTCCCTCCTGATCAGTCATTTGGCTGGTGCTCTGGAAAGTGCCAGGGTTCTGGGAGTTTTGTTGGTAGTAAAAGGAAAATAACACACTCCTCTGACACCTATCGTAGTACTCTGGTAGTGTTTTTCACAACAGTTCTTGTTGTCTGAGATAAATACTGATGCAGTGTGTCACAGCACTTATCCCGTAATTAAAATCGATAGTCACTTATGAAGATTTAGACTATCGATTTTGGGTACTTCCATTTTTGGCTTCCCAACTAGAGATATCTAAAAGAGGCCTAATATTCAGATGCTTTCCATTTTCTGGAAATCAAGTCTCACTCAGGTGTCATAAGTTGGACAAGCCAGAAAATGAAGCACCCAAATTCAGTAGTCATCTTTGAAAGTTTGGACTGATTTTCCGAAGCCAAAATATAGTTCTCAAGATAAGCTATTTCTTGTTGTGTCATGGTGTGAAATTCACTATGGACCACACCATGTTCAAGATAGTGTTATTGATGTAGACAGGACTAAACCATTTACAACACACACCTAAGGGCCACTTTGTTGAAGCAGGCTCTAACTTAACAGGCACGGAAAGTTATCAACATACTGTAGAGACATCTGAAAAGCAGCAAGATCTCTGTCACTATCAGATTCTAGGAGATCCGGTAAGGCATCAAAGAATTCTGAGGTACAGTATTTCCCAAGCCTGGGGGGCTTGTAGGATTTGGTGGAACCTAGTGGAGAACACTCAACTTTTCAGTTGTCTATACTGTACAGAACAGTTCAAGTAAACCAAAGCCTAGTTTTAGGTTTGGGCAGCATGGCATTCACATCATTGCTCTTCCTTACACCTCCTACTGTACTTTACCTGACACATGTCACGCATGGTGTCCACTTAGTACTGCCTGTACAGTTCTCGGTGCTAGCATCCATGTCTCCATGGGCAAAAGCCACCAGCCACCACATCATGGCAAAGAGCAACCAGCTGCACAGGAAGGACATGGTAAAGATCACCAGCGTGTGGCGCCACTTCAGGTCCACCAGGGTGGTGAAGATGTCTTGCAAGAAGCGGCCCTGCTCGCGGATGTTCTTGTGCGCCAAATTGCACGCCCCGCTCTTGGCGATGAAACGAGCTTTGCGGGGCTGGTCCCGGATGCGTGGCTTGCGAAGGTTCTCAGCAGCAATCCGTGCAAGCACATATTCTTCAGGGATGATACTCTTCCTGGCCAACATCTTCCTGCCACCATAGTCCACCTAGCAGGACACAAGTGCTTTTCCACTGGTCTCCCTTTTGTCCCTTATCTGTCCTCCTACATCCTGAGGAAAGAAAGAACAAGATCTCGTTTGCCATCTATTTCCCATTTTTCCCAGACAATAAAAGTGATAGGCATCTGGAGTAGATGGCCCTCGTGGGAACAGCTGTTAAGTTAAATGTCACTGTAAGATTATTCTACAGTGCTATTATATGCTCATTTTAAACTGTGATTGTTATAAAGGCAGTTAGGGCCAAGAATAAAAATAGTGATTTATTTTGGACACTGGTAGAGTGAGGAAAGCCACAGAAAGGCCTTAAAACTGTGGACCAAAGTAAATAATGATCCATGCTCTAAGGCCAGATCCTACCGAGACAGTTAATCATGCAAGCAACTGCACACAAGTGATTAGTCTGCTGAATGGGAGTACGCATGTGAGTAAGTGTTACAGAATTTACAGAATCTGACCCTTATTTAACAAGGGCACAATAGTGGAGCTCACCTAGGGGAGCCTTTCCAAATAGCCCTACTGAAGTCACTCACATAAATAAGGGCAGACAGTCAGGTCCCAAAACATCATGTATTTCAGATTAAAATAGAAATGTGTGGGCAAATATTACATTACCTGGCTGGGAAATTATTGACCACTTGTTGAGCTAGGGAGGGGCGGGGGGTTTCCCCATCCAAATCAAGCAAAAAATAATAATGAAAATTAAAATAAATATTTTATTTTGTATAATAAAATATGCATGCGATTAAAATCATAAAAAGCTGGTCTGGCACTGAAAATCGGCATGGTTCTTTGCACACACACACCCCCCCCCGCAATTATCATCATAATACACCTAAACTTCACCTAATCTCCTCCAGCTTTGTTTTTTTGCTCAAATGTTACTAATGAATACCACGCAACACTAAATAAATAGAATACGTGTTAATTAACAACAACAAAATCCCCTCTGTACCCTTTCCCAGCCCGACCTAAACGGGGTGAGGGAGGGGGGAATCAATGTATAGAGACCTCACACTTTCAGTCAAAATCCTCTTTGCTTTCAAGGAGAGAAAACGCCCCACTGTGGATCCTTCCATTTCAAAGGGAGAACGACGTCTGCAGGCACCTGATCTTACTTTGTTCGGCTTGTTGAAGGGGAGGAGATCTCTGACGAGGCAGTGCAAAGACCCCAGAAGGAAAGCTGAAACTTACAAAAATCCTGAGCAGGAGCCGGAACGCTGGCTCAGACCCCCGGCGCTGCCTGGCCACATCCCAGCCGGACGCCCAACACGCCGGGGCAGTGAAGATCCCTTGCGGGGGGGAGGCTGGCTTAGTGCTGCGGCACAGGACAAGTTCAGGAAGCTGATCTCTCTCTCTCTGCCTCCCAAAGGCGGCTTCCTTCCTTCCCCGCGGGGCTCCAGGGGGAGGTGATGCTCAGCAAAGCAGCCGGTTGTGTAAGGCTCTATCTATTTCGTGACGGGTCGTCCCGGAGCTGCGGGGCGGCAAGCGGCCCCCAGCGGAAGTGCGGGGGTAAAGGGGAGTGTGCTGAAGTGGTGTGTGGGACAGGGTGGGAGAGAGAAACAGGGGGACAGATCACAGCCCCGCACCCCAAACACTTTTAAACAGCTCCCAACTTTTTTGTTGTTGTTTTGGAAGGGGGTTGTTCTTGTATCCAAAACTCCATTGATACACAGGGGGATTTGATTTCATTTTTAAAACTGTAAAGGTCAGGATAACAGGGCACTATCCTGCTGTCCCTACTCCGGCAAAACTCCATTCTACTCAAAGGGAGATTTGCCTGTGTAAAGACTATAGGGGTTGACCCTAAATGCTCTTCCCCAAGTCATATACAAAGGCAGGGACAGGGTAACATTGTCAGAAGCACCTACATGACATTGCAGCCTAAGTCCCATTTTCAAAAGTGACTTAGACACTCAGGAGTCTAAATATCATGAAAAGCTGAACTTTTCTCTGCTTTCAAGTTGAAAAATCTCCCCCAATAACCCTATAGAACCTTCAGTTTCAGTTGAAAGTCAATGGGACTTAGGTTCTTAAGTGCCTACATCATTTTTGAAAATGAAACTATGGAACCTAAGATACTTTGGCACTAAACCTTTTAAACCTGAAATGAAAAAGTTGAATAGGGATGTTAAAGCTCTGGCAAATCATTTTAAATATAAAAGAATTAAATAACAGCATTATTTAAATTAGATTTTAGATTACTATTATTGGTTTCATTATCTAATTGAAAGACTTCTATTAAACCAGCAAATCAGCCAAAAAACCTGAAAAAATGAAACCCCTTGTCTATCCTATATTTTTGTAATCTCATTTACATTTATTATGTACAGTTTTAATAATGTCTTACATCTTTAAAGACTCTGTCGGGTATTTTTGTTTCTGTGGCAAAGCCCTTAAAATATAATCAAATCATTGAATGATATAGAAGTAGATTTCGCTTTTTAGGCTTGGGCCAAAGCCCACTGAATTTATTTGAAGTCTTCTCTGTGCTCTGCAGAACTCTCCTTGAAGTCAGGATTCACTTGAAGGATTGGGCTCTTTAACAGTAGCTCACATTTACTTGCCTCTCAAATGAGTTAGACTTGCCTACAGTCTGGAGATCTACAACAACTTCCTGATTGCAGCAAAACTGTGAAATGTGGTTTATTTCTCTCTCTCGCTGACCGTGGGGTTTTGCTCTTTATAAACTGATGCACTCTTTGTTCTTCCTACTACACACCAGGCTACGGAATTTGATGAAATAACCGACATGCGTAACAATAAGCATGTGCGTAAGTGTTTGCAGGAGCAAGGCCAAAATCTGTCATGGTTTTGGCTGCCCCTTTGCCACTGACTTCATTACTTTGCCTGCTGCTGCAATAGGACTTTTTATAGCACCAAAATCCCATTAAGTGGAATGGGTGCAGAATGGGCCTATTCTCATGTTTAGCTGGTGTAATAGGTACTGCAAGATATGAGATGGGCACAGGAGAAAGTGTGCATGGACAGGGATACCTAAAAATACATAAACAATGAAATAAAGCTTCCTTCCCACACACAAGTTAAAGGTTATAATTTTGGCAATTTCTCAGCTTCTCATGTTTAATGGAAACTTACTTTCTAGGAAATTTGAGATTTTTTTCCCCCCATGTAGGAAGAATAAACAGAACACCAGCTTCATAAAAGGATCTAAATTTAGATTTTAATGAAGCAAAGTGTAGCGTGCTACTCTGCATTGTGTCTGATTATCTCTTTTGTACCCATAGTGCTTGCAGCTCTGTGAGTGCGTGTGTGTGAGAGTGTGAGTGTGAGGGTACGTCCAGACTTCCTGCCGGATCGGTGGGTAGCGATCGATCTATCGGGGATCGATATATTGCGTCTCGTCTAGATGCGATATATCGATCCCTGAACGCGCTCCCATCGACTCCGGAACTCCACCAGGGCAAGCGGCGGTAGCGGAGTTGACGGGGGAGCCACGGCCGTCGATCCCGCGCCGTGAGGATGGGAGGTAAGTCGAAATAAGATACGTCGACTTCAGCTACGCTATTCCTGTAGCTGAAGTTGTGTATCTTACATCGACCCCGACCCCAGTGTAGACCAGCCCTGAGTGTGCTGCCTCAAATCAGCAAAAACTTATGCACATGCTTAACTTTAAGCAGATAAGCAGTTGGGTACTGCTCATCTGCTTAAAATTAAGCACATGCATTAATCTTTGCAGCATCAGGGGCTGCTGGAAACCAGGTACTTCAGAATTCTAATCCCAGTTTTGCCACTGACTCATTATATGACTGTGGGCAAGTCACTTAACCTCTTTGATCCCTTTATGTAGAATGGGAATATCATATTGATTCTATATAAATCCATGGTATGCCCACATCTTGAATACTGTGTGCAGATCTGGTCGCCCCATCTCAAAAAAGATATAGCGGAATTGGAAAAGGTTAAAAAAAGGGCAACAAAAAAGATTATGGGTATGGAACTGCTTCTATATGAGGATAGATTAATAAGACTGGGACTTTTCAGCTTGGAAAAGGGACGATTAAGGGGGGATATGATAGAGGTCTATAAAATGATGACTGGTGTGTAGAAAATAAATAAGGAAGTGTTATTTACTCCTTCTCATAACCGAAGAACTAGGGGTCACCACATGGAATTAATAGGCAGCAGGTTTAAAACAAACAAAAGGAAGTATTGTTGACCTGAATTTGATGGGTTAGTTGTTATGGCTTGCCACTGATCGCATCCAACCAGAAGATTTATAGGTTCTTGTGCAATTCAGACTACAGAGTTCAAGAACTCAGAGAGCTCTATATTGGGAGAGGACTCTCGGGGTGCTTGGCAAGAACACGTACACTGAGGACAATACCAAATTGATAAAACCTTTATTGAAATTAACATAAAAATAAGAAATGCAATGAAACTTATAACTGCAAAACAATAAAAGAATTCCAAAACTCCTGGTGGTAACATTTCTATTATAAGTACCTTAACCTAACATACTTCCTTGAAGACCCGGTACTAGGAGGTGAAGGACCAGCCTCACTCCTGGCATGCCCGATTACGCGATGGTGCTGGGTTCCCCAATGGTTAAAAATGTTGAGTAGTTATACTATACTGCACAAGCTGAGCTGATAGCGTGATAGAAGATACAATAGATAGATAGATGAAAAGATGGTCTATAGAGTATAGGAGAACTGGAAAAAGCACTCCAAGAAACCGAAGCTTCAGGAGTTAGAAGAGCCTAGAACAGCCCTCTTACAAGATATTTTATAGGGTCTTGACCTATGTAATTCAGGCCCAACCTACTATACCCAAATTTTATTTCCATACCCTAAGAAATTTATGGGTACCTGTAGTGAGGCGGCCTGGCTCCCAGCTGCCCCAGAGAGGTATGAGTCCCTCTGGATGCCAAAGTGGGCGGCGCCACTGGAGCCTGCGCCCGCCCCCCAAAGGTCAAAGCGCAGGACCGGAAGTACAAAAGCCCCACCCCAGAGCTCAGAAGCTGCCTGGCCGCCAGAGAAGCCAGACGCTGGGTGCCTAGCTCCCGCTGGGGAGACTCCTGCAGCCTGTGACCAATCCGAGGACTGGCCATACCAGTCAAGGCCTGATGACGACCAAACCCCGGAGAAGCTGTTAAGCCTACTGGAGAGAAGCGACCCAGAGGAGCTGCCAAGCCTACCGCTCGCCAAGTACCCTGAGGAGCCCATGGTGCTTGATTCCGTGGAGGACACCGACCAGACGCAGGTACTGCTAAGGGGGGAGGTAGGAAGTAGCCCGGGGGCAGCCGACCCTAGTCTGGCTGCGGCACACCCAGAGCCGATGTCAGTGTGTTGCGGCCAGGATCCCCACTGACACAGCAGCAGGCTGCCTGCCGCTGTTAGGGCCCGGGCTGGGACGCAGTGGAGTGGGCGGGCCTGAGTCCCCCCTGCCACCCCACTTTCGGGTGACAGTCTCCCCCTCGCCCCAGACGCTCAGAACCAGGAGTCTGGGTTTTTGTTCCTGAACTATTTGCTCAGCCCCTGCCAGAGAGTCTGAGCCCCAGACTGTTTGTTTGCTGCCCCGCCCTGACCCAGGGCCTGGACTTATTAGTGAACTATTTTTGCTCAGCCCCTGCCTGAGGGCCTGGGTTTCTGACTGTTTGTGTGGCCCCGCCCTGACCGAGGGCCTGGGCCTGATATTGAACGATTTGCTCAGCCCCTGCCTGGGGTCTGAGCTCTAGACAGTTTGTTTACTGCCCCGCCCTGACCCAGGGCCCGGGCTTGTTCCGGAACTATTTGCTCAGCCCCTGCCTGAGGTCCTGAGCCCTTGACAGTTTCCTGCCTCACCCAGCTAATTCCCCGATTCAGCGGACCTCAGTAGTGAGGCGGCCTGGCTCCCAGCGGCCCCAGAGAGGGGCGGCCCCAGAGAGGGGCGACCCCAACCGAACCCCTCTACAGTACCCTTCTCCTATAGGTTAGTGGATTATGACACTTTCTAAATATATTAATAAGGATAATCTCACCCCAAAACTGCCAACCTAGGCTCTCTTGGTGACCTCCAAGTTGTGGTGTACCCTGAAGTTACCAACCAATTGTAGATGCCGGATAAACCTTTGTGGTGATGTGGATAGTTCCTCCCTTTGGTTCCCCAAAGTTCAGGGACCATTCTTATCTGTGCCAAAGGTTGCCAGCTTTTATGCTGACATATTCATAACTGATTATACTTTTTGCTCTATAGCAGGTCTTACTGGATCTTATAGGCTCATAGACTCATAGACTCATAGACTTTAAGGTCAGAAGGGACCAATATGGTCATCTAGTCTGACCCCCCGCATGATGCAGGCCACAGAAGCTGACCCCCCCACTTTCCCTTAGCTCTGCTGTTGAAGTCTCCAGATCGTGATCTAAAGACTTCAAGTCGCAGAGAATCTTCCAGCTTGCGACCCCTGCCCTATGCTGCGGAGGAAGGCGAAAAACCTCCAGGGCCACTGCCAATCCACCCTGGAGGAAAATTCCTTCCCGACCCCAAATATGGCGATCAGCAGAACCCCGAGCATACAGGCAAGAATCTCTAGCCAGACCCTCATTTTACCAGCGATGTCCATTATTGCCTAATTGATTAGAATCACGTAATCCCATCAAACCATTCCCTCCATAAACTTATCTAGCCTAATCTTGAAGCCAGAGAGGTCTTTCGCCCCCACCGTTTCCCTCGGAAGGCTGTTCCAAAATTTCACCCCTCTGACGGTTAGAAACCTTCGTCTAATTTCAAGCCTAAATTTCCCCACGGCCAGTTTATATCCATTCGTTCTCGTGTCCACATTAGCACTGAGCTGAAATAATTCCTCCCCCTCCCTAGGTAGGGAGGCTTCTTGCATTTCAGCATAACTTATTATTAGGAAACACATGCCTCAACACATCCTAAATTCCAAGGAATAAAATGGATTAATTTCAGAAAAAGAAACATATTAATTAATACTACTGGCTGAATTAGTAGGATATAATAGCTAGCAAAATAATCCTATGGACTACAGTATTTCTTGACACAACGCACAGTCAACCTGTGGAACTCTTTGCCAGAGGATGTTGTGAAGGCCAAGACTATAACAGGGTTCAAAAAAGAACTAGATAAATTCATGAAGGCTAGGTCCATCAATGGCTATTAGCCAGGATGCGCAGGGATGGTGTCCCCAGCCTCTGTTTGCCAGAAGCTGGGAATGGGCATGTAGTGGAGCGGCTGTCCCACTCCCTGAGAGTGTGGGCTGCAGCAGGCCAGTGTGCTTGCGCAGACAGACAGCCAATGAAAGAAGGATTTATTGGGAGCCAATCGGGCCCAGATTAGAGACAGCCAATCAGGGCCAGGCTCAGCCCTATAAAAAGGCTGCTCAGGGAGAGGAGAGTCAGTCTGTCCCAGGCCTTTGACAGGGGAAGGTCTATTTCTAGAGCTGGGAGACAGCGCAGTGTGGCCAGGGTCGGAGAGCAGAATGGAGCTCTAGCCCATAGCCTGCCAGGCTGCAGGCCCTGAAGGGAAGGGCCTAGCGGGTGCAAGGGGCCATAGGGGAACCGGCCCAGGGAAGTGGACAGACGAGGGGAGAGAAGGAGAACAGTGAGGCTGCCACCAGAGGGTCCCCGGGCCAGGACCCAGAGTAGAGGGCAGGCCTGGGTTCCCCCTTCCCCCCTTTGCAGTACACCCAGCCATTGGCCGTAGGGAGCGGCCATCATAGACTACGCCAGATCCCTGACACAAGGGATTAGACTTTGGGGATGTGGTTGGACATGGTGGCTGGGTTGTAGGAAGACTGCTGATCACACGCCCCCTGGAAGGGGGTGTGGATGGACTGAGGGGCAGTGGTCCGGAAAAGGACACCATGAGCTGGAGAATGCAAGTTGTTCCACTCATCGCCCTCCCAATATTATACTTCCCTTCCTTTCCCGCAGCTCAGATCTCTAAACCAATCTGACACAAGAAGAGGGACAGGGTATGGGACTACCTTTGGGACTGCCTCACCTCAAACCTCTTCTCATTTTTGCTGATAGTGATAATGCCAGTGCTTCAGGGCATATGGTGCTAATTTCAAGCACAAAGCTCCCCTGGAGGTGAAAGTGACAGAATGCTTGTCCATAGACTATTCCAGCTGAAGCAGAAATGGCTTTTGATCTTTCCATACAAGCTGTGCTCATGTTTCACTTCTTAGCCTGATTTTCTATAGTTGTTACGGTATATGTAGGGATCTTATAACCCCAAGCCAATCAAACATAAGTTTTCAGATAACTTACTATGGCCAGAAGGTGTGGATGCTGTGAGGGAAATTACTGATGTACAGAGCCTGTAGCGTTTTTTCCCCCTTCCCCCTGCCCCCAGTGGAAGGAAAGTCTGCAAATGCAGAAGCACTTCTATCCATTCCCACCTATTTGATATTTCCTCATAATACAAAGAGGTGCCTTGCTCTCTGTCATACTTGAGATTGGTGAAAGGCCCACCTCCAGTAAGTCCTCAGGCAAATCTTTAGCGGTTATTAATCCGCTGCTGCCACTATAAACACCTCAGTAGCTTTATTAACAAATACCTCCCTCTTGCAAAGTAAATGAAAGTCAGACTTAATTTCAGGCAAATCATGTTGTTCCCAATATCAGCGAAGGAACATTTTATGGAGAAGAACAGCTACCAAAAACTTTGCTCTTTCTTCTTTTAAATATTTGCTTAGTTGCCACACATGGTTCAAAATCACCTAGCAAAATCTCCCAGAAATGTCTCCTTGTGCTTTCTGTAAATAAAGTCGCTCCTTAGCACCATGACTACAACCCCCCAAAGGAAAAAATGTCCTCCTCCCTCCACAAAACAACCAGAGACATGTCAATTTAATTTATTTATTACATGTCATTTCCAAATGACATGTAATTTTATTTACAATTTTAAATAGATATTTGTATTTTTATTTAGAGATGGTTGCAAACCAGCTTTCCCTGGATGAGAATATCCCTGAATTCTGAGTGTTTGAAATATGGATTTGCATCCATATTTTTATGGTCCATCCTACTCTTCTCCTCCCCCCCCCCCAAAAAAAACCCCTCAAACTTGTATTGATGATTTTATGGTAAATATGCCAGTTGAAATAGCAGCAAGCTGGCAGCCTTTACAATTGTACCAGCCTTCATCTAACTCAAACACTTCCCGTTAGATGCCCAGTAAGAATTTCAAATCTTAGCATAATTCATAGCAGTTTTATAATAGGATGAGCACAAATGTGGTACCTCCACTCTTCAACTACGTGGAAACATAGTTATCACAATCAATGATAAGAATTTTGTGGAAGGGAGATCACACTTCATGTGTCAGGGCTTTAGCCAACCTCAAGCTATTGGAGATCAGGATGAGAGTTTATGTGGGGGTTTTACACCTTCTTCTGAAGCATTTGGCACTGGCATCTGTCTGAGACAAGATACTGGACTAGGTGGACCTTGGATCTGATCCAGTATTGCAATTCCTTTGTTCCTAATCCTGTACGGTGCTGAGCACTCTCAAATACCACTGATGGCAATGGGAATTGAGGGTGCCTTAGCACCTTGCAAGATTGAACCCTCAAAGCCTAAAAGTCAGTGTAGGACTTAATCCAACTCCCATTGAAGTCAATGGGAATTGGATTGTGCCCTCAGTGAAGTGCATATAAGGGTTCTGACAAAAGACAGCTGCCGTTCATGCCACACAGTCTGCCTGCCACCCCTCACTGCAGTACAGAAAGTGTAATTGATCTTGTGATAATTTGCACGGGAAATGCTAACCTTCGCTCAGAGGTACACTCACTTTGCAGGCTTTCAAAGATGTCATGTGTGCAGCACTAGTCTTCCATGAGGACGCACTGCTGATAAAAAACATACTTTGATCTCATGAAGTCTCCCACAACTGAACGGGCAGTAGATTAATCACACATGAAAGAACAGAAACTACAAACTAAGTGCCTGGATTATCCCGAACCAGCTTCCTTCAGTTTTATTCAGCAGCAGCAGTAGGACAAAAATAGTTCTTATCATTAAGATCATGTGACTAGTATCAAGGCCCTTTATTCGAGCCAATGTAGGCTGCCAAACAAAGTGTGTAAGCGGACTGCTGTGTTTTGGCAACTTGAAGATTGTTTCTCATTAAAATGATCACAGAGTTTGTTTGAGAATTATGCAAGCTGTGCAGTGCTATCATAGAATCATAGAAGATTAGGATTGTCATCTAGTCCAACCCCCTGCTCAAAGCAGGACCAACCCCAACTAAATCATCCCAGCCAGGCTTTTGTCAAGCCAGGCCTTAAAAACCTCTAAAGATGGAGATTCCACCACCTCCCTAGGTAATCCATTCCAGTGCTTCATCCTCCTCCTAGTGAAATAGTTTTTCCTAATATCCAACCTAGACCTCCCCCACTGCAACTTGAGACCATTGCTCCTTGTTCTGTCATCTGCCACCACAGAACAGCTGAGCTCCATCCTCTTTGGAACCCTGCTTCAGGTAATTGAAGGCTGCTATCAAATCCCCCCTCACTCTTCTTTTCTGCAGACTAAATAAGCCCAGTTCCCTCAGCCTCTCCTCATAAGTCATGTGCCCCAGGACCCAATAATTTTCGTTGCCCTCCGCTGGACTCGTTCCAATTTGTCCACATCCTTTCTGTAGTGGGGGGTGGAGGGGCGGTGCGCGGGAGGGCAAAATTGGACGCAGTACTCCAGATGTGGCCTCACCAGTGCCGAATAGAGGGGAATAATCACTTCCCTCAATCTGCTGGCAACTCTCCTATTAATGCAGCCCAATATGTTAGCCTTCTTGGCTGTTGACTCGTATCCAGCTTCTCGTCCACTGTAATCCCCAGGTCCTTTTCTGCAGAACTGCTGCTGAGCCAGTCGGTCCCCAGCCTGTAGCGGTGCATGGGATTCTTCCATCCTAAGTGCAGGACTCTGCACTTGTCCTAGTTGAACCTCATCAGATTTCTTTTGACCCAATCCTTCAATTTGTCTAGGTCACTCTGGACCCTATCCCTTCCCTCCAGCATATCTACCTCTGCCCCCAGCTAAGTTATCTGTGAACTTGCTGAGGGTGCAATCCATCCCATCATCCAGATCATTAATAAAGATGTTGAACAAAACCAGCCCCAGGACCGACCCTGGGGCACTCCACTTGATACCGACTACCAACTAGACATCGAATTGTTGATCACTACCCGTTGAGCTCGACGATCTAGCCAGCTTTCGATCCACCTTATAGTCCATTCATCCATACTTTTTAAACTTGCTGGCAAGAATACTGTGGGAGACCGTATCAAAAGCTTTTCTAAGGTCAAGGTATATCATGTCCATCGCTTTCCCCATATCCACAAAGCCAGTTATCTCATCATAGAAGGCAATCAGGTTAGTCAGGCACGATTTGCCCTTGTTGAATCCATGTTGACTGTTCCTGATCACCTTCCTCTCCTCCAAGTGCTTCAAAATGGATTCCTTGAGGACCTGCTCCATGATTTTTCCGGGGACTGAGGTGAGGCTAACCGGTCTGTAGTTCCCCGGATTCTCCTTCTTCCCTTTTTTAAAGATGGGCACTATGTTTGCCTTTTTCCAATTGTCTGGGACCTCCCCGATTGCCACGAGTGTTCAAAGATAATGGCCAATGGCTCTGCAATCACATCAGCCAACTTCCTCAGCACCCTCAGATACATTAGATCTGGACCCATGGACTTGTACATGTCCAGATTTTCTAAATGGTCCTTAACCTGTTCTTTCACCACTGAGGGCCGCTCACCTCCTGGCCTACTGTGCTGCCCAGTGAAGCAGTCTGGGAGCTGACCTTGTCTGTGAACACTAAGGCAAAAAAGCAGTGAGTACTTAGCTTTTTCCACATCATCTGTCACTAGGTTGCCTCCCCCATTCAGTAAGGTCCCACACTTTCCCTGACCACTTTCTTGTTGCTAACATACCTGTAGAAATCCTTCTTGTTACCCTTCACATCCCTTGCTAACTGCAACTCCAATTGTCACATTCTTTATTTGCAGGAAGAGCTACTTACTCCAGCTATCTGTGTTTTTTATAGTTGTCTTGAGAGACTTTTGTGGAATATCTTCACATACACATGCATACATATATATATATATATAGTGCTTGTGTGTGAATATGACTGCACACCCACTTAATGGTCCCAGCATTGAATACAAAGGGTCATCACTGCTACTGCAGAAATCTTCCCCAGAGTAAGAAGTATTCTTATTGGCACATCTTAAGGAGTTGGAACTCCTTGTTCTAAGACAAAATGCTCTAGGTCTCTGTCACTGTCTAGCTTCCACCAGTGTTTCTTTGATAAATAGCAAATACACCTGGCCCTATTATGCAATACAGCACCACACAGGGGAAATTCCTTCCTAACTTCACCGAAGGATCAGTTTATGCTCCGAAACATGGGGGTTCGAGAGCATTTGTCAAATAACTTGTAATGCTAGTGTTGTTGCTGTTCCTGAAGATCTGGCCCCCTCTGAAATGCTGCAAATTTACCAGGTTGGGACCAGGAATTGAACTCCATGTCTAATATACAATGTGTATGAACTTCTAATTCATCTATCGGGAGCAGCAGCAATTGCTGTAGATACAAATCACAACACTGTTTCCATTTGAACCCCTTATTTTCACTCACAGCTTTCTGAAATTCTCATCTTTCAGGTTGAAATTTTCCATGTCCAAAGGTGACTTTTAGTTTACGTTTAAGCTAAAGGAGTTCAGACATTGTCAAATGGGAAGATAATTGGAGGGGAAAAAATCTTTTCCCATTATTAAAAACTCCCTGCAGCCATTATTTGAACAGCTCTACGGTTGAAACGGTTTGGAATTTGAAAGCTGAAACCTAGCAAGAAAATAACCCTTATTGAGGAGAAATGCCTTTGCCCTGGAGAAAATATGTCTGGTTGAGCTCTGAAGCTTTGAGATCACATACAGCGCATGCGGGATGGAATGCATTTTAGATTTTCAAATGGATTTTGAAATGGCTTGTGCTTCATTATTTAATCTGGAGAGCCCCTCTATGATCGGGTCAGACCATTCATAATGCTATAGGCCCCAACTGCAACTGCGCTTGTGCTGTACAAACACACAGAGCTTACAATCAAAATTAGAAAAACAAAAATGATGTTTAGTGACAATTAAGGTTGCATCAGAACTCATCCCACTCACTCAAAGCCTTGAAATCATGGAAATAGCAAGTAAAGGTAAAAAATCTTCAGCATTCCTTGTCATGGTCATAATGTCTACATACAGTACTTCCGTCTCCAATACACATACCCCATCTTCATCCAACTTGCCCGGTTACACAATACCTTGATGATGATCTCTTACTCTGTTGTTTTAACAGATCTACATGTCTCACTGTCCCACAGTCCATTCATTTGGAAAACTGTGTGGTTGTAACATTGTTAAGGTCACGTGCAATGTTTTGAGAATCAGAGCGAGTTGGCTCACATTGAGGGTGTGTTGCTTTTTGATATGTGTTGGAGATGGAAGCAAATCCCTCTTGGACTGTGTTATTGACAGCCTTCTAGGTGATGGGAAGGATCAAAAAGCCATTTTCCACTGAAAAAAGTTTTGATGTGAAATTTTCAACTAATTCTACTCAAAATATAGACTTTAATCAGCCCTATTAACATGGAAATCCTGGTGCAACCCTAACTATCTTGGTGCTACTGCCCCACTGTAATAAACAAGAAAAAGGGTGGGAGGGGAAACAGTGACTTACCCAAGTCACACAGATTAGTGGTAAAGCTAGGAACAGAACACCAGTCTCCTATTCTGGAGCCCAGTCTCCTGAGATATGTGGAAAGATTTGCTAGTTGGCCTTACAATGTGCATACTGTCTGAGTATTCTGAGCCTTTTCCCCTCAGAGCATTGACTTCTTGCAGTTGGTCTTACTAAATGCTCATCATCATCCTTGCACTGGATCATGTGGTGTTTCATAGGAGGTGGTACAATGATTTTTAGGCTCACCTGGTACCTGAGAAGAATCCTCAAGTGGATAACCAAATCCACTTCAGTGAAAGATGAGAGAGACAACAAATGAGAGCAGAGTCATGATTCTCTCCCTCCACACCAGAAAACTGCCAAAGCCTTTTTCAGTTGCAACAGCCTGATCTTTGGCTATTATGTAGGCCAGAGATTCTCTGTCTGTAAGAAAAAAAGATTAATGCACCCAAATCATATAAATTCTAGAGTTATCTGATTTATGAAATCCAGATCCTGTAGATTCTCATTCCCTAACTCCACCTCTGCTCCAGGGACTTGGATGAGCCAGAAAAGGGGATAGTTCAAAACTAGAAAGCCCTGTGTTCCAAAAACTACCTTATACTCATTCTCTACATAAACTCTCATTTAATTTCCCTACAGAGATGACCGCATCACACTACGCCCATGACATTCACTCATATGCACACCAGACTCTGAGATTTTTAACACCCCACACCCTGTTTGTCCCTTCTATCTTTGTCTTACTGTTTGTTTATTTGTTTGTTCCTAGATCCCCAGTTTGTAATGTTGATTGGAAAGCAAGGCACCAACTTTAATTTCACAAAGAGCCTGTCACAACAACTTCATAATAGGTACATTGGTACTTCTTTTACCCAGCCTGATTTTTCTGTCAAGGTATTGTCTTCCAATAAGGTAGTGTAACCCACTGGTCTGTATGCCTTAGGTGCCCCCTTCTGTGTCCAATTCACAGGAGATGTGAACCTGTTACCACTCTCCGCTTGAAAGCCTGTCTCCTTAGGTCAAGGAGTAATGACTCACGCACTTAGCTCTGGATGTATCCACTTCAGTCTATGGTATGGGCCAAGATGGTGGACATCACAGTGACACCATCTTCTTATTCTACCTTGGAAAAAAGGGCATCAGCGTTGTCAGTCTTACATGTCTGGGATGTTACATACTACTCTCTGCAGAGTAGGGTTTCTTCCAAGGTCCTGGGAAGTGGCCAGCTGCAGTTTTGCTCTCCATGGCATCGCTTTCCTGTATAGGAAGGATCTAGATACAATTTCTAGGTAGTTCCAGTATGGTGAGAATTTTCTCCAGTTAGAGCTATGCTCAGCTAGAATAATTATTTTTTGCTATACTGCAGTCCCTGCTACTTATGGTCATTCACACTGCTGAGTTTGTAGCGGGCTATACACAAGGAGAAGAGCATTGAGCTCTCTGAGTCACAATTGATTCTCGATTTTCTTCCCAGGTTGATGCTGCTAAGTGCTGGCCCTTGCTCAGGGCACTAAGCAAAGGCTCAATAGCCCATACAGAATATTTGGATATAGTGATCAAAAGGGTGGTTTCCCATAATGGTCCTCACAACAGGATTCTACTGTAGTCCCTTGTGTTGGTCAGAGATGGACAAACTTGTGGAAAACTAAGATCATCTTTGTAAGTCCCTCCACTGAACCATTGCTCATTTTTAGAATTCAGCTCAGTACTTCTGTCTGTCTGGAAACTAGAAGTAGTGGGAATTTCATTGTGACAGGTTTCCGGGGTCCCACCTGCGACTGGGGTACCACTGAGCCCGCTTGACCCACCAGCCTGGGCTCCCTTTCACACTGTGGTGCTGTGATAAGTTGCCAAGCTCTCCAAGCTTGCTTTTTTACCAGCATACACACAGATAGGGACACACCCCGCTGCAGCTTTACACACACACACACATGCTGAGATCAGCTCTGCATGGGAAGGCTCAGCTAAGGCACCTCCCAGTTGCTAAGGCACCCCCCCCCCCCCCCGTGGAGTGTGAACCCAGAATTATACCATCTTGTGCTGCACAGGGAACTGTACAGCATACACTCACAAAATTCGCCCCCTCCCTCAATGTGGAGAGAGAGATGCAACAGATTTCTGCCCCAAGTTATAATTTCTACACACTGGTTTTAGACAAAACAAGTGTATTAATTACAAAAGATAGATTTTAAGTGATTATAAGAAATAGCAAACAGATCAAAGCAGAGTATCTTAATAAATAAACAAAACTGCAAACGGAGCTAAACACACCAAATAGGATATGAATTAGCAAATTCTCACCCTGTGTGATAAACAGGCTGGCAGATTCTTAAGGTACAAGCTGCCTTGGCTTTCCCAGGTTTTCATACACAGGCTAGAGATCCCTCTAACCTGGGACCATCACTTCCCACAGTTCAGTTCTTGCCCCATAGGTGTTGGCAGGTGTTTTATTGTAGGGAGATTGAGGTCCCCTCATGATGTCATTGTCCCCTTTTATATCTTCTCCCCACTTGCTGGAAAGCTCTTTTGCTGTGACCTGGGTCAAACAGTTCACATTGTGTAGAGCTATCTCTGAGAGGTTTCTATTGTCGACAGTTCCTGGGGTAATTCTTGTGCTTGTGTGCATTTCCTCAATAAGCCATTAACATTGTTTGGCTTTTTTTACTGTTGTACCTGAAAGGTTGCTTGTGGGTGTTTTCAACCTCACAACATGTTTCAGTAACACATACATAGCCAAACTTCATAATTTCACATACAACGATAGCACATACAATCCAATGAGATATTACTGGCAAGTCTTTTAGAATGATACCTCACAAGGCACATTTTGTACAAAACATATCCTAATGACATGACAGTGGTGAATATTCAGGTGCCAGGGTGTTACACTCATGCGAAAACCGGTTCTCCTGAGATCTGCAATCCAATTTCACTTGTGACGTTAAGATAGTTTGGCTAAACATCAGAGGTGAAATTCTGGCTTCATTGAGGTCAATAGCAAAGCTCCCATTGACTTCAATGGAGCCAGTATTTCACCCTTGAACTGTTAGAAGCTTATCCAAAGTGAACTCAAATTCTGAACTTTTTGAGATTTGCCATTCAGTTAACTCTTTTAGTCATACATTCATTCCAGTTACCTAATCAGCTTATTCATCATGAATACATTGCATGATGCATTCAACCCTTTTTTCTCTGAACCCAGTTTCTCAGTGCTCTTGTTATTCATACGAGTTCACCAAATAGTTTGGACTAAGGATTTTCAACCAAACAGTTATTAATGAACAATTCAAATTGTGTGTGTGTATTCCTTCTTTGTGGTGTAGGAGTCATTGTTTAAGTCACATAGTATTATTGCTGTTCCCTGATTGGATGACTGAAACTTTTAAAACAGAAGAACAATAAAATAAAGAAGACCACAATTGAATAATGCCCACCAGGGAAGTTCAGCATTAAAATCTGGCCAGGACTGTGTAAGAACTTCACTACTGGAGGCTGCTGAAGGGAGACGCCATCACCCAGGCCAACCCCACCCTGCACCTTTTTAGACTCCCTTGTGGAACAGATGTTTCAGGCCAGAGGTCCAAAGCCTGGGCTGTACCATCCTATGCAGGAGGAATCCGTGCAATGAAACTAGCCCATCATCTCTAAATCAGCAATAGGCATAGGCATGGAATTTGGGAGAAATGGAATTTAGACTCCACCCTCCCAATCATACTTGTTGAACTCCTGTGTGCTGTTTAATTTCCATCTCCCTCTGCCATTGACTGTGTGACTGAATCTTTGAATGTAGTCATTGTACAATGATTTCCCACCCCTGTTTCCTGGAATGTGTATCAAAGTTCCACTGTGTTGTATTGCCTTTGTTTAAAGTGCTCTATTGATGTCCTTGCTCCCGATTCCTCAGTTTTAAATGAATCTTGGTAGAAAACACTATTTTACCTTTTTCAAAAACAATGTTAAAAGCAAACACTCTGACACTTGTAGAGCTTGTCATGCCAACAAAGACTCCTTGATCTTGAACTGACTTGGGTTCTAATCTATCCCAAATAATAAATAACAATAAAAACAACAAGGGAATGAAAGGCAAAAGATCCTACAATCAGGGTAAATGTTACAAAAGAACTTTTTTTTTAAAAATCCTACAGGAGCCATAATAAAACCCCAAATAAAATAAGACATAAAAACATCTCCAGCCTGTTCCAGGAAGATGCAGCAGAGTAACTCTGATTTATATCAGGGGTGAGTTTTTTCAAAGACACAGTGCAACATGCTGGATTTTTGAGTGATGCTGCTTTCAAGTGGCTACCCCACTGAGAGGACAAGAGACTTTTCATTAGCTGAAGGAGTTTTTCTTTAGCTCCAGTGGTGGAGACATGGATTTCTGCATTATTGAGAACCCTGTTTCTATTCCCAGCTCCCCATGTGTGTGGGTGATTTATATAGCAATGAAGTCTGCAGAATAGTTAGTTACAACATGCCTTTGAAAGGAGAGGACGCTGCCTCCTGTTCTCTCCAGATCATATCATGGAACAGCCAGCAATTCAAAGCCCTCTGATCTGAAGTGTGGTGATGGGAAATAGGGAAGCAGATGGCCCCTAAACAGAATGATTCAGCTGTGAAAATCCATTATATTCAAGAATTCTCAAAATGACTTATTCCTTGTCTCTGATAGAGGGCTCAGGGGTCACACATGGGGCTGCAATAAAAAGATGGGCCAAATTCAGTCAGGTACAATAAAGGCACACATAACCTTTAATCATAGGAGTGTGTAACCACCAGCACTGTCAAAAAACATGCAACATTTGAGCAAGTGTAAATAGGATAGTGAAGGGGAGGATGATGGTGCTGGACCATGTTGTTTACACTAAACTGCAGTAGTTCATTAGTTGCATAGTTAAATATTTTTGTCTCAGTTTAAGCGATATTTAGGTGTATAAGCTGGTACATTCAGAAAACCATCAATTAAATGAATACAGGGCTAACAACTTCCATAGGAATAATGATGAGACATACTTCTAGCATACTCTGACTGGCAATACTGATGATTTAATTTTAGGGCTGTCAGTTAATCGCAGTTAACTCACACAATTAACTCAAAAAAATTAATTGTGATTAAAAAAAATTAATCACAATTTTAATTGCACCGTTAAATAATAAAATACCAATTGAAATTTATTAAATATTTTGGATGTTTTTCAACATTTTCATAGATATTGTATTCTGTGTTGTAATTGAAATCAAAGTGTATATTATTTTTTATTACAAATATTTGCACTATAGAAATGATAAATAAAAGAAATAGTATTTTTCAATTCACTTTATACAAGTACTGAAGTGCAATTTTTTGTTGTGAAAGTGAAACTTATGAATGTAGATTTTTGTTTGTTTGTTAAATAACTGCACTCAAAAACAAAACAATATAAAACTTCAGAGCCTACAAGTCCACTCAGTCTTACTTATTGTTCAGCCAATCGCTAAGACAAACAAGTTTGTTTACATTTACAAGAGATAATGCTGCCTGCTTCTTATTTATGATGTCACCAGAAAGTGAGAACAGGCATTTGCATGGCACTTTTGTAGCTGGCACAGCAAAGTATTTATGTGCCAGATATGTTAAACATTCGTATGCCCCTTCATGCTTCGGCCACCATTCCGGAGGACATGCTTCCATGCTGATGACACTCGTTTAAAAAAAATGTGTTAATTAAATTTGTGACTGAACTCCTTGGGGAAGAATTGTATGTCCCCTGCTCTGTTTTACCATATATTTCATGTTATAGCAGTCTCAGATGATGACCCAGCACATGTTGTTCATTTTTAGAACACTTTCACTGCAGATTTCACAAAACGCAAAGAAAGTACCAATGTGAGATTTCTAAAGATAGCTAGAGCACTCGACCCAAGGTTTAAGAATCTGAAGTGCCTTCCAAAATCTGAGGGACAAGGTGTGCAGCATGCTTTCAGAAGTCTTAAAAGAGCAACACTCCAATGCGGAAACTACAGAACCCGAACCACCAAAAAATAAATAAATCAGCCTTCTGCTGGTGGCATCTGACTCAGATAATGAAAATGAACTTGTGTCCGTCCGCACTGTTTTGGATTGTTATCGAGCAGAGCCCATCATCAGCATGGACACATGTCCCCTGGAATGGTGGTTGAAGCATGAAGGGTTATGTGAATCTTTAGCGCATCTGGCATGTAAATATCTTGCCACTCTGGCTACGACAGTGCCATGTGAATACAATTTCACTCAAAAGTGAGAACAGGTAAACAATAAGTGGGCAGCATTATCTCCTGCAAATGTAAACCAACTTGTTTGTCTGAGCGATTGGCTGAACAAGAAGTAGGACTGAGTGGACTTGCAGGCTCTAAAATTTTACATTGTTTTATTTTTGAGTGCAGTTTTTTTACATAATTCTACATGTGTAAGTTCAACTTTCATGATAAAGAGATTGCACTACAGTACTTGTATTAGGTGAATTGAAAAATACTATTTGTTTTGGTTTTTTTACAGTGCAAATACTTGGAATCAAAAATAAATATAAAATGAGCACTGTACACTTTGTATTCTCTGTTGTAATTAAAATCAATATATTTTTGAAAATGTAGAAAACATCCAAAAATATTTAAATAAATGGTATTCTATTATCATTTAACAATGCAATTAATCTCGATTAATTTTTTTAATCACACAATTAATTGTGATTAATTTTTTTAATTACTTGATGGCTCTATTTAATGTATAAAGTATCTTTCCTGCCTAAGATTTCCAAACTATATAAAATGCTTTGATATATATAAAGTGATTTCATATACACACATAGAAATTACTTTACAGTCATGGGCTGGCTGGCCCGTTGAGGTATGCTGGCTAAGCCTTGCCCATGATTGAGCAGCTATCCCTCAGCATAACTGATGATCTGACAATTTAAGGTCTAATTAGTGACCCCAGCTGCGTGTAATGAAGATTAATTAGAAAGACTGTCCTGAGCTGTGATAGTGAAGCAGGGAAAGCACTAATTAAGTTGTATGAAGTGCCACCTGATAGAGCTGATGGAAGAGAAGATCCAAGGTTTGGAGACGCAGGTGGAAACTAGGGTTGAGTTTCAAAGGGGATTTGAGCAGATGATGGAGGGAAGGAAAGAGGAGGCTGAAGGGAAAACTCAAGACTTGCAGATGCAAGCTGGACTGAAGAACTCGGAGGGGAGGCTGCTGGGTGAGGGAAGTGGCCAGTGGAAGCATGTGACTACGAGAACCAGGCAGAGGAAAAGGCCGGCTAGTTAGGGTGAAACAGCTCAGGAACATGTTTGCTGAGCTGAAAAATGAAGATGGGGCACAGCAGGCTGTAACTGAAGGAGGGAGGATAAGGAAGAAGAGAAGAGCGGCTAGTCCTATAAGAAGAGGGGAAGAGCCAATGGAGATACCCAGAGTTCAGAGTCCCAGGAGGATACAGGATGACTCGCAGAAGATTGCAAGGCAAAATAAAAGACAAGAGGACTGTCAGCCAGCAGAAACAGGAGGAGGGGTGGAGAATTGTACCAACATCAGGAAGAGGCACGTCTACGTGGTTGGTGTGACGGGGCAAGGCCAGATGGCTATAGAAAAGTAGTGGGAGATAGATATATTAGCCCCAGGCTAAACAAAACCAGGATAAGTAAATGGCAGCTGCTCCAGGTCAATTAAGACACCTGGGGCCAATTAAGAGCTTTCCAGAAGGCAGGGAGGGATGCTAGGTTGATTGGGACACCTGAAGCCAATCAGGGGCTGGCTGAAACTAGTTAAAAGCCTCCCAGTTAGTCCGGTTGGCGCACAAGTCAGGTGGGCGCGCATGTCAGGAGCTGTGAGAAGAAGTTGCGCTGTTGGAGAGACTGAGCTGTACACACCATATCAGGCACAAGGAAGGAGGCCCTGAGGTAAGGGTGAAGTGGAGCTTGAGGAAGTGGGGGCTGCTGTGGGGAAGTAGCCCAGGGAATTGTACGTGTCCTGTTCCTAAAAGGTCAGCTACCATAGCTGATACTATTAGGGTCCCTGGGCTGGAACCTGGAGTAGAGGGCAGGCCCGGGCTCCCCCCCCTTTCTCCTCCCCCTGACTGGGAGACAACAGAGACTGTGCAAGGGAGGATAGCTTCTCCTCACCTCCCTTGCTGGCTTATGATGAAAATGGCTCAGTAGACTGTGACTCTTGTCTCTAGAGAGAAAAGGATTAAGTGGACAGTCACAGTGAGCCTCTGAGGCTAGTGAAATCTGCCAGGAAACACAGGACCCACAGGGACAAGGACAGAGCTTTGTCACACTGGTGACTCCCTACTAAGAAGAACAGACAGGCCTGTAACCAGAGCTGATCTGGAGAACAGAAGGGTGTGTGTGTGCTGTCTGCCAGGAGCTAAGATACATGATCTGGACCTGAGGCTGAAGAGGATTCTAATGAGAGGAGGAAAGAATCTACTGATTCTCCTTCACGTGGGAACAAATGATAGAGCCAGATTCTCACTTGAACATATCAAGGGAGACTATGCCAGGCTGGGGAAGATGCCTAAGGAAATGAAGGCTCAGGGGATCTTCAGAGGGATTCTACCAGTCCGTAGAGGAGGAGAATGAAGGCAGAACAGGATTATGATGATCAACAGATGGCTCAGGCAGTGGTGCTATATGGAGGGCTTTGGGATGTTTGACCACCAGGAGGCATTCATGGACAGAGGACTGTTCTTATGGGATAGACTCCATCTGACTAGGGAGGGAAATAGATTTCTGGGATGGAGGTTGGCACAACTGATTAAAAGAGCTTTAAACTAGGAACTTGGAGGAGACGGTTGCGAGATGCACATGTAATCTCCATGCCTGATTCTACCATTGAGCGGAAGGAAAATCAAGCAAGAACGTATACAGCAATCAAGAAAGAAACAGCAGTGGGTAGGAGAATGGCCATTAAGAGGAAAGACTACTTCATTGGTATCAGCACTAACAGTCAGGTAGGTGATACTGGCAGCAGAATGACTGTACCCAACTGGATGAGGAATGTCGGTGAAGCCAAGCAGAAACAACTAAGACGTTTGTACACCAATATAAGGAGCCTGTGTGACAAAATGGAGGAACTAGAACTACTGGTGCAGGACGTGAAACCAGATATTATAGAGATAATAGAAATATGGTGGAATAGTAGTCATTACTGGAGTACTGGTATTGAAGGGTATGTGCTGTTCAGGAAAGACAGAAATAAAGATAAAGGTGGTGGAGTAGCATTGTATGTTAATGATGAGGTAGACTATAAAGAAATCAGAAGTTATAAAATGGATAAGAAAGAATCTGTTTGGACTAAAGTCATTTTAGTGAAGAAAGCTACTAGAGGTTCACATGGGATAGTGCTTGGGGTATGGTACAGACCCCCAGGATTCGATCTGGATATGGATAGAGACCTTTTTAATGTTTTTAATTAAATAAATACTACTGGGAATTGTGTGATTATGGGAGACTTTAACTTCCCAGATATAGATTGGAGGACAAGTGCTACTAATAGTAATAGGGCCCAGATTTTCCTGGATGTGATAGCTGACAGATTTCATCACCAAATAGTCTCTGAACCAACAAGAGTGAGTCCATTTTAGATTTGGAATTTGTGAGTAGTGAGGCCATCATAGAAGAACTGGTTGTATGGGACAACCTTGGTTCGAGTGATCATGATCTAATTCAGTTTACACTAAATGGAAGGATAAACAAAACTAGATCTGCAACTAAAGTGCAAACTTTAAAAAATCAACGGAATTAGTTAGGGAAGTGGACTGGCTGAGGAACTCAAGGATCTGAATGTGGAGGAGGCTTGGAACTACTTTAAGTCAAAGTTGCAGAAACTATCTGAAGCCTGCATCCCAAGCAAGGAGAAAAACATTCATAGGGAAGGATTGCAGAACAAGATGGATGAGAAAGCATTTCAAACAGATGATTAAGCGAAAGCAGAAAGCCTACAAGGAATGGAAGATGGGGTGGATCAGCAAGGAAAGCTTCCCATTGGAAGTCAGAAAGTGTAGGGGTAAAATGAGAACTGCCAAAAGCCAAGCAGAGTTGGACCTTGAAAAGGGAATTAAAACCAATATAAAAAGTTTCTATAGCCATATAAATAAAAAGAAAACAAGGAAAGAAGAAATGGGGCTGCTAAACATTGAGAATGGGCTGGAGATTAAAGATAATCTAGGCATAGCCCAAACCTAAACAAATACTTTGCCTCAGTGTTTAATAAGGGTAATGATGAGTTTCGGGGTAGTGGCAGGGTAGCTAATGGAAATGAGAATGTGGAAGTACAAATTACCACAGACAAGGTGAAAGTCAAATTCAAACAGCTTCATGGGACTAAATCAGGGGGCCCAGATAATTTTCATCCAAGAATATTAAAGGAACTAGCCCATGATATTGCAAGACCGATAGCACAGATTTTTAATGAATCTGTAAATTCGGGGGTCGTACCCTATGACTGGAGAATTGCTAACATAGTTCCTATTTTTAAGAAAGGCAAAAAAAGTGATCCAGGAAACTACAGGCCTGTTAGTTTGATCTCAATTGTATGCAAGACCTTGGAATTAATTTTGAAAGTGAAAGTACTTAAGGACGAAGAGGTAAACAGTAATTGGGATAAAATACAACATGGTTTTACAAAAGGTAGATTGTGCCAGACCAATCTGATCTCCTTCTTTGGGAAGATAACTGATTTTTTTAGACAAAGGAAAGAACAAAAACACTGACCCAGGAACCTATCCTTGTAACAAAGCCCGATGCCAACTCTGTCCACATATCTATTCAAGTGACATCATCATAGGGCCTAATCACATCAGCCATACCATCAGGGGCTCGTTCACCTACACATCTACCAATGTGATATATGCCATCATGTGCCAGCAATGCCCCTCTGCAATGTACATTGGCCAAACCGGACAGTCTCTACGCAAAAGAATTAATGGACACAAATCTGACATCAGGAATCATAATACTCAAAAACCAGTGGGAGAACACTTTAACCTGTCTGGCCATTCTACGACAGACCTGCGGGTGGCTATCTTAAAACAGAAAAACTTCAAAAACAGACTCCAACGAGAGACTGCTGAGCTGGAATTGATATGCAAACTAGACACAATCAACGAAGGATTAAATAAAGACTGGGAATGGCTGAGCCATTACAAACATTGAATCTATCTCCCCTTGTAAGTATTTTCACACTTGCTTCTTATCAAACTGTCTGTACTGAGCTATCTTGATTATCACTTCAAAAGTTTTTTTTCTCTTACTTAATTGGCCTCTCAGAGTTGGTAAGACAACTCCCACCTGTTCATGCTCTCTGTATGTATGTATATATATCTCCTCAATATATGTTTCACTCTATATGCATCCGAAGAAGTGGGTTGTAGCCCACGAAAGCTTATGCTCTAATAAATTTGTTAGTCTCTAAGGTGCCACAAGTACTCCTGTTCTTTTTCCAGTAGATCTAATCTACCTGGATTTCAGTAAGGCATTTGATACAGTTCTACATGGGAAATTATTTGTTAAATTGGAGAAGATGGGGATTAAAATGAGAATTGAAAGATGGATAAGGAACTGGTCAAAGGGGAGACTACAGCTTGCCAGCCTTCCAGGATTGTCCTGGAGTCTCCAGGAATTAACGATTAATCATTAATTAAAGATTATGTCGTGATGAAACCTCCAGGAACACATCCAACCAAAATTGGCAATTCTAGGTCATACTGAAAGGTGAACTGTCAGGCTGAAGGGAGGTTACCAGTGGAGTTCCTCAGGGATCAATCTTGGGACCATCTTATTTTACATTTTTATTACTGACATTGGCACAAAAAGTAGGAGTGTGCTAATAAAATTTGTGGATGACACAAAGTTGGTAGGTATTGGCAATATGGAGGAGGACTGGAATATCATACAAGAAGATCTGGATGACCTTGAAAACTGAAATACCAGAAATGGGATGAAATTTAAGTGCAAAGTGCAAGGTCATGCACTTAGGGACTAACAACAAGAATTTTTGCTATACGCCAAGGACTTATCAGTTGGAAATAATAGGGTAGGAGAACTGTGTGGTGTATTCGTTGATCACAGGATGATTGAGCTGCCAATATGATGTGGCCGTGAAAAAGACTAATGCAGTCCTAAAATGCATCAGGCGAGGTATTTCCAGTAGCAGGGCCGGCTCCAGCATTTCTGCCGCCCCAAGCGCGCAAAAAAAGCCGCGATCGGCGGCGGCAGTTCAGCGGCAGGTCCTTTGCTCCTAGAGGGAGTGAGGGACCTGCCGCCCCCGAATTGCCGCAGGTGCCGCCCCTCTCCCTTGGCCGCCCCAAGCACCTGCTTGTTAAGCTGGTGCCTGGAGCTGGCCCTGTCCAGTAGAGACAGAGAAGTGTTAGTACCATTATACAAAGCACTGTTGAGACCTCATCTGGAATACTGTGTCCAGTTCTGGTCTCCCATGTTTAAGAAAGATGAATTCAAACTGGAACAGGTGCAGAGAAGGACTACTAGGATGATCTGAGGAATGGAAAACCTACCTTATGAGAGGAGACTCAAAGAGCTTGGCTTGTTTACCCTAACCAAAAGAAGGTGGAGGGGTGATCTGATTGCTCTCTATAAATACATCAGAGGGAAAAATACCAGGAAGGGAGAGGAGTTATTTAAGTTAAGCACCAATGTGGACACAGGAACAAATGGACATAAACTGGCCATCAACAAGGTTAGGCTTGAAATTAGATGAAGGTTTCTAACCATCAGAGGAGTGATGTTCTGGAACAGCCTTCCAAGGGGAGCAGTGGGGACAAAAAACCTAACTGGCTTCTAGACTGATCTTGATATGTTGATGCCAGGGATGGTATGATGAGACTGCTACAATGGCACGCAGCTGATCTGCAACTGCTCACAGCAAATATCTCCAATGGCTGGTGATGGGACTCTAGATGGGGAGACTCTGAGTTACTACAGAGAATTATTTCCCAGGTATCTGGCTGATGGATCTTGCCCACATGCTCAGGGTCTAACTGATCACCATATTTGGGGTCGGGAAAGAATTTCCCCCCAGGTCAGATTGGCAGAGACCCTGGGGGCGGGGGGGTTGCCTTCCTCTGCAGCATAAGGCGCTTGTGACTTGCTGGTTTAAACTAGTGTAAATAGTGGACTTGCTGTAACTTAAAGTCTTTAAATCATGAGTTGAGGACTTCAGTAACTCAGCCAGAGCTTAGTGGTCTATTACATGAATGAGTGGGTGAGGTTCTGTGGCCTGCAATGTGCAGGAGGTCCGACTACAGGATCATGATTTTCCCTTGTGACCTTAAAGTCTATTAGTCTATGAGCTGGGAACTCAGTAGATGAAGGAGGAAGACCCTGGAGGGAAGAACAGGGAGAGTTCTCTTCTGGGAAGAAACTAAGGAGGAAGTTAGACTGAGGGAGTTGAAGTCAAGCCCAGGAAGGGCAAAGGTCTTTTTGTTTGTGAAGTCTAGCTCAGAAGGGGAAAGGACTCTTTGTTTAGTGCTGAACCCCGGAAGAGGACTGAACTGTTGGGTGACCTGTCCAGAGGACTGAGCCACAGAAGGCCCAGTGAGAGAGTCCAGGGAAGAAACCAGTTGGGAGTGATCACTGTGGCCAAGACAGTGGCCACCAGAGGGGGTGTGATAGGTAAATTCCCCTACAACACCGTGTCCAGGCATGAGGGGTGCCTAGAGGTGAGGATGCATGTTTACATTTACCTATCATTGAAATGCAGCCACCTCTGGGACGATACATGGCAACTGTTTAATTGCACACTGAGTTATTATGTAACAATCCATGGCAGGAAGTGAGGGAAAAACACTGTATCTAATCTAAATTATGGAGACACATTTAGGCAAGCTGAATGTAATGACCCCCAAATGAACCCCAATGTTTTAAAATTATTTCTAATGACAAGTGATTAACAGTTCAGTTTTGTAATCCAGTCAAAAGATGAATGAACACTCTAGATACATAATAAGCTTCCGTGGGGAAGGGTCCATTATATTTGTATATATATTGTTTAGCATGATGGGACCCCAATACCACAAATATTACTACTACTACTACTAATAATAATAAATAAACAAAAAATAAGTATGCAGTAAATAGACTTTTCTAAAAGTCTCTCTTCTTTTGGAGGATTATGTATGGAAACAAGTATCGGGGGTAGCTGTGTTAGTCTGTAGCCACAAAAATAACGAAGAGTCCGGTGGCACATTAAGACTAACAGATTTATTTGAAGTGGGTTTTTTACCCACGAAAGCTTATGCCTAAATAAATCTAGTAGTCTTTAAGGTGCCACTGGACTCCTTATTATTTTTAATGTATGAAAAGATATCTGAATTTGACACCTTTATACAGGCCAATACCCTGAGCTCTAACCATGCTTGCTAAAACAGGTTTGGCCTATTGCCAATTTGTAAGAGTCAAAGTCCTTTTGTCTCAGAAATTGGTGATATTAATCAGCAATGCTTTACAGAGCTCAGTCCTGGCAAAGAAAAGTCAGACTAATAACATCACAATGGGGTAGTTAATCATGGCTTTTGGATGACATTGATAAAATTGATTTGCAATTTTGTTTTGTTGTTTTTAGATTTTTTTTTTTTAGAATGCTTTTAGCACTGTAATGAAATTGGTGCACTTCCAAAAGAAATAAAGGAATTTCACTGTCTTGCTTTAATTCGGATTAGAGAATTTACATAATATACAGCAGTTTGATTTCAAATGAAATTTTCCAAAGGATTTGATTCAAAATTAAAACAGCAAATAGAGTTAGCTCATATGTTTCACACACATCCTGGGATGATTATTGCTTCAGAGAAACTTAGTTAGTAGCAAGGTTATTTCATTAATAATAGAAATTAGACCTAAAACGTTTAATGTGTTTATGGCTCAGGCCCATAGCCCTTGCTTGGGGAAAACTATTGACTTCAATTACCCAGTTATGTATTTTCACAGTTGATTTCAATTTGTCAATTCCATTGTAGATTTCCATTTCCAGTTAAACATGGCAGGTGTGCTGAACTTCGTCATTAAGAAAGCTATTTTCTTCATATGCAGAGTTTCTCCATATGTGGTGGTATGAAAATTGTATCCCACATATGCCTGTATCTCATTATGTCTGTACCACCACTATCATCAGATTCTAGTCTAACCTCCTGTAAAACACAGGGCATAGAACTTCCCCAAAATAATTCCTAGACTATATCTCTTGAGATGTTTTTCTGTCTTGATTTAAAAATTACCAGTGATGAGTTCACTCTGACCCTTAATACGTTGTTCCAATACTTAATGACTTTCATTGTTAAAAATGTACGCCTTATTTCTGGTCTGAATATATCTAGCTTCAACTTCTAGCAATTGCACCTTGTTGTACCCTTGTCTGCTAGACTGTAGAACCATTATTAAATATTTGTTCCCCATGTAAATACTTACTGACTATAATTAAGTCAGCCCATAACCTTTTCTTTGTTGAGATAAGTAGATTTAGCTTTTTGAGTTTGTCACTATAAGGCATGTGTTTTAGTCCTTTAATCATTCTCATGTTTTTTCTCTTAACCCTCTCCAATCTATTAACCCCTTCTTGAACTGTACGCACCAAAACTGGACACAGTATTCCACCAGCAGTCACACCAGTACCAAATATAGAGGTACAATAACTTCTCTACTCCAACTCGCAATTCCCCTGTTCATCCAAGGATTGGGTTTCTCTTTTGGCCACAGCACCACACTGAGGTCAAGTTCAGCTGACTATCTACCATGACCCCCAAATCTTTTTCAGTCACTGCTTCCCAGGATAGAGTCCTCCATTGTGTAAGTATGGCCTACATGTTCCTAGGTGTTCACATTTATACCTAGCCATATTAAAAGACATATTGTTTGCTTGTGTTCAGTTTACCAAATGATCCGTATCTATCCGAATCAGTGATCTCTCCCCTTCATTATTTACCACTCCCCCAACTTTTGTGTCATTTGCAAACTGTCAATGATGGTTTTATGTGATAAAAATGTTAAATAATGTAGAGCCAAGAACCAGTCCCTGTGGGACCCGACAGGAAACGTATCCAGTTGATGACTATTCCTCATTTACAATTACATTTTGAGACCTAACAGTTAGCCAGCTTTTAATTCATTTGGTGTGTGCCATATTAATTTTATATCATTCTAGTTTTTTAATCAAAATGTAGTGCAGTACCAACTCAAACGCCTTACAGAAATCGAAGTATATTATGTCATCACTATTACCTTTATCAACCACACTTGTAATCCCATTTAAAAAAATATCATGTTAGTTTAACGGGATCTATTGTCCATAAGCCTATGTTGATTTACATTAATTACATTATCTTTATTTCATTATTTATTAGTTGAACCCTGTATCAGGCATTACATTATTTTGCCCAGGATTGATGTCAGGCTGACAGGCCTATGACTACCCAGATTACTCCTCCCTCATCCTTCTTTTATGTTTATTTTTTAAATTTCCTTTCTTCCAGTCTTATGGAACTTCCCCAGTGTTCCTAGACTTATAAAAATTAACATTAAAAGCCCTGAAAGCTCCTCAGCCAGCTCTTTTAAAACTCTTGAAAGCAAGTTTCTAGACCTGTTGATTTAAAAATGTCTTTAGTAGCTTCAGTTTAACATCCTCCAGGGATACTGGTAAAATGTAAAGAGTGTTATTATGTGATGAGACAATATTATCAGTTTCCCCTCCCCCCCAACAGTAACACCATATTTCCTCCTATATGTTATCAAGACACAGCAGGAGCGTAGTGTGTGAATTTATCATTCAGTCACTTCACAACAAAGTTTAAGAGAAAATTGCTTTAGAAATAAAAAACATTCACTGAAATCAAGCAAGTGAGCAATTGATTGCATCTAAAGAATGCAAAGACTTGGCTGTATGTACTGAAAGTTGGTAACTGTCAAATAATTGCATACATACAGTAAGATAGCATGATTCACTAGGCTTAAGAAACATAAGAACAGCCATCCTGGGTCAGACCAAAGGTCCATCTAGCCCAGTGTCCTGCCTTCCGACAGTGGCCAATGCCAAGTGCCCCAGAGGGAATGAACAGAATAGGTAATCACCCGGTGATCCATCCACTGTCACCCATTCTCAGCTTCTGGCAAGCAGAGGCTAGGGACACTATCCCTGCCCATCCTGGCTAGTAGCCATTGATGGACCTATCCTCCATGAATTTATCTAGTTCTCTTTTTAACCCCGTTATAGTCTTGGCCTTCACAACATCCTCTGGCAAAGAGTTCCACAGGCTGTGCTTTGTGTGACAAAATACTTCCTTTTGTTTGTTTTAAAACTGCTATTAATTTCATTGGGTGACCCCTAGTTCTTGTATTATGAGAAGAAGTAAATAACACTTCCTTATTTACTTTCTCCACACCAGTCATGATTATATAGACCTCTATCACAGTGTAAGCAGAGTCAGGATGAGCTCTACCCTGACATCTGGTGGTGAATTGTGGTGAGTTGTGGAAAAGAACTTCAGGGGCTGATCTTGTTTGCATAGGCACACTCACCCCGCCTAGCATGAGCCCACAGCAGCCCAAATGGTCACTTTGGCTGCTGTGGGATCCCCAATTTCTCTGTTATTGGTGCAGGAAGAATAAAGTGTTACCCTGATTATGTGAATCAAGGACAGTGGAACTGTTTTATGACAGAGGGACTCACCATCAACGAAGTAGCACTCGCTAGACAAGGAACATGAGTTCCAAAACCCAGTGAATTGAGAGAGGTTGGGTACAGGCAGTTGTGCCTGGTGGTGTGGGCCCCTTTTGAGGGCCTGCAACATTAACTGCACTGCCTCCTCTCTCCACTGTGGAATATCAGAGCTAATTTTGATTCCAGTAGGAGTCTAGTTACAGGCTGCTGAGCTGAATTCACTTTGGGCCAATGGTGCACCAGCACTGAGGTTCCCCTACTACAAGTTGAAATCACTAAGTTCTGTGATAAGTAGTGGCAGGGACATGAAGATCTATTGCTGAGTGGCTGGTGGAGTGGCTGGCAGAGCACTTTGCGGGGTGGTTGGAGCGGCTCATGGAACGGCAAGTGGAGTAGAGCAGAGCGGCTGGCGGAGCAGAGCAGTTTGTGGGATGGCTGGAGCAACTCATGGGATGGCTGGTGGAGCGGAGCGGCTGGTGGAATGGCTCGTGGTGAAGGCTGCAGCAGAACCCCACAGAGAGGTGGGGCAGTTGCCCTTGGACCACGTAAGGTGCCCCTTAACACCCTGGAAGGTTAAACTCTGCAGATAAACTTTTAAACTCTGGGAATGTACTGACCAGGGACAGAGACTTTTGGGTTGTTGGACTTTTGGGACTTTGGGGGATTTTTTGGGTTGTTGGACTTAAGACCCTGATGGGAAAAGGACACTGCCAAACTTACTTGGGGGTGGGTCTTTTGCTCATGGTTTGTGTTATGAATCCTGTTTGTGGTGTTTTCCCAACATAATGCTGCATTGTTTCCTTCTTTTATTAAAAGGATCTCGCTACACTCAGACTCCGTGCTTGCTAGAGGCACCCGGGGGGCGGTATGTAATTGTCCCAGGTCACTGGGTGGGGGCTCCAGCCTGTTTTGCATTGTGTTATTGAAACAGAACCCCTAGATACTGAACCCAGCCCTTGTTGCTGCCAACTCAGATGGGCAGAAGGGTTACAACAGGGATTGGCAACCTTTGGCACGTGGCCCGCCAGGGTAAGCACCCTGGCGAGCCGGGCTGGTTTGTTTACCTGCCACGTCAGCAGGTTCGGCCGATCACGGCTCCCACTGGCCGTGGTTCGCCACTCCACGCCTCTTGGATTTAGGAGCCTAACATGAGGCTTTGAAAATACTGAGCTTCATTTTTACTTTATAACATCTCAGCTCTTCCATTTGACATTGTCTTGCCATCGCCATTAGGAAGAGCAGATTCCTGCCTCATCCCGACAGTACACCAGCATGTAATGAAAAAATGCACGTGCATAGGAAAGAGAGTGAGAGCCATTATAACATAAGGGAAGCCTTGCTAGAGGCTAAGCATCTCTGTGGATGGTAACCACCGCAGCACTTAAAAGATGGCATTATTTCACATGCGCAAGTTAGAACAAAGTGGAGGAGAGGAGAATTTCTGTTTTTGGATTCTGCTACATTATGCTTTCAAGGGAAGATTTTTATCCTTGGCTTACAAAGATACTTTGGCAGGCAAAGCTTGTCTGTGGAATGCATCAGATCACACCAAGTGTCATGTAGTTATTTTTTTCCTAGGGGAGGATACCCTGGAGGCCCTTTAGCTCTCTTGATAAACTAAACCATGTGATCACTGGTTCTAGTGTAACATATGCCATTCCTAAAAGCAGCAAATGCTTTTGCTCATTACAAGAAAGAAAAATGCCATCAATGACTCCCAAGGAAAATGCCAAACTCCCAAGAAATCAAACTGTTGCAAACTGTTGCAAATGTGTGTGTGGGAAGTTTAATGGCATTTGGTACAGTGACACTTTTTGCTTTGAGGCATACATGGATTGCAATGGGTTTTATTATTTAAAGATAGAAACATGAAGAAAAAAAACCTTTGAAAAGGCTAATGTGATACTACATTGAATAGAAAATATTTGGATTTCGTTTGTTTAAAAATCAGCTATTAAAAATACAGCATGCGATTTAGTGACTCTTCACATGTCAGCCCGGACAAAAGAAGCAAAGATGCCATCTTCCCGAGACAGCAGGTTCTCTGGTGTGTCATTCTCCAAAATATTCCCTCGTTTCATGACAATGACCAGGTCAGCAGTCAGAATAGTGTGGACCCGATGCTGTGATAAAACAAAAGCATACAGAAATTCTCATTATAATAATAGCCTTCATTTAGGACCTGATCTAGTAAAGTCAATGGTAGGAGTTCTATTGTCTTCTGTGAGTTTTGGATAAGGTCCTATTCAGTAACTTTAATCCCAAGGGATCTCAAAGCGCTTTACAAGCCATGGCCCTGAGCCTGAAAATACATATGCAGATGCTTAACTTTCTGTATGTGAGATGCCCCTTTGAACTCAATGGGACTGCTCAGATGCGTAAAGTTAAGCATGTTCATGAGTGTCTGCAAGATTGAGCCGCATGGTGTTGAACAGCTCCTGAGAGGTTCAGAATATACTCAGTGCTCATTGATTCAATAAAAATTCTTAGCACTCTCCATGATTGGGCCCTGTGGAACTGGCCATTTGGAACTAAACTCATGGACGTGGTTCCAGGCATAACCCCTGCTATATATAGGTACAGGATCACTGATATACACCTTCCTCTTTGGGATGCCTTGATCAAGGACACGGACAAATTGTACTCATAAAAAGTACCATTTGTTTTTTCTGTGATCATGCAGATTAGATGAGGCTTTGAGTTTTATGTTTCTATTAAAACCACACAAACTGCATGGAATCAAATTCTTGTGCCAGAGAGAGAATTGAGAGCTGGGTTGATGCTGGTGTGATTTGGACTTGTCATTTCAGGCAAGGCTGAATCTTACACCAGTGGGTCTCAACCAGGGGTACGTGTACCCCTGGGGGTACACAGAGATCTTCCAGGGAGTACATCAACTCATCTAGATATTTGCCTGGTTTTACAACAGGCTACATAAAAAGCACTAGTGAAGTCAATACACATTAAAATTTCATACAGGCAATGACTTGTTTCTACTGCTCTATGTACTATACATTGAAATGTAAGTACAATATTTACTTTCCAGTTGATTTATTATAATTATATGGTAATAATGAGAAAGTCAGCAATTTTTCAGTAATAGTATGCTGGGACACTTTTGTATTTTTATGTCTGATTTTGTAAGCAAGTAGTTTTTAAGTGAGGTGTAACTTGGTGGTACACAAGACAAATCAGACTCCTGAAAGGGGTACAGTAGTCTGGAGAGGGTTGAGAGCCACTGATTTATACCACTAATCTGTGTCATCTGGCCATTCCCAAGGGAAGAGTTCACTTACACTTGGACTGACTCATGTGTCCTGCACCAAGTCCAAGGGTATGTTTACACCCAGCCGCTGGTTCGGCGGCTGGGAATCGAAGTTCTGGGTTCGACTTATCGCGTCTTGTCTGGACGCGATAAGTCGAACCAGGAAGTGATCGCCGTCGACTGCGGTACTCCAGCTAGACAAGAGGAGTACCGCGGCGTCGATGGGGGAGCCTGCCTGCCGCGTGTGGACCGAGGTAAGTTCGAACTAAGATACTTCGAACTTCAGCTACGTTATTCACGTAGCTGAAGTTGCGTACCTTAGTTCGAATTGGGGGGTAAGTGTAGACCAAGCCCAAGAGGCAACAATAGCATTAAGGGAATAAAGAGTTTGTTTCTTTACTTTAAATGCATTTTTTTTGTTTTGTTTTTGTGAATTTAGCACTGGTGCATGAGTGACAGTGCTGGAGAATGAATGAACTCTGCCATTTAACCATAGAACACTAAAAATGGTAGTGCAAGTTCTTCCCCATGCTGTCCTACCAGTATATCTCAACCCCAATCTGGAAGGGCATCCTTAGGGATGAGATGGTAGTTCAGTTTCCAGGCTAATTCAGTCCTTGGTCTCTCTTCTGAGACTGCCAACAAAAGTGTCATTTGTGATGTGGACTATTGTCCACCAAGATCTGGACAGACATATGCAACTCATTTCAGATATTATTTTCAAAAGCAATTATTTATTAAGTAGTTAATTATAATTTGTATTACTATGTTATTAGTAATTACTCTATTAAAGATTAGTGCATTCATTAAAGCAGGATTTTGGACTTAATAAACACAAACAACATTTGAAAGTACTAGAATGCAATGAATGGCCTTTTGTACTGTCATCTCAAAGCAGTAGAATGGTAGCAGAGCTAAGATAATTAAAGAGCTAAAGGGAACTACCAGAGAGCCAGAAGTCTTGCGAGCAGTGTGACTGAGAGAGTCTACTTGTTAGTCTTCACCAAAGTGGTGAAGAGGCCATCCTCTTTGAGGAGCAAGTTTGAAGCAGAATCACACTCAGCTAGAACACCTTCGGAAAGGACTAACACAATGTCTCCATCCAAGATCTGAGACACTCGGTGCTGAAAAGAAGAACAGGTAGGTGGGGAGAAAAAATAGGAGGAAGGATCAGCCACAAAGGAAGAAAGAACGTGAAGCCAACTGAAGGAAAATGCTTTGTGAAGAACAGGAAAGCCAAATAAGTAAATGCTATTTTTCTCCAAACAGCGATGTGGAAAACAGAAGGCCATAGACAAGCAGTATTTTAGTGAGAGAAACAGTACAAATCAGACATGAATTGAAATGACAGTTTTATGAATGGGAATTTGTTTGTTACTGGTGTGTTATGCTTTTATGGATCTGAGGTTCTTAAAGCATGTTATACATGAGCTAGATTAAGTGATTTTCCTAAGATATCACAATGAGTCACTGCTACAACTGGAAACAGAACCCAGTAGAGCTGACTCCAATCTTGCGAGCTAACCAATCGATCATACCCCAGACAAAGCAAGTGAAACAGCTGTTGAAGCAAAAATTTATTTCGCACACAAAACATCTGACTGCCAACTAAGCACATCACAGGGTGGAATTACTTTAAGGTCTCTTTAATATATATATATATATATTTTAGAGTCAGAGTTTATGGCCAAAAGGAAGCACCAGATCAAGTAGGGCATGTCTACACAACCACTTAATGTATGATAAACTGAGGTGTAAATCTACAGCATTCCACACACTAACTGTCCACGTGGGCTCCGCTGCTGCACACTATATGTTCCCTAGTGAGCACTAATGTACAGGGGTTTATCGCAGTATGTCAAAGCATACTAGAGAACTTTTAGTGCTCATCAACAGGGTCCACATGGACAGTTAGGGCATGGCTGTGATGAAGCAGAGAAACCACCCACTAGCACGGAAAGGGTTAAAGAGAGCCTTTGAGCCCAGCTAGCCCCGCCCAATTCTACCTGCAGCCAATGCCAGACCTGGAGGGGGGAGAAAAGGAGGGAGCCTGACTCAGTTTGGGGCTGACTGGCAAAGAGGCAGGAGCTAGCTGCCTCCCTACCTTACGGGAAGGATCACTAGCTTGCCAGCCAAGGCAGCCACCAGGAACCAAGCACCGTCTTCCTGGCCAAAGGAGAGGGAGAAAGAGGCCTAGGAGCACCCGCCTGAGAGGAACCGGGTGACCAAAGTGCAGAGACCTTGTGGGGGTTCTGACCCCACCAAACTTATGGCTTCTCTGACCGGAGGAACCAGGGACTGCAGCAGGACTCCACCCAGGGTCCACGAAGGGGCACTACTAGAGATAAGCCACAACTGCAACTTGGACTATGGGGCCATGCACCACACCGAAGGGGCAACAGTAGGAAGTAGCCCAGGGCAGTGGATGCAGACTCCCCACTGGGAGATCCCCTACTTAGGGGTTGACATACACAGGGCCCTTGGCTGGGACCCAGAGAAGCGGAAGGACCCGGGTCTCCCTACCCCATCCTACCTTAAAGACTGAGGCACCTTGATCACAGAAGGAGAGTGCTGGAAGTCCAGTACTCCAACCACTAGGCTGCCTGGCCTTCCAAGCCCCCTGTTACAATGGCACACTGGCGCGCTGTAGATTTACACCCCAGATTGCTACACAGAAAGTGTGTGTGTGTGTAGACGTGCCCATAGTCTGGCTCTCTACACATCACAGGCCACTAAACACTGCCCTGCCACCTCCACACAAAGCCCAACAAACAGAATTAGACCAAAGTATTACAGCCCAGAAGAGTTACAGGCGGAGAACAGGAGGAATCAAGGTACAACAGTGCCTGAGGCTCCTGCAATGGCAGTGGTCTTACATATGTACAGAAGCCCTGGCCTATACATTGGCACCTACAGCTGATTGAAAAACAAGAGGGGAAGTTACAAACAATTAGCTGAAAACATTTTCTTGTTTTTCGTTGAAATTTGAATATTTTCCACTTCTTCAATTTTTAAAACCACGATAATAAAACAAAGGCGTATGGGGAGAGAACAATCCAATTTGAGACACTGCACTGAAAAGCCTTTAAAGTCACAATTCATGTTACAGTTGTAGAAACTAGCGATGGGTCTAAGCAGCAAATTTCAAATCCAGATTTTGAACTAGCCCCAAACTTCGGTGGTGGTAGGATCCAGTGTTTTAATTTGAGCTGAGTAGAGAGATTAAGCTCAATGGGAAAATTTGTAATGGGATCCAGATTCCAATGCCAAACTCCACTGCAAAGTTCTGGTTGTTCAGATCTGAGAGTTTTCACTTGGCCCACCTTACAGATAGAAACTATTTGCAAAACTGTGGAACCAAATGCAGGTTTGAGCCTGTGTCTTAGTTTTATTTTCATAGCAATAATTAATTGGTGAAAAGCAAGTATAGCGGCTGCAAGAATGAGGAAAGTGGGGAGGGGCATCTGCTGGAGTCGATACTTACTGCTATCGTTACAACTGTGCGGTCCACAAAGGCAGTCATCACAACCTTCTGCAAAATGTTTTCCTGTCAAGAAAAAGGTTCAACAGTTATTCAGTTCTCTTACACACTATGTGCCCTTCACCGTCAAAGACTCAGGACCGTACAGTATATTGCATTCTGTCTTTGTGGTAGACGCTCACTGATGCGATGCAACACAGCTTGGTAGCAGGATTCTTCTTTAACCCTCTCCCCTCACCACAGAAATAAAAATTAAAAACAAAATAACTGAAAGATAAAAAGACAAGTTATCATGAATGACCGCTAGGGAAGACAGTAACAACTTCTTGCTCTCGACTTCCAATTTCTTTTTGCCTCTTAAAAGGCAAAGCAAGTAGCAGCAATGTAACTGATATACTCACTGTGGCCATGTCAATAGAAGCCGTGGCTTCATCCATGATGAGAATGCTGCTCTTGCGAACAAAGGCTCTGGCCAGACAGAAGAGCTGTCTCTGCCCCACACTGAAATTCTCTCCCCCTTCTGTTACCACCGCATCTGTAACATAGTTAGCTTTAAGGATTATGCCATCTAAATGCTGTCGTCTCAGGGTTTTATTCAGTTGCCCATACAAACGAAAGAGCAAATCAATATCACAACTGACTTTCAATGTACACTATAAAATCTCCGTGTAAGAGCTGTTCAAACATCAGTAATACCCCTGAAAAATACAATGATGAGTGTTGGAATGAAGTGGTATTGAGGAAACTGAACCCAGCTGTTGGGACCATCACCATGAGGACAATAGACCATCTCACATGATCATGGAGTAAGGAGTTAACATATTTGGGAAGGCCTAGTGTTATGTTTTAATAATATGGAATGTGTATAATTGGTTTTCCTTCATGAACCAGACCTGGAATGCAAAGGGAAATGCTCGATCAGTGACATAATTAGGAGATACAGCTGTTGGAGCTTCATTTGGCAATCAGAGAGTTGCTGCCGCAAGACTAAAAGCTTTTAACCCTTTGACAACTGGTCCCCCCACCCCACCTGTTGATGTGCCACATCAATATTTCACTGAAATAATAGAAATAGAAAGCTAAAACATCATTCAGCAGCACAACATGTACATTTCTCTGGTATACTGTTGGAATGTTCATCAGGGCCCAGATCCTGAAAGATATTTAGGTATCTAATGTTAAGCATCTAAATACGTCTTAGGATCTGGGCCCAAGTGCCTGACATCCTTTACAGGGAGGCTCAAAGTATAGAATCCATTGTACAGTTCGCTCCCCTTGTCCTACAGAGAGACATCAAAAAGTCAAACTGTTTCTTTTTAGCTATACATGGATGTGGCTCTTTTTTAAGGGTTGGCATAGATTCATGGGTACTTGGCCTTGTTCAAACATACCAAGACCTCCTGGCAATGATTTGACCATGTTCTTCAGCTGAGCAATCTCCAGAGCTTCCCAAAGCCTATCATCAGTGCACTTGCACTCTGGATCCAAATTAAAGCTGCAGGGGAAAGAGTGACAAAGTATTGTTATATTCCAGCATCCTGGCCTATTCCCAGGCCACATTGTGGTATTATGTTACTAGAGCTCTCTGAGAAGATTGTGGAACCAGCAATAGGAATTTAAGGTCCCCACCCTTGCATATCACCCCATCCCATAGCTACTTCTGTGGTACCATCTCCCATGCACACCCCCATGCAACCCTAGCGGTCGTGAGAATGGATACCTACCGAATGGAACCACTGAACAGTATGGGGTCTTGGAGAATAATTGAGAGTCTGGAACGGAGGGTATGCAGGGGCAGTTTACAAATGTCTATTCCATCAATCACAATCTTCCCTGTTTGAAATGACACACAAAGTGAGGACATCACAAGCATCATACTGTTTGTACGAAGCATACGGAAAGATTAAACATAACTGCCTGCATTCCTTCAGCTGTTTATGGCTCTATAAACATGTGGAAGGTGCTCATCTATAATAACACAACCCAGAGGAAAACAGGCGTATTGATGCCCTGTTGTCTCTCTTTCTTTCTTCTTCTTTTCTTTTTTTCCCCCTTCTTCCCTTAAAGGACATATTTTGCTTCCATGCTGCATGATTGATGATGCCATTAAAAGGATAATTTAGTGTGAGCACCCTCAGATCTACAGCCAAATAGAGGAAGAGAGAACAAGAGGAGGTAATGTAGTTGTCATATTTTGGCCTCTTCTGGGCCCACTGACTTCAGTCAGAGTAGGATTGGGTCCTTTGTTTCAAATTTATGCCAGTTTATTTTGTGCAGTGCACTCAAGTAGCCATAATATGAAATATCAAAGCACACCTAGAACTTTAGAAAGATTTATCTAAACTGAGTGACTTTTTCACAAGAGGTGGCTGAGTAAATTAAGAATATGTCCAGCTTTCAGGCATTTTAATCCCATTAGTGTCAGTTTCCATAGATCAGTGTCTTCTAAGGATAGGGTAAAGAGATGAATTACAATGCATATTGTTCAGCTACCATAAGTGTAATGGGAACAAATTGCATTAATCACCCTGCAGCCCCGGCAAGTCAGTCCAATAAAGGAAGCTGCATGTAACAGCTGGAATACTCACTAACGCAAAGGGGATTTCATCACCACATCAGTGCCTGTATGGGTTTCACCTGGAAAATTGCCATGTGGTGTGTGAGGTGTGGCAACATTTGGCATTTAGAGAAAAAAAAAAAATTACAGGCCAGATTGTGACCAGCTGCTCTGCAAGTAGGAAAAGATGAGAAGAGCATAAGAAGTCTCTTTCCTTAAATCCATGCACAGCAGCCAGGTACAAGTGCATCCCCTGAGCTTCCCAGAGCACAGGAACTGTGGGGGGCAGGTGTGTAGAAGGGACTAAGATGAGGGATGTAGCCATCAGGCTCAGTCTGCATTTGCACTGGGAAGCCCCAGCAGGGATACTACCTCTGTGCTGCACAATTTCTCCTAGAGCTCCTGTGTAGCTCCGCGCTGCTCCCTACATGGGGATGTGCCTAAACTGAACTTGTTAGCCCTATTGCTAATAGTTAGAAAAACCAGATCTCACCCAGGCCATGATAAATGAATGGAAATTCCAAGTGGCCCATCTGTTATTGCCAATTTTCCTCATCTTGTAGTTTGTAAGCCATACAAGGCTGTATCCTGCAAGGTGCTGCGTGCTGTAGCCCTGACCCAGAGAAGCACATAAGCACATGCTTAACTTGACTGCAGCGGAATCACCCACATGCTTGAAGTTCAATGGGGCCAGGATTTCTTCCATACTGTTTAAAATATGATTATCTTACATTTTCACTGGGGCAAAATTAGTTCACTGGCCTTCAGCTGTGGCAGCATAAACTTATTCACCTCTGCCTCCCCACATGCAAAGTGGGGAGTCTGGGAAGGAGGAGACAGGATCTTGGGGGTGGGGGGGGGCAGGGAAAGAGGATTTGGTTTGACTGGTGAATGGGGAAACATAATCTGGAGGGGAAAACAGGATGATCTGGGGAGGTCTGGGAAGAAAACAGAGGAAATGGGAATGCCTGAGGCCATGTTTACACTACCAGGGATCGACGCTGCTGTGATCGATGCAGCAAGGGTCGATTTAGTGTGTCTAGTGAAGACCCACTAAATCGACGGCAGAGCGCTCTCCGGTACTCCACTGGAATGCGAAGGGTAAGGTAAGTCGATGGGAGACTCAAATCGATCAACCCAGCGTGGTGTAGACACCACAGTAAGTTGACCTAAGCTACATGAATAACATAGCTGGAGTAGTGTAACTTAAGTTGATTTACCCCGGTAGTGTAGACAAGGCTTGAGTCGGACAGGCAGGGAAGAGCAGAGAGGAAATATGGGAACTAGGGACAGGAAGAAGGGGACATTAGGGCAAAATGCTGGAGAAAAGAGAGCGGGTGGGTGAAAAAAGAGTAAAAGAAGTGAGCTCCCAAAGAGGAACAGAAAGCTGGTGATCCTTGGTGGGGAGAAGTCACCATGGAATACAGGTGAGTGCAAAGAACGAACAGAATGAGGAAGCAAGATGGACACAGAGGATGAAATCCAGGCTCCACTGAAGTCAATGGGAGCTTTGCCAATGAGTTTAATGAAGCCAGGATTTCAGAAAGAGAGCAGAAGAGATGGGAGCAAAGGGACCAGAGACAGTCTAACGAGGGAGAGAGGAAGGGAGATGGACACTGGAGAGTTAAAGGGAGACTATGAAAGAGCCGAGAAAATATGAGAAGAAAGTCAATGCTTCCCAAAGAAAGAAAAATCAGAGATACTGGAAGAGTTGAGAAATAAAAGAGAAAGACAGACAGAAAGGAGATATATGAGAGAGGGAGAGGAAAAGATGGGCATAAACCTGTGAATTAACCTAAGAGCATCTGATGTATTTATCCTCCCATCTCTGATTGGATTTCATGGGCAGACATTCCGGATATATAATCAGTTCTGGGTGGAAATGATGGAATGCCTTCGGAATAAGAGTACTGCAGGGGCCTCCAAAATCATCGGAATCCTTAGACAGCTTCTATTGTAACAGTGGGGAGTCACAATAAAAGAAAAATATCAAGGAACTGCATTTATTGAACACCTGTTTCTATTTTACTCACACTGAACCATGTTCAGTTACGGCAGATGTCTAACTTGTGGGGAAAAATCTATAGGCACCAGAGAGTAACGTATTTTCTCTGCCCATCTAGACACAGTACATTATTCTTTCAGACCATAAAATAGGGACTTAGTACCAGATCCTAGGATGAGCTGAGCACTTCCTGCAGAACTGAATGCGGCTGCCAGGAGGTGCTCTGGACTTTGAAGGATTGGGTGTAATACACCTGATCCAAAACAAGTGTTTTGAGAGGACAGAAAGCCTAGACATAAGCCTTAAATCTGCTTGCTTGCTTCTGAAGAACTGGAGTAGGGAACGGGGTACCAGTTTTACAGCTATAATAGGTACTAATGAGGAGCCTTAGCAACTAACCATCAAAAATGTCTACCATTCTGAAGAAAGCCAAAGACAATGATGATTTTCCACTGCCAGTGCGACCACAGATCCCAACCTGCAAAGCAAAGGAAATTGTCATTGCTCTGAAGTCAATCTTGGGAAGAAGGGAATTGTAATCCAAACTCACAGACCCAGTAAGGAAATTTAAAATTTAACCCATATTGATAAAAACCCCAAACCAATTTAAAAACAAAGGGACAAACATACGGCTGCACAGGAGTTGGGAGAGGGTTCTGTAGTGTGCACTCCAGCAGGGAGCATTTGTATGAGGGCTGCTACTGATGCTAGGGAGCACAATGATGGGATAGTTATGATTGTCTACATTGCTAACAGATCCAGTGGTGATGGGGACATGTATGTAACCATGGTCTCATCCTCTATTCACCAGTGCATTTCTTAAGGGGACATCAGGAGTGAATGTATGCTTTAAGGTCCATGGGTTCAAGGTGCTAGATATGAGCAAAGTATTGAGCGCTCAGGGTATAAATTGAATCAGATGCTTGGTCATGGTGACTCTTGTTCCCACACATACAGGTTAGCCTGCCCACCAAGGCCTTAATTTAGCAAGGCCCTTAAACATGTGACTCACATTACGCATTCGAGTAGTCCCATTGACTACTCGTGCTTAAATTTAGAAACATGCCTCAGTTTCTTGCTGCATCAGAGCCCGAGGGACTCCTCTTCTCCCCACCAAAGGCAATTGAAAAAGGCAGTATCAAATATTTTATAGCCAATATAAAAGTGAAATATCTAATATCACAATAATTGCTGATGATGATGCTTCTGGCACTTATAATAATGATTATTATAATAATATAATTAATAGTTTTCAATATATTATATGGCATTATAATACCTTCCACTTCAGGATTTCCAAATGCTTTTCAAATGATCATGAATATTAACATTTGCAAGGTAGGTAAGTCTAACTCATCCTCATTTTACAGATGGGATAGAACGTAGTACAGAGGTGTTAAATGACTGATGGAGATATACCTATCTCATAGAACTGGAAGGGACCTTGAAAGGTCATTGAGTCCAGTCCCCTGCCTTCACTAGCAGGACCAAATACTCTCCCTGACAGTTCTCACCCAATCCCTAAATGGCCCCTTCAAGGATTGAACTCACAACCCTAGGTTTAGCAGGCCAATGCTCAAACCATTGAGCTATGCCCAGCGCCACACAAGACATCCGTGAGGAAGGTGGAAATACATAGGTTCCCAACTTAGCCCTTTGCTTTGGCCACAAGACCATCTTTTGGGTGCAGCAAAAAATGTTGGCTCTGTTTGCACATCTATACGTTCAAATATTTTAGATGCTGTTCTTACTAATGGGCCATCTTTAGTGAGGAGTCCTCGTTTCCACAAATGACAGAAGTTGCTATAAAGGTATCAGCCTGAAGTGAGGACGGCACATTACCTTCTGTCCTGGTTTGATGTAAGCCTTGACATGCTTCAGAACAGGCTTCAGGTTATTTTCATATCGGACACACAAATCTTCAATCTTGATTTCCCCCTCTTGTGGCCAGTCTTTCGGTACTTGAGAAGGGTCTTAAATATTGACAGTAGACAAAGGCAAATGCTATCGTTGAGTCACCCTCATTGCGCTTTCCCCTTTGCCATGCATCCATTTGTAATCACATTAGGAATCCTCTCTTTATTCTGTTCCAAAGGAGCTAGGCAGGATGGCACCTGCTCAGACTGTACCCTCCGCCAGTGCTGGAATGCAGCTGAGAACTGCAGCAAAGGACCATTAGCACCGAGCTTCCTGATCTTGACACACAGGTTGAGTGGGTTCGCTTGTGCGGTACTCTTGATGTCATTGAGAGTACACGCAGCTAAGCAGTGGCGGATTAGCCACTGGGCCAACGGGGCCGGTGCCCAGGGGCCCCAGCCAATTGAGGCGCCCTCACACCCCGATCCACTCCAACCACCCAGCGCTCCTGCTGGGGAGCGGGATAAGGGCATGGCTGCTTGCTCTGCTCCACCCACCTCGCACTCCTGCTGGGGAGCAGGGGAAGCTCCCACGCCCTGACCCAGCTCCCGGGCAGGTGCGGGAAGGCCCTGTGCCACAACCCCATTTCCCTGGCAGGAGCGCCGAGGTGTGTGTGGGGGGGAGCCCCCACTTACTCTGGCCCAGGGCCCCACAAACCCCTAATCTGCCTCTGTATGTAAATGAGAACAGAATTTGGCTCAAGGTCTCTGTGTTTTTTGCATGATCATGAATGGAAGAAATGAAATGTGCTTGCTTTTATGGTACCTACAAAAAATAAAAAGGATTATAGTACAATACCCATAGTGCCTTCGTAGTTCTCAGACTCCATGGTCAGGAAACTGTTCACTTTTTTCACTGCGCCCATCTGCACCTCCAAGTCAGCTAAATTTCTTACAACCCAGTTCAAATAGTTGGTTATCTGCATCACATAACGAGAAGGGGAAAAGACGTGAAACACAACTTGTCTGGTAATTTTTACGCTGTTGGATACGGGTTTGATATGTTTGTAGAAGCCTTGGGCCTGATTTACCGCAGTGGGCCTGATTTCAGTGGAGTTACTCCAGGTTAAAATTAGTACAGCGGCATGATGCATCAGGCCCTTTGTCTCCATTTTTTCCCATCCCACCCTCCACATGAATGTATCATGTCCCAGTAATGTAGTGTTCTGCACGGTTATCCCCATTTTCAGATACAGGAGCATAGAAGCATTTTACCTCCAGCAAACTGGCCATTGATTTGAGGTACCTTGAGTTGTGGGTCCCCAACTTACAGTATCTAAGGCACCCTAAATTGGACAGCTAAAATTTGATTTCATGAAAATTTCCTTACTGTTGAAAAGCCATTTTTTTTTAAAATCAAAAATAAGTTTCTTTTTTTTTTTTTAAACCAGCGCTGTTCTTTTTCTATACCATAACACCTGCCTCCAAGAGAAAACTGTTTCAAGCCCCTGCCGCCATAAATTGTGGGACCCCTCCACCATCCAGCCATAAAGAAAGGGAGTATGTTTGTGAGCTGAGCCCCTGAGAGCTGTTCATGACCCCAACCCATTCATTAGGCCATTTTCCCTCTCTTTACCTAAAGCAATGGAAAGACTGCAGCTCCCTGTTGTGGAAGAAAAATATAGAAAGCTGAGGACCAGAGAAAATAAAAAGCTTTTAAGTTGAAACTGCAGCGATCCCATTATTTCCAAGTGGCTCTAGGCAATTCTCCAAAAAGGGCCATATTTTAGGAGTTGAATCAACCCACACGACACACACCCACCTCACATATCATTTGAAAGCTTATTTTATGTACATTTAGATGTGATATGATGTGATGTCAAGTGGCTGCACAAGCCTGCAAATGAGGTGAAACAATGATACCCAAAATGAGGGAGTCATTTTTTGCTACTCTGCAAGATGACCGTGACTACAGTTTTTACTGTTAAAGTTAATTTCAACACCTTAATGTGGTTATTATTGGTCAAAGCTACCACATGACATAAAAGCTTTTATTTGTCTTGCATGTTCAAATACTTCCCTCCCCCCAGAAATTATGAAGCTGTTTAGCATGTGGCAAAAATAGTGAATATCAACATTTTGCAATATACTAACATGAAATGTTTTCACATCGCCTGTTCTTAATTGTCAACGTCATTATAATAGTTTTCTATAGTTTCAGCTGAAATTTGCTGACCAGATCAGTCTCACACTGAAGGCTGTACACCAGTTTGGGTGCCCACAGTTTGCACTGCATGGGGGTAGATATAAATGTACATGAATCCCTAACGTAACGCTTCTCTATTTATAAGCTTTTGTCTATACAATGTAGCAACTAGTCTGCATGGTAGAAAGTTTTAATTTGTAATTGCCTACGCATGCAGTACTAGCCTTTGAAATATTCTAGAAACCAGTTTTTAAATTCAGTGACACTCCAGACAGGTGAGTATTAGTGTTGGAGTTAACAATACACATTACACACAATACAATATTATGAATTTGCAAAAGCTGTGAGAGAAAGAAGTAGCCTAACAACAAGTGGTGCAGATGAAGTCCACAAACAAGTCTTCGCCTCTGCACTGAAGAGCGTTTTACAGCTCTTCTCAAGCATAATAGCAACAATATGACAAACCCATTTGACCCTGAATCACATCCAGAGGTGCTTACTAACATATCTACTGGACTGCATATAACAGCAGATGTACAAGAGTTGCTATTAAAAATAGCAGATGTTGGTGAAGAACAAATGGAAAGATTTATGAGAGGTGCACTTGATTCTGATGGGACACATAGCTTCTTCAGTCCAGTCAAGAAATCTGGCATCAAAACATTTGATGACATGGCCAAGAAAATCAAATTTGAGTCTGGCACTGGTAGGACAATCACAGCAGCTATCAGTCCAGACATTTTCTGCAGAGCCCTGTCCTTAGCCAGATGCACGTTCTTGGTGTCCCAATGGGACCTCTGCCTAGATCCCTCTTCCATGCTGATGGAACAATGAGAAGAACAGACACAGCTGAGTTAGGGCTGTCACGCTGTCTGGAGTGCATGACCGTGAGTGCCAACCTCAGGGCAGACTGTCAAGAAGCAGGGCAGAGACCCCAAACTGGTTGTTTTTTCTATAATTAGATTTCATCAACTCAGTAACCAGTGTGAACTCCTAAAGCTTACCATGGAGTCACAGAGTCCCCTGGGGCATTCCAGTCTATCTTGTGACCCAGACAAACTGGACTAAGTGATAGATGGTTGCTCTAAACCAAAGATCACAAAATATTCAGGTTGCTCTCAGTCCCAAGAGACCAGTCACTTACCCCAGATCAGCTTGTACCTTAGAGCACACACCAAAGACAACGCTTATAGCCAATTCTATAGTAATCTATCTAAGGATTTATTAACTAAGAAAAGAAATGAGAGAATTATTACAAGATTAAAGCAGACAAACTTATATAGACCAATGAGTTAAAGGCTATGGTTTCAAAAGGTGACAGAGTTGTAGTATTCTGTCAGCTCTGAATGTGTTTAGGGCTAACCCAGGTTGACCCTGGGGATCTCTGGCTCTGTTTCGTAGCTCCAGCCCTGTGAGAGTCCTAACAGCAAAAGATGAAAACATTTCTTGTCGGCTATTTTTATTTCCTTCTTCCAGAATTCAAGCCGATGGGATAAGCCCTTTTGCACATAGACTTTTCCTGGGTGGAAGGGGGCAATTTACAAAGTCTTTGTATTGTGATGTCCCACAATGACCCTTTAGTTTTGATTAAGCCTTCTTGATGGGCAGGAGAGGATACCTCCTGATTGGGTTCATAGTTTCAGAGCAAACATTTTTATAGTTACAAAGCAAAAACATATAATATCTTTATCAGATGCTATAAGGTAATATTTAAGTGGGATTAAAGCATGCAGCAATTTACAAACATTTCACATAGTCTAAACACTGAAGACCTTGTTATAAGTTCAATACCCATCTTAACCATACTAACGCACAGGTGAAACAGACTGGTTTCCAGCAATGAATTAGTCAGCTGAGGTCTAAAGCCTTGGCAAAAGCTGGCACCTGGTCTGCTAGAGTCACAAGGGTATCAGCTGGAAGCTCAAGCTGAAAGAATCTATGAGCTAGGAGCATGCTACAAGGAAAACACAGTGTACATCACAGATACCATCGCTGTCATACAAATCATGGCTGGAGACAAATTCCACACATTTGATGAATTGGCTGCTGAGTATGTGAGGCAGGTTCTAAAAGGTTTTGACGAAGCTAATTCTGTAATTGAAGTCTTTGACAGATATGACAATAGTAACTGTGAAAACTGCAGAAAGACAGCACCAGACAGGATTGAAAGTTGGATGCAAGAAATACTAGGTGATTGGTGGATGCCTTATTCCTGCATGGAAAAAGTTTCTAAACATGGCATCCAACAAGCAGTCACTTGTAAAATTCCTGTGTGAATATATGGTTCAAAATGCACCTGAGAGTGTAGGAGCACACTCAACACAGATACTTCATGCTGGAGGTTTTCCCATCACTGGCAGAGATGTTGAAGAAGCCCAAGACTTGTGCAGTACTCAAGAGGAAGCAGACAAGTATGCTTCTGCATGCTGTGTGTGCCAATATGGCTTTTGGGTCCCTTGGTATTAAAGGAGCTCTAGTAATTAGGTCACCTGATACAGATATTTTGGTCCTTGCTGTTCACTACTTTCCAAAAGTGTAACATACGGATAACATGTGGATTGAAACAGGCACCATGAGCAGCCCAACTGACAAGCATCGCTTCATACCTGTGCATGCAATTTGTGACACACTCACTCTAGACTTTTGCAATGTACTTCCTGCAGTACGTGCAATAAGAGGATGTGATGCTGTGTCATCCTTATTTGGTACTGGGAAAAAAAATTCTGTGTCAAAACAAAGGGAGCTTACTGCTTATGAGATCTTGCCACACTGGGAGAGAGTGATAGACAAGCCACAATTTCTGCAGCAAGGAAGTTGGTAGCAATGCTGTATGACCACAGTGAGAAAGAAAGGAGACCCACAGAGACCTGAATTGCTTGTGCCTCAGTCTAGCCATCAAAAAGTATAAGTCACTGGTCAAACTCCCACCATGTGAGGTCAGGTTTTGAAGACCATGTCAAAAGAGCATCGTGGCAAACAAATATTTGGATGTCTTTGCACATAGGTAAACCACATATTGGTTTACCATTGCAACATGGATGGACCAATGTGGATGATGAACTACTTCCTATAGTCTTCAAGGGCATCTGAGCTTCTACAACTCCTTAGCTGTGCCTGTACCAGGAGAGGTTGCTGCACAATTAACTGTGTCTGTTATCTGCATAGAACTGTGACTATACCAAGGCAATGAAGACTGTGGTAACTCATGCACTCTCAGCAGAGATCATATGATGAACAAGATAATGATAATGATGTTAACTAGAAATGTCACCAGTGCTATTACATTTATTATTAGATTTTGTTTTACCCTGTAGATTTTTGTTGTGATGCTTTGAGGTCACAAAGAAATCTAATTTTATCCCTTGAGATAATACATAGATATATTAAACTAACAGAGCAATACAAATATTTCAAAGTGGTCATTTTAACATGTTGATGGTGTCATTGCTTTTTATTGTTTCTATGGTAACAGCACCATTTGACAGCTCTACGTCATACTCATCTTGAAGATATAATAAGGTTTCAAATGATGTATGATCTGCGTGTGTGTAGAGAGAATACATTTAATCAATCAAATCTGTGGTGTCTGCCAATCGCCTGCCATAAGAACAGATTGTTGGAGTTGCACCACTTCCTATAATATACCTGTGTACAGGGCTTTTTTAACAATACTACATATAGTTTTGTATAGCTACAATACTACATATAGTCTTATTTCCTGCAAAGAATGCCAGTAGCATACCAATATTGTTCTGTGATACATTATGTTCAGGTAAGTTTGCTAATGCAAAAAATAAAAACCAGCAACAGAAATTATAGTTATAAAAGGGGAATAAAGCATAATATTGAATACAAAGTTTTAACAACACAGCTTTGAAAAATAAAATAAAAATACCAAATCCCTCCAAGATCATCTGGTTTTTGGGGGAGGGGGTTAAACTAGTTTTTAGAGCTACTCAAATAAGGAGGAGATGTATTGTTCATAGATATGTTTCCAAAAATCCAACTTGCAATTCAGATTGGCCATATTCAAGCCCTTTTTGTTTGTTTTTCCATCAATATTTAGACAACCAGTTTCTGTTTATGGAGATGCTATTATTTATCTGAATGCCTGCATTCATGCATGAGCAAAGAGATTCATTGTTGGCTAGATGTTTATGAAGAGGATGCTGGGCAACAGCAGCTGAGCCAGCGCTCTGGTCACTGCAACTCTCACTACACTAGAGTAGACCTCATTAAGAAGAGCTGTGCCTAACTGATGGGCTGAGGAGAACTAAGAGGCTAATTAGCCCATTTGGCAGATGATACAAAAGGCACAGGAAGGAAGTGAGAGAGGGGAAGCAGAAAGAGTGAGTGTGTATGCACCCATGCATGTATGCATATGTGCTCTCTCTCAGAAGCTGAGGTGACTGTAGGTGTAAGGCTGTACAGTATGTAAGGGTGGTTGAAACAAATATTGCAAATAAATTGCAGGAGGTGTTTTACCAGCAAAAGGTCTCTGAGCCGTATGTGGGCTTGAACAGAGGCAGGAGCAAGTGAGCCATGCCGCAAAGTTATTTGCAAGCTGAATTTTTTTTTTATTCCCACATTTACAAAATGTCAGTCATCCAGCCAAGAGTGAGAAAACAATACCATATAATTTAGGTGAATTTATTCTTAACCAAGAATGAATAAATCCCAGGCTGAGGTTTATAAAATGGCTGTGTAAGGTTAGGGGGCTGAATCCACATTGAGGTGCTTAAATAAGTAGCTTGACCTCAGTGGGAGCTGCTGGGTGCTAAGTATGTTTGAAAATTAGGCCACTTAGTGAGAGGGCTCAATACAGTTTTAGGAACTGAACTTCAGGTGTTCATTTCTATAGTGCTAAATTCACAGACAATCCATAGGCTGTGAAATGATCCTATGAACCCAGAAAAGTGGGGAAATACTTTGCAGTTTGTTTGCAAAAATGAAAGAGGGATAAATCTGCTAAATAAAAAGTTTGTTATGAATAACAAAATTCCCAATTCCACTCATTTCCCACTGAATAAGCACTGCTACAAATAATCAATAGATGGAGTTTTATAGTAAATAGTTTGCACTGAAATAAGTTTTAGTGTCAATCAAGAGTCTGCAGCGGTATGCAAGAATGATAGAGTAATTCCTAGGAATAGCATGAAGGAATTCTCTTGCCATTTAGACACCTAACTCCATGTTCAGCTTTCTAGGCTGGAGGTTTACTGTGTTTATGGAAAAAACTGCTGCTTGGAGAATTACAAACACAGATTTGATATAAAAGCCTGGCATTCAGAGAGCTTGGCATTTCATTTAAATCTGCATCAGGGTTGTGTAACTGCCAGAAACTCGGATGCTTTTATGCATTGGGGAGGGACTGGGTCTATGATTATGAGCTACGAAGGGAGCAGCAGTATGAGCGCTTTGCTCTCATCCAGTTCCAAACATTGTCACATTTGGGCTCCCAAAGAGAAACAATTGAAAACCTGTCAAGTGGGGTAGCCAATGATTGAACCACATCCAAAGTTTTGCAAGTGATGTGCTGGGGCATAAAGAGGGAGGTAACAATGTAGAGATTATTTAAGAGTTTTTAAAAAATGTTGTCTCAAACTTTAGTTAACGGCTGACTCTTTCTCGTCTGTTTGCATGCATAGTGCAAATACAAAGAAGCTACAAACCTTGAACGGACATCTCAGAGTTTCCAAATCTCTTTGCTAACTAAACAGCATTAGAAGGAATCTTCAGAATGTGCTGTTAACATAAGATACTGGTGCAGATCCTGGGCCACTGATAAGCCATCTTTGTGCTGATACAGCATTAAAAAGGGATTTAAAGCCACCTTTAAGGCAGCCACTGAGAATTCCCTTGCTGATGCTTCAGGTAGCCTACCTCCAACCACCAAGCCCAATCTTGGTGCTAGACCTATACCCAATTCCTCCCACTTAGTTGGCTCCCAGCCACCCTCCCTAGCACCAGAGCTACATAAGTGGCACACTGCAGCCTGCTTTCTACCACCCCATCCATGAGACTCTTCCTCCTCCTCCTGTGGCTTATTTCCTATCACCTCCATTAATTTATTCAATTATTTTTCTCTCAACAACATAAGAGCACCCATCCTAAGCTCTTGACATACCTTGGGCATCTTTGACAATCTTTTAAAAATACACCTATCAACAGAACCATCTGTCACCCAGATCGAATTAAATAACCAACACAAACATCGCTAAGACAAAAATTAACCAACCTCCCACCTACACGCCCCATCAAAATCCCACCCCATTCTTACCCATTTCCAGCCATCTCTTACCAAGCAAGGAATAAAAGATGGACCTTGTAGTGTGTATTGAAGGCTAACAAACTTTGGTGTCTATGGACCTGGGAAAGGAGTGAGTTTCAAAGGTCCAGGGCCCGGTTGCTATTCTGCTCAGCAATCTGCACAAACCCGCAGCCTTAATCTCCTTCACCAGTACATTTCACATCTAACCACTCCATTCCCAACCCTCGAGACTCCAACCCCAATCCTGTCTCTCGGTGTCAGGACTCACATTCAGAATTGGATAGATAACAGTGCTCAGCATCTGGTTGATCCCAAAAATGTGGAGACATCACCACTGATTTTGCAAGATCTGTTGGATCGTCATTTACAACAGGTTTCACGTTACGCAGCCTTAACAACATTGTACAGTGCAAAACAAAGTGCACACAAGGGCCTAGTATGCACTTCTAATTTTCTTTCTATCCTTGGGAACACATGGGGCCTGGGAATCTTTTTGGTTTTTAAATTGGCTCACAAAACCTGAAGCAAGTCCAAGTTGTCCTGAACTCACTCGGCTTTGGCCTCAATCCATTATTTGCAAGATTGTTTCTTTCAAGATTAAGAAAGTTGGAAGATAACCATGTATCTATATTTTTAAAACCACCTTAAATCTAGTAGATTGATCTCAAGTTTCTTGATGTTTGTTTTGGTACGTACTGTCAGTGCGTACAGGAGACCCAGGCCCAGAAGACCAGAATCGGACCTGTAGGTGATGGACGTAACAGCTGCAGTGAGAACTATGCAAGCACCCAGATAGTCCTAAAAAGGAAGGAAGGGGGGAAAAAAGATAGATCTTATAATACAAGTTGAATGAAAAATCCAGTGACAAAATAAAGCCTTATAATATCAGAAAGCATCTTCTTCTATACTTCCCTTGCCCTCAGTTCAGACATTTAAGTTTTTAGAAGGGACCAGTCATTTTTAGTGCCCAACATGAGACCCTTTGAAGGAGCCTGATATTCAGAGGACAAGCGCTTTCTGGAAATCAGACCCATTTAAGTGCCTCAAATAAGGCACCAAAAAGCAGGCATCCAAAATGACTAGTCACTAAAACAACCTTCTTCTTTGAAAAATCCTTTCCATCATAAAAATGACACCCCCAACACTGACACCCCCTTTTTCCCAACCCCCGAGCAGACTTTTGATCCCAGACAGGAAGAAGTGCCAGAGACTCCATGAAGTCGACTAGGGACTTCGCTATTGCTATTTATTGTATGTGGAAGTTCCTCAATTACTAGAGTGATGGGGACCAGTATAAAACTCATAGATGGATGGATGGATGGATGATGAAATAAAGGAGGTATTTTATATTCATCATTTTAGCTGAAATTTTTACTTTTCCCATTTGGAGTGAGAATGCTTCACCCTAAAGGTGCAGTCTGCTTTCTGTTTTGTAGAACTCTAGATATTTAAAAATGGATAAAATCCTGATTCCTCACATTTTTAAAGAAGCCTCAATCCACCCTCTAAATTTATTATCCAAATTTTGCAGCTAATGTCAGATAAAAATGATCAACTGTAGATTTCTAGGTACCTGATGCGATTTGTGGACACAGTCAGGTCATTGATACCTAAATTCTGTCATCTACCACTGCAATTCTCCCATGCTATTTCAGAGTCAGCATTTTTTCTTTTGATTTTTCTCCTCTTTCCATCCAAGAATCTTTCCCTCTACGATTTGCAATGAATACTGCTCAATTAATCTGCTTGTAGGAATGCTAAAGTGAAGATGATAGTAGCCTCTAACCCAATCTCTGTAGCAAGAAAGTGCGTTAGATGTACAGTACACTTGGGTCTCCATCAGCTATTGGAATAGGAGCTGTGCAGTCATTCTGAAACCCATATGGCTCTGTGTGATAACAATACCATTCAACATAGCCAAATTAGCTATTTCTTGGCAATACTGCATTCCTCCACATAGTATTTTTAAAAACCCCAAAGAGCTGATAGAAGAGATATGTATTTTTGGAGAACATTGATACTCAGCAAGTCCACCATCAAGAGATTTTAATGGAAATTACAATAGCTTATACCAGGGCTGGATTTTGCCCTTTAACTTCATCTTTCTTTTACTGGGTACAAATGGAGCATCACTACACTTCATGGATACTGTACAGGGCTGAATCCTGAGATCTTACTCAGAGCCAGATCCTGTCCAGAGTGAGAAATGGAGCAGAACTGTGCTGCCCCAAGGGAGTCCAAGGAGGCAGAATGCCACATGGAGATCTCAATATGCAGGTGAAGTGTACCTGATACTAAACCATTCCAAGGGTGAAGCTTAGGTCCTAGTCTCTCTGTCTCTGGCACAGAGGGGAAGGACATGGGCCTGCCTACTCCTTGGCCCTTCTTTGGAATGCTAGGTGAGTAGGGAGGGAGCAATAATTCTGTCTGACCCTTATGGAGACCATGAACATGGAGGGAGGCTCCTTATGTCCCAGCCACTGAGAACTTATATCAGGGCCAAGCATCTGACCCTCTGTTTGGGGATTTATTGCTGCCAAATGCCCAGCTCTTACTGAGCCCCAGAACTGGGCCCTTACTCAGGGCCCAGTTCTGCCATCTGTACTCAAGTGAAGCAGTATTTTACTCCACAAATGGCCCTATGGACTTTGAAGGGTATCCTGGCAGAATCAGGCTATGAGTGAGGCCCTCAGGCCTGGGCCCATCATTTGGGAAATGCTTTGGGGTCCTGAGAGATAAAAGGTAGCATAAAAACCAAAAACAGAATTATTGCAAAATTGGCAAAACTACCGAAGCCCCTTTGAAATTAGTTTCCACTTGAGCAGTGCCTCAGATGTTGCACTGTAGTAGAAGAATTTATTTCTGTGAACAGAGAGTCTTATTTCAAAGTTATGTAGATATTTTCTGTTGCACTCTTTTCAGAACAATCAACATCCCAACACTGAAGTATGAAGGAGCCTTGTATTTTCTTACCCCAAGCCAAGAAAGCAAAAAAAAAAAAAAAAAAAAAACCACCCTTGCTGCTATAATATAAACAACCCTGAGCTATTTTAAGGATCACTGTACACAAAACTGTTATATCTCATTGTGAGATTAATTTCAACTATTATCTCGCCTTGTGCATCAGGCAAAGTCTCTGTTTGCTTCCAAGGTTTCAAAACCATAGTGGGGACTACACTGTACGTACCGTCCTGACCTCCAGCCATCTGTTGGCAGCCGACAGAAACAAGTAGGCAATGTTGTTCGTGTCCGTCAGTTCCAGCATATGTTGTTTAAACCTGGCTTCATGCCTGCAAACAGCAAAGTGGTTACATTATAACACACATGCACAAAACGTTCAATTGTTCTAAAAAAACCCGACAGCTTGCTGAACTTGTGTCTTTTACCAAACTTAGGACAAAATTCTCCCCTCAGAAGCACACCTTACTCACACTAGGCAGTACCTTGTTCTTCAAATGGTAGCACTGGGTTGGGTTGTGGGTCAGAGTGCATATCCATAAAGGATAGTAAGAACCCCTTTTACATCCCTGCACTGGTTAACCAGACCGGATGTGCAGCAGTAAGCAAGCATTATTTACCCACAACTACCCACAAATCAGGTGGATGGGGAAGGGAATAGGCAGAGCCTTGGCTCCCCTCTTCCTCCCAAAATGCTAATCAACTGAGATAACCCAGCAGCGAATTACTACACCCTGGAGCAAGGGTGGAGCAGAGATTTCACATTTCAGCCAAAATCTGATTGAGAAGCCAACTGCATGAGTCCTTCAACACAACTAGTGCCTTTCATGCATTAGGCCGATTGACACACCACCACCATTCAACCCTTTACCTCAGCCATTTCCTCAGACAGCCACAAAATGTCCGAAAAACTGAATAAATCATTTCTAAATTACAAAAGCGAATGGGTTGTTTCAGCTTCCAATTGGTTTTCCCTCCTCTGTAATAGCAATGGTGTTTAGAAACCAGTAAAATACTCAATAAAAGGCTGGTAGATTATGTAAGCCTCATAATTACTCTTTGGGGGCATGTCCCCACTTGGTGTAAATTGGTCTACTTCCATTGAATTCAAGGGATTTAACGTGATTTACCACAGCTCATCTGGCCTTTGGTGCTTGCCCAACCTGGCAGCCATTTCTTGCTTCACATACTACTTATTCAAGTCCTAAGCTTTACCACTTAAAGAAATAGCCAAATTTCACTCAACAGCTCATAAACTGTTTTACCACTGCAATCCCTCCAATTTCAAAGTAATTGGTATTTAAAAGTTCAGGACCTTGCGGTGAGAAGATCATAACACTGATGGCTGAAGGCCATCTTTGCTGTTTCCCAGTTTTTTTCTTGGTTATATTTCACACGTTTTGTAACTGTGGTACGCAAAGAACTTTCTGTCATAGCAGTGAGTGGAAGGGGTGAAAATACAGTGAATATTCTGCTAGTGTCTTTCTATTTGGCAGCAACCCCCGCTTTCCTAATGGAAACTCTGACATACTCAATCTGCGTATTTTCATCCAAATCCAACTCATCTTCTGAAAATTCCTAGACTTTTATCCTGTCAGACGACAAACAGGAAAGGTCACTGAAATCTCAAACTAATTTAACTGTGGTGCTTTGTGGTAAATTACTTGAAGGAGTTCATTATTTCATCCCGGTACATAATGAACTTAAAAGGTAGGGGGTGACTAACAGGATAATAAGTAAACATTAGCTTGCTGGGAAAGCCCCGAGACTCTGGAGATGGAAGGCTGGCTTGACGGGGAGAAACAGATGAATGAAATGGAATGGCTTTGATTCTCATCAGGGGCTGTGGAAAATTCAAGCGAACAGATGTGATCCTTCCAACCTGATGCTTCCAGCTTCTCAAGGGCTGCCCCTTGCCCCCTGCCATCCCCAGCCACTTTGGTTTTCTAAAATAAAAGGACTGATCCTGCGAGGTGCTGAACTGCTCTTGAAAGACACTAAGCACACTTACCTTCCATTGAAGATAATGTGAGGTGAGGGTATCAGAAGTGCTCAGAAGGCACTCAGCACATTGCAACACTAGGTCCAAATTTTGATCTACTGTGTTAGCAGGTCATCCGGATGGATAAAACGTAGTACTTCATTTTTAATTTAGGGCTTTGGTCGCACTACCTAACATCCTTTCTGCTGCCAAAGCAACAGGACTTTTGCCAGTCCTGCAGCATCCCTCCCCATTTTTCTCCCAATCCACTGCCATGGGAGCAAGAACCTTCACTGAGTGATGGAATAGAGCCAGGAAATACCCACCATTTACTGTGATGGTTAGTGAATCACTCTCTCACTGGCTGTGTGCTTGCTTGCTTGCTGAGTGCCTGCTCACTTGAAGTTTATAGTGTGGTCTGTTTGGGGGCTACGTAAGCCTAGCAGCCTGCTAGGCAAGGGTGCTTTCTAAGGAGGCTCTGGCCTGCCATCCTTTGATCTCTAATCCCTTTAAGCTCTATTGATGATGGGGTAGGCTTACCTCAAGGGAAATGTATCTGCTCAATGTAGAGTGGCAGTCAAAAAAGCTAACAGAATGTCAGGAACCATTAGGAAAGGGATAGATAATAAGACAGAAAATATCATAATGTCACTATATAAATCCATGGTACGCCCACACCTTGAATACTGAGTGCAGTTCTGGTCGTCCCATCTCAAAAAAAGATATATTAGAATTGGAAAAAAGTACAGAAAGGGGCAAAAAATGATTAGGGGTATGGAACAGCTTCCATATGAGGAGATATTATTACAAAGATTGGGGCTGTTCAGCTTGGAAAGGAGAGACACGATAGAGGTCGATAAAAGATGTGGAGAAAGTGAATAAGGAAGTGTTATTTACCCCTTAACATAACACACAAACCGGGGGTCACCCAATGGAATTAATAGACAGCAGTTGTAAAACAAACATAAAGAAGTACTTCTTCACACAATGTATAGTCAACCAGTGGAACTCTTTGCCCGGGGATGTTGTGAAGTATAACTGGGTTAAAAAAAGAGGATAGGTCCGTCATCCCTTGCCGACAATCTCCTGCCGACAAAAACAAAACCACCCCCAACAAAGGGCAGTAGCTTTGTCAGCGGGAGAGCGCAGTCCACATTGTTGCTTGTTCACACCATCGTTTGTCATTGGTAAAACTTTTGTCGGTCCGGGGTGTGTTTTTTTCATACCCCAAGCGACAAAAGTTTTACCAACGAAAGTGCAGCGTAGACATAGCCTTAGCCAAGATGGCCAGGGACACAATCCCATGTTCTGTGTATCCCTACATCTCTGACTGCTGGAAGTTGCAACCGGATGACAAAGGGTGGACCACTCAATAAATTGCCCTGTTCTGTCATTCCCTCTGAAACATCTGGCACCAATTATTGTCAGAAGACAGGATACTGGGCTAGATGGACCATAGGTCTGATCCAGTATGGCCGTTCTTATGTTCACATAGGTTGGAGATCATGATATTCTGAATCCCACCTATCCAAGTCAGCATTTTGGATGGAGCTCTCCTTAGCTTATCACCTTACCTGATGGAAACAGATATACCGGGCCAAATTCTGCCTAAAGAATCTCAACTACAATGAAAGTATCTGGGCCAAATTCAGCAGTGATGGAAAAGGTGGTCTAGGTCAGTGGCTCTCAACCTTTGCAGACTGCTGTACCCCTTTCAGGAGTTTGATCTGTCTGGCGTACCCCCAAGTTTCACCGCACTTAAATTACTTGTTTACAAAATCGGACTTAAAAATACAAGTGTCACAGCACACTATTACTGAACAATGCTGACTTTCTCTTTTTACCATATAATTATAAAATAAATCAATTGGAATATAAATATTGTACTTACATTTCAGTGTATAGTATTTAAAGCAGTATAAACAAGTCATTATCTATATGAAATTTTAGTTCGTACTAACTTCACTGCTGCTTTTTATGTAGCCTGTTGTAAACTAGGCAAATATCTAGATAAGTTGATGTACCCCCTGAAAGACTCTGCATACTGCCAGGGGTATGTGAACCCCTTGTTGAGAACCACTGGTCTAGGTTCCATATTGGGTCTGATTTGGTCAAAAAGCATGTTTAAGTAGCAACATAGTGCAATTGGCACTGATTTGGAATTCCATGGCTGTGCAAAATGAGTACAACTTACACTAATTTTGGTATTCGGTGGTAATCAAGTTGAGATTTTGATGGGGTCACTCTGGATTTACACTAGGGCATTTGAGAGTAGACTTTAGCCAAGCACGTTTAATGGAAATTGGAAAATATATATATGCCTTGGAAAGTCTGAAGAGTCCTCTTGGAATGAGGTTACATAGTCACTCGTTTTCTGTGCCTCTTGTGAATATATTACATTTATCTACCTTAAAACGAAAAGAAGTCACGTTTCAAACAAAATGATGACATTTTTCTATTTTCCATTGATAAGACCAGTGGCAGTTTCTGTCCATGTCTTGTGCATGGGAATGACTGCTAACATCATTCAGCTCCTCAAAGTGACTGTATCTTTTATGATTCTGTGGTTTAATATCATATAGTAATTTAATAATCGTTTCATTATCCAGTCCAGCAGTGACCTTTTCTGCTTTCACGCACATTCTTGATCCCCTAGTGACCCATCTTTTCTTTTATGATTTAACATCTGCTGTTTGTTCTCTTATGATATGACTCATTTCTGGAGCACTTTTGAAGTAAATCCAATTGCAGAGACAGTGTGCGAAGACATAGCTATCATAAATGTAAGACTTCCTGCCAAGAAGGTCTACAAACCCATAAAATTATCAGAGAAGAGTGATGGTCCAGTGGATAGGGCACTAGTCTGGGACTTAGAAGACCTGGCTTCAGTCCCCTGCAGTACTACATACTTCCTTACAAGACAACTTGTTTCTCTCTGTCTCCATTCCCCATCTGTAAAATGGGTATAATAATGCTTCCCTACCTTGCAGGGGTGTTTAATACATTAAAGAGCATGAGGTGCTCAGATAATGGGAATCACATAAATACCTAAGGGCTTGTCTACACAGGGACACTCAGGAAAATTAATTTTCAACATTTTTAGTTTAATTCAATTTCAAAGTGAATTAAGCTAAATTGAATTAAGGCCACTTTAATTCTGAGTAAGAGTGTCCACACAAGGTTTTAATTAAGTTTAACTAATCCTCTTTAAATTCACATCTTTTGTTAATTCAGATTAATTTTCCCGAGTGTCCCTGTGTAAAGAAGCCTGTAAGTATCTAAATGGATAGATACTAAAGGGCATGATCCTGCAATGGGAGTTCTGGGTGTACATATAATGCAGGATCAGGCCCCGAATGGTGAGCATTCCACAGAAAACAAAGAAATCTTGGCTAGACATGATTTTCTGTTTGAACAAAACCTCTGAAAAGTTTAAGTGCCACACACTGAAAAAAGCTGTCATCCCTAATTCCACAGAAGTCCCACAAGGATTGATACTGCAAATTAGATGGTGTTTTTAAAAATCTGTCCAGGGCACCCAGAGCCATGGATAAGTGCCATTTCATTAGTTGTGTGAATCAAAATAAACAAATAAAATACAAATGCTGAGTCCTCCTTTTGCAAGATGATTTAATTATGGCACAGCAAAGACAAATGACTTGCCCAAGATCAACACTGAATTAACAATAGAGTTCAGCTTGCTCCTCAGTGACCTCACTTATCATGTTAGGCCTGTGGGGTTGCCAACCCTCCTGGTTTCACTGGGAGTCTCCTGGAATCGGGCTGGCTCTCTCTCTCTCTCGGAGGCTACTGACGCCAAAGCAGGAGATTTTAGGCGCTAAAAGTCCGGCAGCGCAACAGGGCTAAGGCAGGCTCCCTTTCTGCCCTGGCTCCGCGCTGCTCCCAGAAGCAGACGGCACATCCCTGCAGCCCCTGGGGGCTGGGAACTGTGGACAGTTGGAGTTGCAGGGGCGGTGCCTGCAGTCAGGGGCAGCACATGGAGCCCCCTGTCACCCAAAGGGGCCGCAGGGATGTGCCAGACAGGACCGGCATGGGGCCAGGGCAGGTAGGAAGCCTGTCTTAGCCCCGTTGCACTGGTGATTGGGAGCTGCCCGAGGTAAGCGCCACCCAGCCGGAACACACACCCCTCACCCCCTCCTGCACCCCAACCTCCTGCTCCAAGCTCAGCCCGGAGCCCCCTCCCACACTCTGAACCCTTGGCCCTAGCCCAGAGCCTGCACCCCCTCCCGCAACCCAACCCCTTGCCCCACCCCAGTGAAAGTGAGTAAGGGTGGAGGAGAGTGAGCTACAGAGGGAGGGGGTATGGAGTGAGCAGGGCCTCGGAGAAGGGGCTGGCAGGGGCGGGGCCTTGGGAAAGGGGGCGGGGCAAGGGCATTTGGGTTTGTGTAGGCCTGGTGGTTTTATAAGATGCCAAATAAACCAAGATGGGCTGCTCATTTAAAAACCAGACATCTTGATTTATTTGCAAGACTTGTGCACTGCTCTGAAGGATTAGGCGCTGAAGAGTAAACACATGTTTACAAACCTAAATGCTCTGATGGTGGTGAGGCCTTCAGCTGTTTCTGAGAAATGACAGAGTAAAGGTAGTTGGGTGCTGTCATCAAGCTCCTGAAGGTCCCTGTGATCAAGAGAAACAAAACAAGAGGTGTATAAGAAACAAGAACAGGTCAGGACCAAGAAGCAAATGAAATGCACACATTTTTTATGGATATTTTACTGTAGATTTTTACAGTACACATTTTTATCAGGACTATACAACACTATATTTATATTAAAGGGGGGCTAGCACAGCAATCTCACATCTGTTAGAATTTTGAAGAAATTCTGGATTGAAGCCATCTTTACCATTCTGGCTTGAGGTCAAATCCTGGAAGGGATCTGTTTTCCAGTTCTATCTTGTTTCAGCCAAAATTTCACTGGAATGGCTAGTGCCATGATAGTCCCATCATTCAAGATGGTAGAAATCTTGGAGATTCATGGAATTCTCATGAGAGAAGTTTGAGAGATTCAGATGCCGTTGAATCTGAATCCAAACTCTTGCCCTAAGTCTGATTCATCATTGAACCTGAACCTTGAAGCCTTTAGCCTAGCCTAAAATTAAGCCAGGTGTGAATACTGCAGGTAAAGTACATGGGGATGTTTATCTGTAAGAATCCACATCCACTGGCCAATAATTCTTCAGAAATGCCTTATAATGTTTGTTATTACTGCTATATACTGAACATGAAAAACAATGCAGGAGTATAGACTTTTTGTTCTAGTTTTGATACTGTCATTTCAGTTGGGATGTATAGGGCATTTCTATAGAATTAATGCCCTCTTCATTAGTCAGTCAGATTTCCTCAGTCATTGAGTAATAATCCACTCAGATAATCCATTTGAGGATATAGGCCTACAAATCCAATCTCTTGCAACTAGAATGTTTGCTCAAACATAGGGACAAATTTTGTCCTCAGATAGACATAACACTCCCACTGTAGTAATTGGGAATAGCACATGTATGGAAGGACAGACTATGGGTCAAAGCATTTGAGATTTACCCTCCTTAATAAAATTCTACTGTGTTGGTGTATTTTGATAGATAATCTATCAACAGCTTACTCTTCGGTACTGAATGTTACTCCATGGAGAGGTGAATTTGATGCTTGTATTTGGATGATAAATATGCTGCAGTATGACCAATTTATGATGGAAAATATAAAGTAATTTTTGGGGAATGTAGTGGGAAACTTTATAAGAGGTGAAAGTGTTACAGGAAATACCATAAATATTTGTGTTCCTAAAAGTTAATGGAGATCAAGTGCTGTTTGAATACACGCTCAAGCTATTCCTTCACAGTTTGTTTCACATGAATGACTTTTATAGATACAATAGTATTCCTCCAGCCTCATTTCTATTGTAAAGCACAAGAAAACAGATCTTCTAACTAGGGATTAAATGGAATTCAAAATATATAAATAAAAAATGTCTCTTGCTGACCCAAAGTTTCAGAAGTGTGCACGAAAAAGAATGTATAGTTACGTGGATGCCACCATCTGCACCTGCCATGCCCAGTGAATACGTGTGGGTCAAGAGACTCGGGCACATAGTGGGTGCAACATCTCCCCCGCTTGTGCACAGGAACCAGTAGTGCATGTGGGAAAATTGGGTGCACTCAATATTGAAAATCTGGGCCAGCATGTGGTTTTGCTCCCTTATATAAAACTATGAGAAGAAACCATAGCTTTGAATTGGACATGCACCATCCCACTTAATCCATTGCTTTATTTTTTTGAGGTAGGAATGGCCGAGTCATATCTTTCTATACTACAATGTTATATATTAATTTGAAACCACTATTACCACTAATGTGCTTGTGATTCTCAGGTAAGAATGCCATTTGAATGTATTGGAATCTTTAAAGAGGCTGGGGCATATCAAGGAAAAGCAGCAGCCTCTCTGTAGCTAAGGTTGCAATTAGGGGGCCTGGTACAAACACACAGTGAGTGACAGCCCTGGCTCTGAAGAGTTTAAATACGATACAACAGACAAAGGGAAAAAATGGGCACAGAGAGCTCAAGAGACTACTTCACACTCACACAGCAGGTCAGTGAGTTAGGAATGGAAGCCAGATCTCCTGTCGCCCAGTCAAGTGCACTACCCACTAGACCACACTGTCTCCACAATACCTATTTTAGTCCCCTTTACAACTTTGGTTTGGAAAATTGGTAGGGGAAGGAGAATGTTTCTGCAGTGTGTAATGGAAATTCATCAAATTGCTTTTGAATTACAGACTATAAATGTACCCTGATTCAAACATTTGCTATCAACATTTTCATACTGATAATTCTCCTTGAAAACTCATGTGCTGCCTAAAGCTGAAGAAAATAGGTTACAATTCATCAAAGTTATCATCAGTTTTTGTTGTGGATAATTTTGAGGCCCAGTCCTGCTCCACTAATTTTAGCGGGGGCTATTGGCTCTAATTATGTCAATAAGAGTGTTTTGCCATTGAAAGAGACTGTTCCAGCTCTCAAGCTGAAATGCCTATGATTATCAACAAAACAGGTACAGTATGCTCAGTGACAGTTCAAACTTCCCCCTACACTGCCCCACTGAGGTGCATAAATCTTGACCTGAAGTGACCGTCTCTGAGGATGGAAGCGTGTTTAAGTCTTCACTTCTGTTCAGCCATTGGCCATTTTGCTATGACTGACATCAAGGGTTGGAACTAATCTGTGATTATGGTTTTTGTGACATAGATATCTAGCCACTAAGAAATAGAGTAAGACAACCAACCAAGCACCTGAGCCCTGATTCGGGAAACTACCGAAGCACATGCTTCAAATTAAAGTGTTTTCTTGAGTAAGAATGTTTTCCTAAAATGGGGTCGTAGTCTAGAATTGAAGCAATGACCCTAGTGTGAAAAAGTTTCACATTTTATTATCTCCTGAGCAATTCAATTCTCCAAGTGTAATTTTAAGAAATTCTCAAAAAGCATAATCTTTAGGGACAGTCAGCATTTTCTGAAATGTTGTTGAAAAGTGGACAAGGTTTTCTGTGGAAAGTTTTTCCATTTTTCAATCATCTCTATAGCAGGTTGAAAAATTTCAAATATTTCAATGAAAAACAGAAAAAATTGTCAGTGGAATTTACTAAATACATTTTCCGTTCTTGACTAGTTCTAGTTATATTCTAGGATAAACCATAAATACAAGGGTTTTAAAAGAAATGTACATGACATCTTTCTAATACCTACTTGGAAGCCACTCTGAAGTATTTCTGGATGAAATAAAATGCTATTCCAAGGGGTACAAGAGCAACAAGGAACCACGGAGTGGCATACGAGATCATTCCGATAGCCGACAGACAGAGCAAAGTGGACCGGGTGAGAGACTCCAGAGTAGGGGGAATGTGCTATTCCAAAAATAAAATAAAAATATGTATTAGATAGACCTCAGGAATATGGCAACTATATATCCTCCATGCGTGGGGTGATGAGACGGGCTGGTCTATGGTCATTCTGCTGGCCCTTCGCCACTGGGAATCCCCTTTAAGCCTCCCCAAGGGCTTTTCTGTTTCTATGAGCCCAGAGTACAGGGGCTTCAGTGGAGGCCAGAATTAGGGCCACTGGGACTTGCTGATGCTCAGCATCTCCAAGGATCAAGGAGAAACAGGCAGTCTTTTCCCCTCATTATGAGACAAGAAAGGGAATCTTCTCTGTGAGATCTCAAATAACTTAGCAGTGCTCTTGAGTTCCCTATTGTCCCATATATGGTGTCCTGTTCTGAGAGCCCTGCAATCACTCTCCTTTGTACATAGGCTTCTAGATAAAGCATTCACAATCACCTATCATTCAAGCATCTTGGTTCTCAGAAGTAGTGGAAGCGTTGCAAACAACTCTTCTGTTGAAATCTGTGCTTAGTTCACTATTATACACTATAACTTTACATAGATTCATACAGTTTAAGGCCAGAAGGTACCATTAGGTCTAGTCCAGGGGTCTCAAACACACAGCCTCCGGTGTTATTTTCTGTGGCCCACGAGCTCCTTGCGGCCCCCCCACCCAGCGTTTACCTTGAGTGGCTCCGGCCAATGGTAGCTGCTGGGGGTGGTGCCTGAAACAAGAGCAACACACAGGCGCCAGTGCCCCCCCTTCCCCATGTTCCGGCCGCTTCCCAGAGCGGCGCGGGGGCAGGGCGGGTAGGCAGGCAGGGAGCCTGCCCTGCCCCCAGTGCGCGCCAGGCCAGAGCCCGCCCGCCGAACACCTCCTGCAGCCGACCCCCTGCCCTGAGTCACCTGCCACACCCCGCACCCCTGCCCTGAGCTCCCCGCCACACCCCACACCCCTCCTGCACCCCCTGGGGTCAGGGAGGGGGCAGAGTTGGGGTGGGGATTTCGGGGAAGGGGTTGGAATGGGGGCAGGGAAGGGGTGGGAAGAGGTGGGGCCTCATGGAAGGGATGGAGCCGAGGGCGGCGGGGGGGAGGTGTCAGTAATGCAGCCCTTGGGCCTATGTACTAGTCCTCATGTGGCCCTCGTGGTCATTTGAGTTTGAGACCCCTGGTCTAGTCTGACCTTCTGTATATCACAGGCCATTAAATTTCACCATTACCCCTGTATTGAGCCCAATGATTTGAGTTTGGCTAACACAACTTCCAGAAGGCATCCAGTCTTGATTTGAAACACCAAGAGATGGAGAATCCATCACTTTCCTTATTAGATTATTCCAACGGTTAATAACCTTCACTGTTAAAAACTTGTGCCTAATCTCTCGTTTGAATTTGTCTGGCTTCAGCTTCCAGCCTTTGGTTCTTTTTGTGCCCTTCTCTGCTAGTATTACAGTGTTGCTCACCATTGCCATACACAGGAGCAAAATCACCTCCCCACTCCTTCCTTCTCACTTCTCCCCTATTTATGCATCCAAATATCGCATTAGCCGTTTTTGCCACAGAATCACATTGGCAGCCCACGTTGAGTTGCTTATCCACTAAGTCCTCTATATCCTTTCCAGAATCATTGCTTTACAGGATACAGTTCCTCATTCTGTAGGCAGGGCCTGCATTCCTTGATCCTAGATATATAACTTTGCATTTGTTGTATTAAAAAGCATTGTTTGAATGGGCCCAGTTTACCAAGTGACCAGAATCACTCTGTGACTGCCCTGTTCTCATTATTTACCACTCTGCCAATCTTTGTGTCATTTGAAATTTCATCATCATCGATTTTATAGTTACTTCTATATCCTTGAGGAAAATGGTCAATAGTGTTGGGCCTCATACTAATCTCTGTAGAACCCCACTACAACCAGCCCCATTCAGCGATGATTCCCCATTGCAGGGGTGCTGGAAAAATTTGTATCATGGGGATGCTGAGAGCCATTGAGCCAAACTGTAAACCCTGTATATGATGGAAACCACTTCAAACCAAGGGGTGCAGCAGCACCCCCAGCACCCCTAGTTACAGCACCTGTACTCCAACAATGGCTACTTTTTGAGATGTCAGTTAACCAGTTCTTCAGCCATTTAATGTGAACTTTATAGATATTGTGTAGCGCTAATCTTTAAGCAGAATGTCGTGCAGTACTCAGTCAAATGCCTTACAAAAGTCTATTGCATCTGTGCAGTTACTTTTATAAACCAAACTTCTAATCACATTAAAGAATGAAATCAGCTTTGCTAGACAAGAACTATTTTCCATCAAACCTTATTAAGTGGCATTAATTATAGTCCTATCTTAATTCTTTATCACTTGAATCCAGGGCTTAAATTCAGCCGGAGCCCACCGGAGCGGAGCTCTGGTAAACATTTTCAAACCTGTGGAAACCCTGGCGCCTGCCTCAGGGCAGAAGCCCGAGCCCTGGCGCTTCCCTCCCACCATGGGGCTGAAGTCCCTGAGCCCCAGCACCCCACCCCTTGCGGGGCTAAAGACCTTAGACATCCTGCAGCTGAAGCCCGGAGCCCCAAATCAGGGGCGGGGGGGAGGAGAACTCCAGGAAATAATCTCTGAGAATTTAAGCACTGCTTGACTCTCCTATCAGTTTTTCCATTATTTGGCCCAACACTAATGTCAGGCTAACCTGCCTATAGTTACCCAAGTCGTGCTGCTAGCCCTTTTTGAATATTAGCAAAAAATTAGCAGTATTCCATTCTTCTGGAATTCCCTTGGTATTCCCAAATTTATTGAAATTAATATAATCAGACTAGACATCCCTTCAGCCAGCTCTTTTAGGACTCTTGAGTGCAAGTTATTTGGGGCTGCAGATTGTAAAATGTTTATGTCTAGTATATGTTGTTTAGTTAGTAGTGGGCTGGAAAGTAGGTAATCATCCTCATGTGATATGAATCCTTCTTTCCAAATACAGAGCAGAATTACTGATTGAACACTTCTTCCTTTTCTGCATCATTATTAACAATTTTACCAGTTCCAACTAGTAATGGACCTACATCATTGCTAGGATTTCTTTTGTTCCTAATTTACTTAAATACAACTCCTTCCTAATATAGTATACTTAACATGTGAACCTGTAATTCTAAAGAACCAGGGGAGTTTTCCAGTAGCTCTATCTTTGTATCCCTGAATATATTTGAGTCTTGGTGAGCTTAATGATAATAATCTCCATAAAAGGTGTTTTGCCTGGAAGCTCTTTTACAGTTCAGAGTTTTTCACACCATCTGTTCTGTATGTAAAAGTGACAACCTATATGGCTCCCTGTTAACAAAAGGTGTATTTCTTCTCCAAAATGGTGGCATTAATTGGGCAAGACATTATGGAATAAATGGACCGATGTGCTCACCTGATCAATGATATTTGTATCAGCAGAGAAGCGATTTAGAATTAGGCCCAGGGGAGTTGTGTCAAAGAATCTATTGAACAAAACAGAAGCAAAAAATCTATGTGAAGAGAGTCTGATTCTGGATGAAATATTTAGGGCTACTGTCTAACCAGTCCCTTAGAACCAGTTAGTAAACATGAAAACTATCATTTAGTCTTATACCTGCACTTGGAATGCCATCTAAATCTTATTTTAACCCCCAACTTTTAGGTCTCCTCTCCCACAGCCCCCTGAAAAACTGTCAGCTCCCTTCTCTCAACTCCTCTATCCATCCTCTGGCTCCCTCAACGTGAAAGATTCATTGTAAAGTCCACCCTGCTGTCCTGGGCTAAGGTTCCAACTCCTGGGCTGGACAGGACAGCATGTTACCTATTCACCCTTCATTTGGGAACTGCAGTCACTGCATGCATACAATCTCACCCTGGGCCAACCCACTCCACACTCCCACTCTGTGCTGAGCTATATCAAGTTCATGCAGAACCTGTCTCTTTGGAGGATAAGAAATGTGGTGTCCCCCCCACACTCCCACCTCTGTGCATTTCCACCGCACTGGGAACCTTCTGTGGCCCCAAAACCTCTTGATGAATTTCAAACTGTCTGAAAACTTTATACCTTGAAATTACTTTCAGATGAAAACCACTGGGTATGAAAAGCAGGCGGAATCTGAAATTGTATGTTTTCCAGCCTGAAAGAGGGTAATTTCCTGAGCATCTCAGCTGGCACTTTCAGATTCTACAGGTCTTGAGGGCCATAGGGGAATGAGCCATGCTCTTCTCAGCACTAGCCACTGTGTTACACAGCAGGTGTTCGTTTGGCCTCTCAGCAGGAAAATCACTCTTGCTGTACCTGATTGGTCCAAGGATGATCTTATTGAGGAGATTGTGGTGAAGGTTCTTGGCAGCTGTGAGGCCCATCCACTCCACGGTCAGGGATGTGACGAGGCAAAGGACGATCCCTGCTCCACAAAGCATGCTGAACACAGCAACATGATAAGACTAATAAAAGGAGAAAAACATTAACCTTGGAAACACCCAAGGCAATGTTCTTCAGAGCTAACAGCACTGACCAGCTGGTGTGTCAGACTCCAAAAGACTTCAATAAGAACAGGACATGTGCTGCATGTTTAAATTAACGTGATTCTTTTTTCTCTCTTTTTTTTACATTATAAAAGGAGTTTTCAACCTATGGCCCCAATCCTGCAATTCACTATATTTGGGTGCAGCAGATTTTTAGACTGGAGATTAATTTAGGGGCCTAATTTGTCTCAGGAAGATGAATAATGAATCAAGTTCACTGCAGCTACTAAAGGTGAGTATGCTGCAAGGTCTTGAGCTGAGAATGGTCAGCACTTTGCAGGACTGGGCCCAAGGCTTGTGAATTAGATAGGTGAACTAGTTTGGATAAATGCAAAGGTCCCCAAAACTTAGACTCAAGTAGAACAGAACATTTCAGGAATTAAGTTTGGATAACTTCAGAAAGAAAAAAACAATGTTAATTTCAAGCTCCACTGGAGATCAGAGGGGCAGCTCCTCAGCTGGTCTCATGGAGCTATAATAATTTAGACCAGCTAAGGATCTGCCCTCTGGATTCTGGCTGGATATGAAAGGTACTGGAAATCTCATGAGAAAACTTTTACTACATTTTCATAAGCGTCTGAACTTTGGGATACTTCTCCAACCCGAACCACTGCCAGATCCTATTTAAATGGCAAAACTTTAGGTTAGTTTCTCTGTTAGCATTAATGGAAACTGCTGGGTGATCAGCACTTTTGAAAATCTGGGTATTAATTTAGGTTCCTAAATGTGGATTTAGGGGCATATTAGGCTCCAATTGTTGAAAATTTGGGCCCAAAGTTCTAACCTCAAACAAGTTTTAGTTTCAGTTTGACATTTGGATTAAGGTTTAGATTGTTTTTTAAATTATATTAACCATTTCACCCATCTTATTTAACAATTGATGTCATAGCCTATATTAGCTACATTCCCAATCTAACTGGTTACTAGGTTAACAGAGGGTTATTTTTCAATTATTTGAGAACATTTTTGTCTGACAAGCTTTAAGTTATGGCCAACCTTGCTTTCACGATTAAGGTCTGTGGAATCCCCGGTTTTATTCTCCATGGATGTCCATCTTGCCAGCCAGTAATCTATGGCTACAATGACTGAGTGTTTCAAGAGCTTGGAGAAAATCATCAGAAACAGTAAGAAAAATCCTCCAGAAGTAAGATATCTCCAGCAAGTTCTCCACGGCATCTTTGTTCTAAGCCGCATTACCGTTGACATGTTATCATCATCATCTTCCTCCTCTTCTTCTTCTGTAATTCAGAGATTTGACCAAATCAGTTAGATTTTATTCAGTACCACACTGACAATCATTCATGTTTTGACTTGAGATGGTTGACATTTTTTGAATGTTGACATTTGGGTGATAATTTGACATTTTTAATTAAAAAACAGCAACACTTTTGGATATGTTTTATTACTTTTCCTTCTTTTCTTCCACCAGCTCTACAGCTTGTTAACATTTTTTGAATTTTTGAAAATTAGAAAAGGGGAAATGCCCTCACAAAATCATGATTTTTCCTTCTCTTTTAGTTGACCAGCTCTAGTTTTGTTAATAATCCTTAAGGGCAGGATGACCTACGTTATTCACATAGCTGGAGTCAATGTAGCCTAGGTCAACTTACTGTGGTGTCTACACCGCACTGGGGCGACAGGAGAAACTCTCCTGTTGACTTACCTTACATTTCTCGTTTCGGTGGAGGGCTGGAGTCAACAGGAGAGCGATCTGCGGTCGATTTAGTGGCTCTTCACTACACCTGCTAAATTGACCCTCGCTGGATCAAGTGTCGATCCATGGTAAGTGTAGACATGCCCTCAGTAAATCATATCTTCAGTATGGAACGCATTCATAGAGATCAGACTAGTTTTAGGATTTCCAAAAGCTTTTCTGGTGTTCAGCTTGTCTTTACATTATCAGATTGGGAGTGAGGCTCTTATGGGTTGTTTGAGAAGCTACAGACAACTTTGCCAAGCATTCCATATAGAAGAGATGTCTCGTGTTGCTTAGCAGGGCTCTGCCTTAACATTACCTGCAGGGCCGGTGCCAGGCACCAGCTAAAGAAGCAGGTGCTTGGGGTGGCCAATACCAAGGGGCAGCACTCCAGCCGCTACTGGGGCGGCACGTCCGGGTCTTCGGTGGCAATTTGGCAGCGGGTCCCTCAGTCCCTCTCGGAGTGGAGCGGCGCGATTGCGCTGCTGCGGCTTTCCCCCCTCCCCCCCCCCCCCCGATTGGGGCGGCAGAAAACCTGGAGCCGGCCCTGGTTACCTGCAATCACTACAAGCTTTCTCTTCATAGAAGAGGACACTATCATGTGTAACCACATCACATTGCAACATAAGGTGATAGTTGTGCTCTGTTGTAACATGCTTATGTATCACAATATGCTGCTGTGAAAATATTGCATTGTGGAGATTTAACTCTGAGACGCAACAAGAGTATTGAAGCTCACAGTACTACTATGCACACTTGAGGGGAACATAGACCTGGAGTCTTCTGACAGAACTTTCCTTTGACTTGACAGCCCTGAACTGACAGTCTCCAAAGTACTTTAGTAATTCTGAATATTATGGAGAGTCACTAATTTATCTGAAGTTGAAATTTCATGTGTGCTGAGGTACAAAGAGTTTAAATACTTTCCCAAGATCACACAATGACTGACTGTCAGAACCAGGATAACAAGGAACTAGAGCACAATGTCCTGTTAAATGTTACCTTTGAAGTTATTGATATGTATTTTACCACCTTAACCAAGTGTTTTGTCTAAGAATTTTGGAGTTGTTGGATGCTGGTGTTCTGTTGGCATGTATAGTCATGTTCCCACAGGGCCTTCAATCCCTATTCTTTTTAACTTATTGAAGGAAGACGATATCTGTACCCAGGTTATAGGACTGGCCTACTGACATGGCATTACTGCTATATCCCAGAACTAGAAGTGTGGGAAGAGGTTTTCTGCCCTCAAGACCACTGGAGACTGTACATGTTAAAGAAGTGCCATGTTCAGCCTCTGGAGCAAAGCAGTGGAAGGTATCACTAAACCACCAAGTCATTCTATCATCATGAGCTTTAGGCTTGGTCTACACTTACCCCCCAATTCGAACTAAGGTACGCAACTTCAGCTACGTGAATAACGTAGCTGAAGTTCGAAGTACCTTAGTTCGAACTTACCTCGGTCCACACGTGGCAGGCAGGCTCCCCCGTCGACTCCGCGGTACTCCTCTCGTCTAGCTGGAGTACCGCAGTCGACGGCGATCACTTCCTGGTTCGACTTATCGCGTCCAGACAAGAGGCGATAAGTCGAACCCAGAACTTCGATTCCCAGCCGCCGAACTAGCGGCTGGGTGTAGACAAGCCCTTAGAAAATACCCTATATCCCTCAAGTAGCATAGCCAGATGAAACACTCTACAGGCATAAACAGCCCCACAAACAGATTAATTAGATAGTCAATCCAGTCAATACCTCTGACAGTCAGTGAGAGTCCTTGGAGTAAATCAGCACTCCACTAAGCTTATGAAGCATTCAGTTAATCCCTTTATCTCTCTGGCACCATCTCACTGGCTGCCAGAACTGAATATTCCCCTGAGGGGCTCCCCAACATCCCAGGCAGGAGTGTTCTTGATAGATCCTGTTGCCAGTAGCCTATAACCCCCTAGGTAATTTTACAAGTGATTCAGATTTGGATTCCTGCCTCCAAAAATGTAGAAATTTGTGGAGACAAAAAGGTAACTTGGATGTTGGGGCCACAAATACCTAGACAGATCCAGATTTAAAAATAGCAGCCTAGGCTCCATTTCTAATTTAAAAAAAATCATGTTCTTCTTTAAAAGGATGTGCAAATAACTACAGGCTATGTCAAAGGAGCCTGTGGTGGGGGTATCTCAATAGGCAGAATCAGTGGGGGCATTCATAACTATGCGACATAATTGAAGCTAGAAGGCTAGATTCTCAGCTGGTGTAAAACAGCATAACATCAATGACGTCCATTGAGCTACGTCACTAGCTGAGGCTCTGGCCCAGAATTTCTCAATATATCTTTTTTTCCATTTCTCTCTTACTATCTCCAGAAAATGCTGCATAGTAAATCTCTAACTAGCTCTCCTCTATCCTTATTCCTGCACATTGTTTGCAAAACTCCATGAAGAATCCATTCAACAGCTCTAATTCTAAATAGCTCAAAGTATTGGACTTTTACTCTTATTGCCCAAAGGAGTAAATGTCATGAACATCTTGATACATTTTCTTGGCAACAAGATATGAATATATTAAGAATGTGGATACATGTGAATGATGCATGTTTATAGTCTACCCAGTGTGAAAAGATATAATGTACCTTCATCCTCATCCTCCAGTTGTGCTTTGGATTCTCTTGGGTACATTGCTCTTCTGAGAGTTTTTCTTTCCAAAGTAGTTTGGTCAGTTTCCATATCCTGTAACATTACATTAACTTGAGAGCCCAACCTACTGTGAGTGCCATCATTTTAGTCTAAGAAAGGTGATACCAGAGACAATGGAAGCTCATTTGCATCTGAATCCACCAGAAAAGCAAATTGAGGGGAGAATGAGGAAGACAGGATGGCATCAGCTTCCTGGAGCACAAGCAGCAGGGGAGAAAACATTACCTGGGGAGACACTTCAAAAGAATATATTTCAAAGGTTTAGTGAACTATAAAAAGAAGGGGAGAGAACCTTTTATCACTTAAGGGACAAAAGAGGGCAGCGCTCTTGAAATCTGTGAAAGGTGGATCCTTCAGCCATATAGGTTGAAGATGCTATGAAATTGCCTGAGACCAGTATTGTAATCTGTTAAATTTGAGACTCTAGAAAGCATGTTTTACTTCTGTTTTATTTGTAACCATTTCTGTCTCTATTACTCTTGCTTAGTATCACTTAAATCTATGCTCTTTATTAATAAACTTATGCTTACTTTTATTATAAACATCTCAGTGCTGTGTATTAAGGTGAAGAATGTGTCCTCAGCTGGGTTAACATGTTAGTGTGTGTGTAATGTCTCTTTGGAGACAGCGGACTTAATTTGTGTGAGAGTCCACTGAGAGCACTGGACACTACAAGGAGACGTCTCTGGGGAACTCGGGAACTGGGGTTCACTAAATGTTACCTGCGAGGCAAGGATTAGACTGGCCGAACCTTGAGGAGTTTGCTGGTGAGGTGGACAGACTGGTATGGCAGGGAGCTGACACAGTTTAAGCTCCAGCAAAGCTCTCTCTTACTAAGGCAGAGAGGTAACACAGAAGCCTGTGTTTCTGGTCTCCTTGAAGAGCCCAGACCACCAAGTCACTGAGCTCAAAATCCTCCCATGAGGTCTACTGATGTGCAGAATTCTACCCATCAATCAACCTGAGAGGAGAATTTCACCCTAAATCCATCAAACATGGATCAACATTCAAGATGCAATACTTTGCTACAATGCACCCTGGTCCCACTGTCGTTACCTTTTCTAATTCTTGGTCTTGGCGGTTCATCAGAGTTTTCCAGTGCTCATACAGTTCAACATCTTTGGTCTGGATGTCCTTCAATGTCCCTTCTCTGAGCACATAACCATCCTTCATAGCTATGATCTAGAAAGGAGGATTATCAATAGGTCTACTCAACAACGTGACATAATCACTGCATTTGGGACTATGCAGCAGATCTCAATGTGAATGAGCTATAACTCAAAACTAGGCTAATTTCAGTGTTCATTGTGCAGCCATTGGGTACAATGAACACTGAAATTAGCCTAGTTTTGAGTTATAGCTCATTCACATTGAGATCGGCTGCATAGTCCCAAATGCAGTGATTATCAATAGCTTTTAAAAGTTATTTTGTCAACATATATCTTACAATGAAACTATTATAGGAAATAGTTATTTGTGGACATAAAGAAAGAGGACAAGGTATAATTAATAATAATAGAATAATTGTTTGTATAGCACATTTCAATCAAAGATCGTAAGCAGCTCTGATTTATAAGCTATGTGCCAATTACTTGTCCATGGTTAAATGGTAGTAAAGTTCAAATAAAATACTTTTCACTCCATACCAGTCAGTGTTGCAGACCTACAAGTGGAATGTAGGGGTAGGAGCTCCATGCCCACTTCAAGAACAGATGATGGGATGGCTCTTAGCAGAACAATCTTTTAAGCACTATAGATCTGCCTTCAACTATATCCCCAGCAAGGGCCCATGGAGGTGACCGTAGTCCTTACAATGTGACAAACTGGCAAGTGGTGGCTCCCCTCTTACCCAGTCCGCATGTGGCAGATATTGTAATTTATGTGTCACCAGAATAAGTGTTCTTTTGTCTTCCTGGAGGAACTTCAAGATACCTTCCTGCATCAAGTGATCACTTAAGTGAATGTCCAGTGCAGAGAATGGATCATCCTGCAATTGGATAAAAGAAAAATTGGGGCAGAGGGGTAGGTGTGACATTACACCCCATATTCTTTATAGAAATATGGTTATGATATGAATATGGCATAAGATATACTTTATGCAAGATTCCTCATGTAAGGTATCATCGGAAAGGTTATAACTTACTGAATGTGATTATCCAATTTATATGCATGTATCATTTCTGTATCTAAAATTAGGAATATTGACTATGTAGAATTACAACTGCATGTGTACTTGGGGGGAACACCCACCAGACAGCAGGCAATCCTCCTGAATGACCCATTAAAGAAGGACAATAGAACTCTGATGATGCTAATCTCCCACCTTCCCGAGGTGCTTCCTGGGATGCTGCATTTGACACTACAAAGTCAGGTGATAATGTCACCTGATGAAAAATACTCCCTTGGACACTGCTGGTACTTTTCCACTATAGGGGGTGGGGATAAAACAACAAATCCTTTTTAAGGGCTGGGAAGGGGGTTGATCTGGGTTCTCTCCTCCATTGCCTACCCAAGAAGGACTGCTGAAAAAACCTGAAGGGACAAGAAACTAACCTGAAGGGAAAGGCAGGGGTGAGTCCAGACTGAGACAGGGTTCCAGTCTGTAAGAAGAAATAACTGGAACTCTGAGCTACAGAAACTCTGCATCCTGCCTAATTCAACATTTAGGGTGAGAAATTACATTTTGTAACCTGTTTCTTTAGTGAATTCAGCTTAGTTTGCATGTTTTGTTTTATTTGTTTAGTAATCTGTTTTGTTCTGTTTGCTATCCCTTATAATTACTTAAAATCTGTCTTTTGTAGTTAAACAAACTTATTTCTTGTTTATAACATTACCCAGTTTGTGCAATTCATATCTTGCTGAGGGGGGGGGGGGGGGGAGAGAGAGGGGGGGGGGGGGGGCAAGAAGCTGTGCATATATCTCTTCACACTGAGGGACAGGGCAAATTTTTTTGAGCTTGCGCTGTGCAGATTTTTCTATACAGCACAAGACAATATACCTTTGGGCCTGCACTCCAAGGGAGGGGGCACCTGAGTGCTGGGGCAAGTCCCTTAAGCTGAGTCTTCCTAGAGCTGATCTCAGTGTCTGTGTCTTTCTGCAGCTGGGTGTGGTCCTGCCTGTGTGTGCGCTAGAGGAGGTTTAAGAGCCTGGCTCAGCAAGACAGGGCAAAGGGGGCCCAGCCTGGCGGAACAGGCTGGCTCAGTGGTATCTCAGTACATTAGGTGGCACCCCATCACAGTATGTACCAGAGTTTATTTATTTTGTTCTTTTAAACATTTAACCTATTCTAAAAAAGCAAACAGCTGTAATTACTAAAGTGCTATCTGTTGCCCTAATGCTAATCTTTACCATCTTTAGTGAGAGGGCAAAAGTGGAAAACAATAAGAAAGATCAAACCTTTACTCTTAAGCCTGTAGTAAATCACTCAGATTCTCCTTGTGACTTTTTGGTTTCCCCTCTGGGGCACCTGGCATTGGCTACTGTCGGAAGACAGGATACTGGGCTGGATGGATCTTTGGTCTGACCCAGTATGGCCGTTAAGTGCTTATGTTCTATTTCTGAGTCAATTTAGTGCTGGTCCCAGACTGACAGCCGTGGAAACTAGAGATGGACCTGAACTGGAACACCAGATTTGGAACCCTCCCCCAAAATTTGGGGAAATTCAGATCCAAACCTGACTCATTAATATACCTGTACTTCCACCTGGAGAGAGTATCTGTAAGGAGGAGAGTATAGTTCAGACTCCAGTCCTTGGCCTTTCTCCACTGACTCTACCAGCAAGGATGACAATTGTGTTGGCAAGTTTTTTATGTGAACACTTGTCCTCTAAGAACTAAGATGAGTCCACCAATTTATTTTGCCTAGGACTCAAACAGCCATCACATGGATGATGACTTTCAGAAATCGTCAACAGAGACTGAATTGGGACTAGTAACAGAGACGTGAAAGGCCATGGATCCCATTGCTAAACCCGAAGTCCATTTATTCCCCACAAAAGGCTAAATTGTGATACCCTGACTCTTCAAAAAGTCCCATTGCTTTCAGTGGGATGATGTGTGGTACTCAGTGTGAATATGGGTATAAGAATCCTTCCCAATCTTTTTATACTGAACTACAGGGCCCTCTTTCACCAGTCTCCTAATATGTTCTGCTACAGCTTCTGGTCTTTGTTTATTTGTTCTTTTTCCTGTCTCTGCATTCTGGATTCAAAAGTAGATATAGGTCCCTGTAGGAAAGCTAAATATAAGGGCAACATTTTATTGTGAAGTTTGCATACTTCGTATATAAAAAAAAATCGTACCAAGACGATGATGTTGGTGTTTTGATAGAGTGCTCGAGCTACGCAGATTCTCTGTCGTTGGCCGCCACTTAAGTTAATCCCCTAGTGAATATAACAGGTCATAAAAATGTGTCTTTTGAATAAACAAAATGATTTGTGTATGACAAGACATTGAAAGATGGCAAGTTTTTTTTTAAACCACCCAAAGAAGTTTCCTTAGAATTTTTCGAAGTGTTGAATATAAGGTTAGTCCTGTTGGTAAACGAATACAGTCAGTGTATAACCTCCTGAGAAAGAAACTGTTATTAGTGCAATTTCATATAAACTCATCACAAATAACTTAGAGTGTATAAAGTTCTTCTCCTAGCAGAGTAGGACTGGTTTTGGCTGGGAAAACATGCAAGACTGATCAAAAGAGCCTTCTGAATAGCTGCAGGGGACAACAGCCCCTCTCCACTCCACCCCCTCTACCCTGGTAGATTTAAAAGAATTAAAAAATAAAAATCATGATGGAGCTATTTAAAAGGTGTTTTATAGGAAAACTGATTTTTCAGTTAGTCAGTTTAATAATATTTAAGTTTACAGTATCAATATAAGAGCTTGGAAGCAAAAATCCCACTGGATTAAGGTCAGTGGCACAGATCTTGACTTTTTTTCTGTGCTCCTGAGTACAATGTAGACACAGGACTTCATTCTTGTTTACACTAAGAGCCACTTGGCCCCATTCTAGCAGTGTGAAGGGGCTTAGATTGTGGATAAATTACATTTACACCCATTTTAAAGCCCCTTTACCATTCCAGAGTGGTGTAGAGTGGCCACAGTATAAATGAGAATCAGGGTCACAGTGTAAAATGAAGACAGTGGAGTTATATCAGGAGTGAATCCTTCCCCTTGTTTTTCTTGGGTCTGCACAATATTAGTCTCCTAAGTGACTTCATTTTCCATGATGTATCATAAAAAGAATGCAGGGGCTCCACGGCACTTACGGAAAGAATAAACGCACAGGGCCAGATTCTGGTCTGAGAAGCCAACAGAGTTACTCAGATTTATACCTGGATACCTAAGATTTGATTCTATGCTAAGGTGCCTCAGGGAGTACATGATAATGCTGACTAGCATCAGAGTAGCTGGATTCTTAGATTGCTAGGTTTCATGAATATCTATGATGGCGTATAAGTTAATGTGGAATTATAATAAATACAACTATTACGAATGTTTACCAGGCTTGCAGCTCAATACAATCTAGAAATGTGATACCCATCACACAAACCAGGCTGTCATACAAACGTCCACCTCTTTATTTACCCTTTCTCCAATTTCTGTCTGATCGCCAAATGGTAATAGGTCAATGTCCGGCTGCAGAGAGCATGCATCCGTAACAGCTTTGTATCTGCAGAGAAAAAAAAAAAGATTATTCTTATGGAAAGACAATCAAACTGGATAAAACAAAAACCTCCTTCCAAAACTCAGACTTAATCTATTGGTGAAATTCAAAAGAGTTTAGCTAACTTTAAAAGGAACTCAAGTGAAGCCTTTACAAAAAGCCATCTTTATTAGTGACTTCAATGAAGCTAAGCTAATTTACACCAGCTGAGATTCTGGTCCCTGAAATTGTGGATGCTTATCTGTATTTTGTGAGATCTGCCCATCACTAATTGCTATCAAGTGAACTGAGTGGCATATCATAGGAAAGGAATATAATTTATTTTTAATAACTTAAAGCAAAGTGCGTGTTGTCAGTAAAAATGCCTAGAATTTAGCAATTTGTTTTCCTAAAATCAAGTCACTTTTCCCACTGCATTTGTTGGGTTGACTATTTAAATGAACATAAAAAGTAAGTGTTGGGTAAGAGTAGTCAGAACCAGGTACAAAAGAGCTCTGTTTTGACTTTCAGTACCCTGTATTTCCAGTGAGGTCCCAATTATCACTGACTTGAGGTAGGCACACAGCAGGTAGGCCTGTCTTCAGCACAGTAATATCAAATTGTATGGTGTTTTGTAATGTGGTGCTCTGATATCCACTAGACCAGGACTGGATTAAGGCATGGACGCAATAGGACCATGCCTATGTCCCCTGCTCCAGAGTCATATGATGACATCAGAACCTCAGCTTAATTTCAAAAATAGAAAACACACTTCTGGTCTCCACAGTTTCCAAGAAAAGCTTGTGAACATGCCCCAAGTGTAACAGATGCCGTGATATTTGTCTAAGGCCTGGTCTATGTTACAGACTTATGTCAGTATAACTGCATTGCTCAGGGGTGTGGAAAGTCCACACCCCTGAGCAACGTAGTTATACCGACCTAACCCCTGGTTATTGACCGGAGAGCTTCTCCCGCTGACATAGCTACCACCTACCTACGCTGACCAGAGAAGCTCTCCCACCAGCGTAGGTAGCATCTTCACAAAGTGCTACAGCAGTGCAGCTGCGCCACTGCAGTGCTGTATGTGTAGACAAGCTCTGAGTCTGCAGACAGCCCCCAACAGGCAAAAGGAGCAACAGCCAGTTAGAGCCAAGGAGAAAGCCCCAGACCTGCTGCCAGCGCAGAGTAGTCCTGCTGTTCAGGGAGGGGCCACCCTTCCTCCTCTTGGTTGGGGGAAGAGGTCCTGTTGCGTTTCCCACTACTGCTCCATGTCTACTCACTGCTGGGATGGTGGCTGTGGGGAGCATCCAGGTTGGGTGTGCCTCAAAGTTGGCTTAATCTGTCCCCGTACGTGGCAGTACCCTCAGACCATTAAGCTACTTTCTCTCGGGACCCAGATGAATAAGCAGCTGCTTCTCTGAAGCAGGAACCCTCTACACCTAACAGCCAGACTATGGCTTTCACCCACTGGTCCACATTGAGGGCAGTGCTGAACTGCAGTCCCCTATGAGGAGCATGGAGGCATAATCCCTCCCTGATCTCCTCACACAATGTGGGAGTAAGCTGCAATGTGCCTTTGGCCAGCCAACTCCAGAAAAACTTACAAAGGGAGCACTTCCTGTGTCCTCAGAACAGGAACGGCCATTCTCCCTGGCCCTTGCAAGGGGTGACCTCCCTGCTATGCAAGACCCAGGAACAATAATATATAATAATGGACTTAGAAGCTGAGAGCCCATTCTACCTCCCTTTCTTCCCCACCCAGCCTCCCTATACTTCTTGCTAGCTCGATTCCTCAGCAGTTCCCATTGTTACAGTCCACTCCTGGGAGTGAAAATGTCAGTAATTGCCTCCTATGTCCTCTCCCTTCGGTGACTTTAGGATCTTTTACACCTCTTTCTCCACCTCTTTGCTCCCCTCCTCATCTGGCATGGAGGGAATCTAGCCCTTAGGTTTCATAACACTAAGGAAATTTATAATTACCTCTGTTTGTTAAAAGGACTCCCAAAGATAATGTTTTCCTCCACTGTAGCATTCAACAGCCATGGCTTCTGTGCTGCATAAGCCACAGAATATCTGTTTCTACTGGAAAAATTAAAACAACACCAATAAAATAGATTATCTTGAAGTGTCTTATGAACAGAGTTAACAATATGCATTAAAAAAGAACAAAGGTGAAGGTAAGGTACTATAAAAGGAACTGTAACAAAAGAAAAGACAAAAGCTTTAAAGGAAGAGGTTACATCAGAGAAGCATCCACTCTCTGTCCTGAAGTTAAAGGTCTATGTTCCAGGTTGTACTACTTAGACACTGCTTTAAATGGCTTGTTACTGGGCCAGAGATGGTATATGGAATTTAAGTCCAATAGCAAATTGCAAATGTCTAAAACCACCATTCCATCCATTGTTAAATTATGAGTAAATTAAAAGAATAGAAAATGTACCAGGGTGAAATAGTGTTTTCTAACATCAAAACCAGCTACTTGGAAAATAGTGTATAAAATGGATGTTTTCAGCCCATTTGCCTCATTGCCTTTTAGTATGTTTGTTATTTTAAACTACAATGTGCTTGCAATACAATTTTTCAGCAGATGCTATTTTTCTTATATGTAGGTCCATGTTAACATTGTAATGGATTGAAATTATACACTAAAGTAGAACAACTCTGTACTAATTCAGAAGGTCTGTTAAGTAAATATAATGCATACTTTGAAATGTGCCTCAATATATAGTGAAATATATAGTATGTGACTACTTTGCTCTTTACTCTAACTGTTTTGTTTATGTATTCTGGCAGATACGATTATGTGATATCCGCCACCTTTCTGAGACTTCTGCAATACTTAGGCAAGCAGATGTGAACTGAGTGATGAAATGTCAATCTTAATTATCATTGTCTTCATGTATGTTGCTTCAGATTACATCCTTACCATTAATTTAACACAGTAGGTGTCTGTGGTTTGCTATAGAGAGAGAGGGTGCTATGGTATTGGTTAGAAATATTGGTTAGAAGCATTCAGCATCATCCCATAACTTGTAGAAGACCCAGAAATCTACTCAACTATGTTAATATTTCTCCTTAGGTTATCAGGTATCAGATAACACAGTGGTTCCCAACCACAAGTATGTGTGCAACTACTGGTATAGTACCTCTGCCATTTGTGCTAGGTATTTTTGGCTACATCTCCAAAGATACTTGAATAGGAACAACACTGGCCCCTTAATGATGAGCTTCCACTTAATGTTGCCATCCACCCCACATTTACTGTGTGCGCAACTGTGAGACTAGGATATGGAGCAGCACAGGATTCACTGCTGGTTACAGAACATACAAGCAAATGGGAGGCTGCAGGCTTCAGCATCACAACTTGACATCTGTGGGCCCCATCCTGCAGGATGCTGAGTGCCCTAAACTCCCAGCGATGTCAACGAAAGTTGAGAGCACTTAACACTTTGCAGGAAAGGCTTGGCGCCTCTCATGGACAGGCATTTAAACAGGTGTACTGGCATATGCCTAAAAAAGATTGGGAACCACTGCATTTAACAAAACTGCCAGTTAATCTTCCAGAAAGTTATCACCAACGTGGTGAGGAAACAAGGAAATGACTGAAAAATACAAAGATGGAGGTTCAAGGAGATTCCGAGGAAGCAAATGATTCTGATCAAATACACTGCAAATGGAAATAATACCTTCTGGTTGCTTCACAAGAAGGATCAGTTTCATTTATGCTGTAAGTTATGGTAAATGATGTTTAGTATTCAGGAAATAGTTAGAATAACTTTTTATGTGCACATTTCACATATGGGAAAAATAGGTTAGGTACACATTTGAATGGCTGAATTCATCCATTGTTTTTTCTTTTAAAGGGCAAATAGGCAAAATCTAATTAGTGTAGCCAATGATTTCATTTAATGGCTACATTAGTGATGTGTAGGAGGGAATTGTGGCTTTCCTATTGTGCCCTTATTACATACCTGTATAGGATAATCACTGAATTCATGCTGTTAAGTGTAATTAGAACATTACTTTAAAAAGGATCATTGTCGTTTAATGCCTATTAAAGTAAAGGACTAATATCCCTCACTTGGAACACAGAGAAGGTTGGCGAGCACTGCATAGGCGCAGAGTTTCTAATCTGCGGAGGGGTGCTCCCCCTGGCTCCGCCCAAGCCCCGCCCCCCCCCCCCCCCCTCCCCCCAGTCCCCACCATGCCCTGCTTCTTCTCACCCCCGCTCCATCCCTGCCCCACCTCTTCTCCACCCAGTTCCACCCCCTCCCCTGAGCATGCTACGCCCTCACTCCTCCCCTGCCCCAGCGCCTCCTGACACCGCCAAACAGCTGATCCGCGGAAGGCGGTAGGCGTTGATCTGCGGGGTCCGCCGGTGGGCAGGAGGTGCTGGGAGGAGGGAAAGGTTCTGGTAGGGGGGCTGCCGGTGGGTGCTCAGCATCCACCATGTTTTCCCCGTGGGTGCTCCAGCCCCAGAGCACCCATGGAGTTGGCACCTATGGAGCACTGTGTAAGCTTCCCCACACAGGTTGGTCAATGTACTGCAAAACACTTGCTGCTCTTCTAGCCCCGAGAGTCCCATGAACAAATGGCAAACTACGTCAGATTGCATGTGTGGTTCTGAGATGTGCACAAATGGGCTGTGTGCTGAAATCACTAAACTCATTTTCAGTCGTGAGCCAGGTTAGGTTTTGAACACAGCTCAGCAGAGATAAAATGCTGCTGTATTAGTCCACTGACTCCACCACCACCACCTGTCCCCTTCTGCACAGCCCAAATTCTCTAATGGACATTTTTATATGGTAGATTTTTAAGGGCATCCAACAGCAATCATGAGGTATACGACTTAACAGCTCTCCCTTATATTAATAGCATTAACAGGGTTGATGTTATGGGGTAATAGTCAAAGGAGGTCAGGCATGGTAGTGCCGCTCATTGTGAGGAATGGTGATGCTTCACTGGAAACACTAGTTTGTACAACCTAAAAGAGGAAGATTATGCCAGGTAAATGAAAACGGACATTAGGAGTGCTAAAAATGGCATTATGAATTCATTATTTGCACAAATTTCAAAAAAAGCCCTCGAGTGTATGGCATGTAAGTTGGATCCTCTGGATGAAATATTTTACACCTGAGATGTAAATGACAGCCTGTCTGCCAGGCTAGAAGCTAGGGTTGCTAGGCATCTGGTTTTTGATGCCAGCATGCCCGGTTGAAAAGGGACCCTGGCAGCTCCGGCTGGCACCACCGACTGGGCTGTTAAAAGTCCAGTCGGCAGCATAGCGGGGGCCGGGGCTAAGGCAGGCTCCCTGCGGCTCCTGGAAGTGGCCACCAGGTCCCTGCACATGGGCAGCCAGGGAGGTTCCGCACGCTGCCCGCACCCCGAGTGCTGGCTAAGCAGCTCCCATTGGCCGCTCCCGCGACCAGTGATATTAACAGGAACAGGAAGCAGGGAGAGAAGAAACCAGGCAGAGTGCAGTAGAGAAGCCAGGCAGGCTGCATTAAGTAGGAGCAGTTGCTCCCTGAGTACAAGTCTAAACTGATGCAGAGACTTGGGTGTGGAGAGTAAATTTGGGAGCCTGAGTCTGAGGCCTGATGAAATTATTATTGTAGTGATTCCTGGAATGAGGACCTGTTTGTTGTAAAGATTCCTGGGCTGAAGCCTTATTAAGAGGGATATAGCCTTTAGTTAATGTGTGTTGACTTCTCCTGGCCCTAGGTTGCTAAACTTATAGCTCTTGCTGCTCCACTTGGGGAAATTAAGTTGTGGCACACCTGTGGTGCCACACTCGACTGCAAGGGCGGTGCTCTGGGATTGCCTGCACATTTACAGGACCAGCAACTAGAGGTTGTTGTGAGATCATAGATGAATAACCACTGTTCCCTTTTTGGAAGGGTGGAAGAGCCACGGTTGCTATCTCGGGACCTTGTCTAACCAGAGCTGTCTCTTTATTCAGAAACAGCTTCCTATCTTCACTACCATGGAAAGATATTTCCAACGTACAAGAGAGAGGAAGATAGAGGCCTTTGAGATTAAAAAGAGGGAAGAAGTTAGTCCCACGGAAAAAAAAGAGAGACTAGAATCGCTCATTTAAAAAAAAACAACTCAGATCTTCTTCCTTAACAAATAGCAGTGAGTCAAAGTGGTGGGAGAAGGACTGAGGAAATACATCTAGCATATACGTCTGGAACTGCCAACGGTAGAATAATTTTTAAAACTTTGAGACCAATGCTATGGTGCTTACTACTAGAGTGAACAGACTGTAATAACTAAATTTCCCCTTATAATCAATGAGATCAGTTGTATGAGTAATGGGACTTCTAAGCCCCCTGTTCAGCAAACTATCCCTCTTCGACTAGGTACGTAAGCACATGCTTAAATTCTACTGACTTCAGTTTGACAAAAGCACATGTTTAAAGTTAAGCATATACTTATGTGCTATGCTGAATCACGGATTCAATAAAGAAGAGCTGTAGGGTTTGATCCTTTACTTTTATACTAGTAGAAAGTTTACATCTCAAACTACATACTTTAAGTACGACAACTAAACAAGTACAGTGCGTGGCAGTAGTCCAAAGCTCAGGTTCTGGAGTGCATGATAATGCCATGAAAAGGGTGCAGATATTTGTAATACTTATCTAATTTTGTTCATGTATTACTTTTTCCTCTGTATTTGAAAAAATATCCACATTTCCCCAGACCGGATCACTGCTAGTTATACCAGAGTTAAGCCTGAAATTATGAAAAGCACTGAATTGATTAGCTTGATCATATGATGATTTTGAATTTGTATGCTAGTCTGTTAGCCAATTTATTTAAAATCAAGGTTTCAAGGGAAAGTTAAAAATAGACTTAGCTGCAGACTGGACTACTGTCATGGTATCCTTGACTTGACCTTTTAAAACACTAACATCTCTCTAACCCTGCCCTTGTTCTCCAGCAAAACAAATACAGAGGGAAGTAAATTAATGCTAGAGCTCTATGACTGCAGTGGAACTATAGAGTTCCCACTTAATCTACAGGCTCAACAGGGCAATGAAGATTCAGGGCCCCAATCATATGGATGCCGTCCAGCTGTATGAGAAACTTCCACTGAGGACTACCTTCCAGCCTCTACACATAACCAGGGCAGAACTAGTAGCCATGCTGACATTGGCTATCTACCTATTTATCCCTTTAGGAGGTCTTTATAACACCCATCACTGTGTTATCTAACCTTCTGTGGTAGAAACCATGGTCCAGAGCTGTACTTGTTGTGCTGCTGAGGGAAGGCACAGCTAATACTGACCTCTGACGACACTTACTTCCCATCACTTTCCTTGCAGTCTGTCACAGCATAGGGTCAAAGGACGCCATTAGTAAGGGTTTGCGCCAACTCTTGTTTTGTCCATGTTTTACACCTGGTTTCTGGGCCCTCACATATACTTTGCACAGGGGAGGCTTACATAACCTCTACTCTCTGTAGAGTGTATCCAGAGGGCAAGGAGCATTCTGCTTAGCTGCTCTCCCCATCTGCTTGGCATTTTCTGAGAATTTGGTTCTCTCCACACCACACATCTGTGTGTGGTATGCAATTAGATATGCCTCTGTAAAGTCTGGATTGGAACTTTCCAACTCAGCCCTACATAAAGGGCTGAACTCTAACAATGATTCTGGATAGCCCACATGGCCCACTATATGGGAAGCCTGCCCAGCCAGTTACTTATCAGAACAGCTGGAAGCCAACCTCACATCTAAGGCTTTTGATTACTGCAAACCACAGTACATGCAATGGGAAAGAGCACCTGTCCCTGGCTTACAACCCCAGAATGACGTGGAAGCTGAGCCCCGGAGAGAACCTGGCCCATACCATACCCTGGGCCCTACCAAATTCATATCCATGAAAAACACCTCACGGACTGTGAAATCTGGTGTGTCCCCCCCCCATGAAATCTGGTCTTTTATGTGCTTTTACCCTATACTATACAGATTTCATGGGGATGACCAGCGTTTCTCAAACTGGGGGTCCTGACCCAAAAGAGAGTTGCAGGGGGAAGAGGGGGGGGGATGTCACAAGGTTATTTTAGGGTGGTCACGGTACTGCCACCCTTACTTTTGTGCTGCCTTCAGAGCTGGGTGGCTGCAGCGTGATGGCTGTTGGCTGGGTGACCAGCTCTGAAGGCAGCGTCCCACCAGTAGTAGTGCAGAAGTAAGGGTGGCAATACCATACCTTGCCACCCTTACTTCTGTGCTGCTGCTGGCGGTGGCTCTGCCTTCAGAGGTGGGCTCCCGGACAGCAGCCATCACTCTCCAGCTGCCCAGCTCTGAAGGCAGCGCTGTCACAGGCACCAGCACAGAAGTAAGGGTAGCAGTATCACAACCCCCCTACAATAACCTTGAGACCCCTCTGGTTCCCTCCCCCCCCACACACACAACTCCTTTTTGGGTCAGGACCCCTATAATTACAACACCATGAAATTTCAGATTTAAATAGCTGAAATCATGAAATTTACAATTTTTAAAATCCTATGACCGTGAAATTTACCAAAATGGATCCTGAATTTGGTAGCACCCTACCCATAAAGCCAGTCCTGGGCAAGTTCTCTAAAGGGAAGGTGCATTGAAACTCTCTCTTTCCCCCCAACATACATGCCCAGTTTCATCCCTGGAGGAAGTAGGTACAGCTCTCACTGCCATCAGAGTTGCACTAGTTTATCCAAGGGCTGATTTTGGCCACAATGGGCCAAAATCTACTCTGACTTGCACCAATATAAATCCAGATGAATTACTTCAGATTTACATCAGTGCAATTGAGGGCAGAATTCAGCCCAGTGGTACTGTACCTACATTACTATTGTAGAGGTTTCTATATCTCATCCCTTTGCATATTCCTGGATCAGCAGATATAGTAACTCATGTATGCAGAATTACATGGGAAGGGTATTAAGAAAGTAATTAGAACTTTTATTATGATTTTGTAAAATACAGCAAAAGGATTCATTTAGTCAACGCTGAGGTATCCTCCTGTATTCACCTCTATTAGGAAGTCTGAAATTATCAGCAAAACACTCCCGTGTTTGTGAGCTATAACACAGCACCACATGATAGGTTGCAATGAACAAAAGTTAGTCAATAAGGCTTCAGATACTCTGTAATGGCTGAGTTACCTGTTTGGTTTCACAGACAGAACAATTTTGGGTTTTGTCAACATTGGAACTTCGTCAGCAAAACTTTTGTCGTTCAGAGGTGTTAAAAAACACACACACACACCCCGACCCCCTCTAACAAACGTTTTATCGACAAAAAGCGCTGGTGTGAATAGTGTTTTGTTGGCAGGAGAACTCTCCTGCCAACAAAGCCACTGCTGCTCGTTGGGGGTGGAAGTTTTTTGTCAGCGGGAGAGCTCTCTCCTGCCGACAAACAGCAGCTACACGGTGTGCCTTTTAGTGGCACGGCTGTAGCAGCACAGCTGTGTCACTAAAAGGTGGGTAGTATAGACAAAGCCTTAATCGCATTCCTAAATACCACGGTGACAGAGCATTATTATGCAGAGTGCCTTGGAAAGTGTATTTTACAAGACACAAAGGTGATGTGTGCTTGAGTGTCTGCACGTATCATTGATCGGACACATCTTCATAAGAACATAAGAACGGCCATACTGGGTCAGACCAAAGGTCCATCCAGCCCAGTATCCTGTCTGCCGACAGTGGCCAGTGCCAGGTTCCCTAGAGGGAGTGAACCTGACAGGTAATGAGCAAGTGATTTCTCTCCTGCCATCCATCTCCACCCTCTGACAAACAGAGGCTAGGGACACCATTCCTTACCCGTCCTGGCTAATAGCCATTAATGGACTTAACCTCCATGAATTTATCTAGTTCTCTTTTAAACCCTGTTATAGTCCTAGCTTTCACAACCTCCTCAGGCAAGGAGTTCCATGGGTTGATTGTGTGCTCTGTGAAGAACTTCCTTTTATTTGTTTTAAATCTGCTGCCCATTAATTTCATTTGGTGGCCCCTAGTTCTTATATTATGGGAACAAGTAAATAACTTTCCTTATTCACTTTCTCCACACCACTCATGATTTTATAGACCTCTATCATATCCCCCCTTAGTCTCCTCTTTTCCAAGCTGAAAAGTCCTAGCCTCTTTAATCTCTCCTCATATGGGACCCGTTCCAAACCACTAATCATTTTAGTTGCCCTTTTCTGAACTTTTTCTTTTTCTTCCCCCTGGGCAAAATGTGTTGGTGATGGTTTACTTATCCATTCATCTTCACTGCTATTTCAAAAGTTACAACTCTTGGAAAGAGTAACAGCTTTAGGGACCAATCCTAAAAAGAACTGAGCATCTGCATTCCAAGTCAGTAGCATCAAAGGGAAGTTACAGGTGCTCAGCCCCTCTCAGGAGTGGGTGCAAAGATGAAATAACTTCTTTAAGATTGACAAACCGAGATTAAAGTTGGCTCCTCTAGAGATGCAGTATTGTAGAGCTTGCTTGTTATCAGTAAGAATTGCAACTCACATGGTATGATTTAACTTTGCTGTCTAGAGATTTACATAGTGTATCAGAATGTTTATAAGATGACGCTTTTGAAGATGGTGACTGGAATGATGTAAATATGAATTGCTGCCTCTTTTTACCCACCCCTTACAAATGAAATGACTCATCTCAAAGGAATATCCTCCTTAAATGTTTTAAATAAATAAATGGTGACTAGTGTTATTACTGTAGGTCATGTATTCTAATTGACACCCAACTCTCTACTTCTATTTCCTTTAACAAAAGTTATTCTTCCATGGGTTCTAACTATACCGATTATTCCAGCGAGATCATGTGTGTTAGCACAGCAGACAGTGACACACAACTATGGAACCAAACCAATTCCACACATCAGAGCAGGTTCTAGGCATAAGCAGACTAAGCAATTGCTTAGGGCTCCGAGCAGTTCAAGGGGGCCCCTATTCACCTTTTATTATGTGTTGGGGGGGGAATATTTCTGCTTAGAGTCCCCAGTGGGCTAGTACTGCTTCTGCCACACATGGACAGGAAGAAGAAAACTATCGAGCTCGAAAAAGCTGCTTTTTGGGAAAATGATCAAACAGATAAATATTCAAAGAATGGGCCATGCCATTTTGATCACTGTGGGTGAAATTCATCCCTCCTTCCACAGACAAAACCCAAGGACATGAGCTTTGGGTGGGAGAGTTGGGAGAACAGAATTCATCTCCAAAATCACAGGCCATGAAGTGGGTTGCAGCACATCCCCTCCACATCCACCTTCCCAAACTAGGAGCTGCAAGAGTTGCTGCTATCCTACAGAGCCCCCTATACAGGGATTCTCAGACACTAGTTCTGCATGACTGTGGGTCCACTGTAGGGCCCCCCAGCCTCTCCCAGCAGCTTTCTCCTCAGTTGCCTCTTCTCAGCTAGTACAGAGCCCCCCCATTCAATCACACACAAGGGATGTGGGCAGGGGTGAAAGTAACTTAAGGGACTTACCGGTACACAGGGCTGGGGTCCTGAACAAGGTGGGGTGGCCTTGGGCAGAAGGGGTAGGGCCTTGGGCGGAAGGGGTGGGGCCTTTAAATCCCCGGGCCCTTTAAATCACTGCTGGAGCCCGAGGGCTCCCGGCTCCCGCTGCAATCCTGGGGCTCTGGCATTGATTTAAAGGGCCCAGGGCTCCGGCCGCCACTCTTGCCGGTACACCGTACCAGACCATACCAGCTTACTTTCACCTCTGGAGTGGGTATCTCATCCTGCTTCCATAGATGTGAATTCCAAAAAATCCAACCAGGAATATCATCCTCTACTTACTCTGTGCTGGTGCTCAGCACGGCCCTTGAACAAATCAGATTCAATGAGATTTTTGGCATGCCCTCCTCTACATGCTACCTGTAGCACGGTAATGTGAAAACTGTAAAGATCAGCCTACTTAGGTTTAGACATTAATCCAAAACTAGAATATGGCTTTGTCCTTTAGCTTTGTGAAATACCCCATCCCTTTCATTTAGCCTCGTTTTCTTTGGTGGGGAAAGAGGAATTTTTTCACAACCATTTCATAGGTTTGAGTAGCACTGTGTGAAACATTACTGGTCAGCAAAGCCACCTGATGAAACATACTTCCAAAGCATGATGTCATTTCAAAGTGTCAAACGATGAATGCAGTTCACATTTTTTTTCTCCGTTTGAAGATAAGATCAGTAGTCAGTATATAAATGCATATCCCGTACTATAAGAAGATATTTGATTATAGCATTAGTTAAAAATAAAGATGGTCCAGAGACACGAACTTTATGTCCAGCGCTTTCTCCAAATTTTTCCAATGTCTGAGTATGATTGGATCCAGGGTTTTGAATCAGCCTGTTTTAAAATGACAAGGCCATCCACAAATTTTGGATCCAAATCAGGATCTGAACTTTCTTAAAATTTGTGTCTATTCAGATCTGTTTCAAGCCATAAGTGGTACTCATCTTAAGGTGTATTCCGACTTCTTGGTGTGGTAAACAATTCAAATACACCCACAAAGTTGGTCCTATACATCAACAACCACCACAGCCACAGGATGGAGAAACAAATGGTAAGGACACTTGTATAATAAGCGGAGCCGGTCAAAAAAAATTCACTGAAATTTTGAATTTTCAAAAAATGTATCAACCCCTAGTAATACAAAGCTACAAAAATGTAAAAAAGTTTTGAAAAGTGTCTGAAGCAATGCTACTGCCACTGGTGTTACTGTTTGCTAAGGCAAATTATAGACCAATGTACTTGCATCATGGCAAGTCTGAGATGGAATGGACATGGAAAGAATGCTCAACGGATGAAGATCACACACCAGCGGTGAAATCCTGACTCCACTGAAGTCAATGGCAAAACTCCCATTGGCTTCGGTGGAGCCAGGATTTCACCCCAGATGCACTACACTGTACTGCAGAGCACATGTTTTACACTTAGAGTCATGGGCAGTGGGTAAACCCCTCATTCACAGAGGCTAGCCCTCTGCCCCCCCACCCGAGGCCCCAGCCTTACCCCCCCTCACACACCTGAGGCCCCACCTCTAACCCACTCCCCCTCGCCCGGAGCCAGAATAGCCCCGAGACTCCTACTGTGGCCTGAACTGCCCCAAGTTGCTGGCCAGCCCGAGCCCCAAGCTCCAGGTCACGGGCCCAAGCTGAGCCCCCACTGGCTTCTGGGGAGAGGTGGAGCAAGGACGGGGACTTGGGGTGGAGTGTGGGCAGGGCCACCACTTGGGTTTGGGGAGGCTTAGCATCCCCTGGCCTATTATACCCGACACCCATGCATAGAGTAATTGATTCTTTCCACTTAGGTCATAAAATAAGGTCAGTGTATTTGAGACTAACTACTCAACTGGTTTTAACTATATTCAGATTCCCTTTCCATCCCTTCCTTCAAGCACCATGCTGTAAATCTACCACTGGGGCGGGGTGAATTTTTTCAGACTAAGAGTTTATTTGATGAAAAATACAGTTTTGATCAGCCCAAGACTATTTGTGAATCTGACATGAATAGTTTCAGCCTTTCACAAAATGGTTGGAGGAGGAAGAGGAGTGGTGATAGAGGTGGTGCTGGTGGTGCTGGTTGCTGTCTCTCCTTCCCTTTCTCTTTCCCTAATACCCCTAGTAATATTTAGCCCAGTGGTGAGGGCACTGAGGTGGGATATAGGAGACCTAGGTTCAAATTCACACTCTGGAACAGACCCAAAACAGGCTTTCTTGATTCACCAAAAATGTTGAAATATTTCAGGTTTGGTTCAACCCAAAGCATTTTTTAAAAAAAATTTCAGAACTGCCATTGAACTGAAAAATCAATTATTTGCCCAGCTCAAGCTCTCACTTTCTGTCACAAATGAAACATCACCAGCTGCATCACAATAGATCTGGTGTGAATGTACTGGTAAAGGCTTGCAGGGAGGATTTTGGATGATGATTTAACTTGTTCTACATTTCTTATTATGAGGTGTTGGTGCTTAAAATTAAAACAGCAATTAGAAGCTATTGGAAACTTACTTGTTCCAGTGAACTTTTCCTTCCAGAGTCTGCATCTCACCAAGTATAGCCAGAAGAAGTGAAGACTTCCCACAGCCAACTTGACCCACAATCATTGTCATCTGACCTATAATAATCATAAACCAAATAAAGAAAGGAGAACCAAATGATAGAACACTAATCCAGTTAAAATTAAAAATAGCTTGCTGCAGTTGTTGCTACCCTTTATATTCTCTGAATGGCAATTTCGCATGTATCCACCTGTGAGCTAATTTTGAAAGAAAAGATTCAGGCATACAGTATCTCCATGATGTAAATGTACTGTATAAACCTGCTGGAATATATATATTAAAAAAAACAACACTGAGTGATTTATTGAGAGACCGATCTTGGGAACCAAAGTTTTATAGTAATAATTATTAAAATTAATAACAATACCCCAAGTTTCCTATGTAGGTTTGTCTTGCCAAATTGTGCGTGGGGGGGGGCGGTATTTTAACACCTCTGGCACTTTTTAATAACTACCATTTTGTGTGATTAGCCTGTTTAAAATTCCTCTCAGTACTGGCCTTAGTTATGCTCTTGTCTGTTTTATTTATATACACATGCACTGATGGCCAAGTAGACCTATTGTTTTGAAACTGGCAATTTTTTTTGTTATTAGCCATATGTTTAAAACAAACACGAGGAAGTGCTTCTTCACATAATGAACAGTTACCCTGTGGAATTCATTGCCAGCGGATATTGTGAAGGCCAAAACTATAACTGAGTTCAAAAAGGAATTAGGTAAGTTCATGGAGGGTAGGTCCATCATTGTCTATTAGCCAAGATGGTCAGGGATGCAATCCCATGCTCTGGGTGTCCCAATGCCACTGACTGTCAGATGTTGGGACTGGACAATAGGGGATGGATCACTTGATGATTGCCCTGGTCTATTCATTCCCTCTGAATCATCTGGCATTGGCCACTGTTAGAACACAAGATACTGGGCAAGATGGATCATTGGTCTGACCCAGTGTGGACATTTTTATTTCTATCCATTATTTTTTCGTTCTTTGGAGTTATGATATAGTTCCATGAACTAGATTTCTTAACCTTTTACATCCTTCTCTTTATATTTCTTGATGTAACCCACACACCTTCTGGGTGTGGTGTTCTGTCCCACCTAGCGGCACCAAGACCACTTAGAGAGCAATTAATGAGTCTGCTCTACAGTGTTGGCTAACAAGCAGTTGGCTTTTAGCTCATGCAGTACAGGCTCATGCACTAAGCTCCAGAGGTCCTAGGTTCAATCCTGCACGCTGACAACTGGGGGCTGTCGGTGTTACCTTGACACCAATCTGTTCATGTTTATTTTTTGGGTGGAGTAGTGGGGGCACACAACCTAACTTGTTCCAAGATGGATCTTGATAAATTTATTAATGTGATCATATGACAAAGTTGCCTGTGATAGCAGGAGACTGGACTCAATGACCCACGAGGTCCCTTCCAATCCTATGTTTCTTTGTGCTTTGGACTATGTATGCAAGGAATGGTCATTACAGCAAATACACAGTTTCACATGTTTAGCATTTAAGGTGCACATTAATCCTACCTGTTGGGATCCTGATGTTTATATTGGATAATGTGGCTAAGCCACTTCCCCATGAAAAATATCCATTGGTAACCTACAAAATAATTTCATATATTAGAAGTGCAAACACCTCAATAAATAATTTACAATTGTTAGTTCTGGATTAAAAGGAAAAGATCACTTTAAAAAATGTGATAAAACATATTCAAGTATGGTCACATGAAAAAGTGCAAGTCAAATAAGGGGAGATGGCAAAACAACGCAAAGATTGTGAAGGAAAAACAACTCGTGCATATATTATATGAACATCCCTTTATTAAAGGGACAGTCTCCAGGTAAAACTCATGGGCCCAATCACCTCTTGCAGAGAAAAATCCATGCAGCATTATATCAAGGGAAGAGATGGAGCACACAGAGTATAAACAAGTTACTCACAAGGTTTACAGAGGACAAAAAAAAGTAGACACTGGGACCATATTTTGCCTTTGGATTTGTACACTCCCTTTGAAGTTAACAGGGCTATGGGCTATTCTCCCTCACACAAGAAGGACATCCATAGGCAGAACTTGGACCAAAGGGCGTGTTTGAAACCTGTGCATCTATTTAGTCTGAATCTAGTCAGAACCTGTGGGAACAGTTAGTGCATGTTCAGACAAAAACTTTACCCACATCAGCAATGAATGTGAAAAATGACCTTATGGTACAAAAGCTTTGAGTCTGGGAGTGGGCTATCAGGAGGAACTAAAAGAAGAACCTATAGTATATTTGATCATGTGGTTCTTGTTCTTTCAGAATCACAATATCACTTGCTACTGAGAAAAAATAGAGGTATTAAAGGGAACTGATGATTTCCAGCAAATAGCCTGGTGTAAGTGTATTTTGAGCACACTTTTATCCAAGTATTTTACACCTGATCTTGCAGTGAAAGATTTGCTTTTGGAAGGACTGCAGGATTTGGACACTTTGTTACCAGTTTACTCCAGATCATGAGGCTCCCCTCCATGTGAAGAATGAATCCATGAATTCAAACTACCTTGATTGCAATATCATCTGTCTCGAAGGGACGTGGCTGTCTCCTCGGTGGCTGCTCATAGCTGTCCAGCTGATGCCTTAAGGGCTGTTTCCTGTTTATAGCTTTGGTATGCTACATGAAAAAGCACAGAAAGAAGAGAAGTTGAAATTCTCATAAGATGACAACATTCAGGTTCCTTTGAAACAAAATAGCCTGTTCCCTTCCCTCCTACCAATCTAGGTCAAGAGAAGAACATGTGAATAGTAACAGGGTATTTCAACATGTGTTGTAACAAAGGCACAACACTGTGAGGAGCTAAGTGTCTCTCACAAGGGGCCGAATGCCCTCAACTGCCTCTGAAGTCAGTGGAGTCTCTTCAAATCCCCCCATTTTTTATACTATCTAATTTAAACTTCTTGTCACCATCTGCAGTGCTCTACATAATTCTGCCCCATCCCTCCTTATCCTTCTTTGTTAAATTCAGTGTTGCTCCCGGTCCTCTTCAAATCTACCCAGCCTCATCCTCCCATTTGTCAGCTTAGCTTCTCAGTTGCCTCTGTAACTTCTTCCACATGACCATTTAGGCATGGTACAACCTTCCTGAGCTTGTCCGCAAAGCTCCTACTCTCTTTCAGTCCCTCTTAAAGACTCACTCTTGCTGGGCTGCTTACAGAGAATCAATCTGACTTCTACATACATTGCTTATTCTTTCCTCTCCCTCCCCCCATAATTTTTGTCTGCCTTTAGATTGTGAGCTCCTCGAAGCAGTGACTGACCCTACTTGAATGTCTGGAAAGAATCTGGCACATCATGGGTGGTAAAGTAAAGAAAGAATTTAATACTTGTAACAATATGAAGGCTACATGGGATATTTAGAACAATAAACTAAAACTGAGAGGGCCAAGTCTGAATGCTACATCAATCAAGTCATTTCTTAACATTTTTCTTTTTTATTAATGCTTAAGTAAGAGCAGGGGCCTGCCGCACTGTAAAAACACATAATGTGAGCCCCTTTCCTAAGAAGCTCACACCCTAAGCAAGCAAGATAGGCACAGGATAGAAAGAAACTGGTAGCACAGAGAGATAAAATGACTTCCCCAAGTCAGACAGTTGGTGAGTGGCAAAGCCAGGCTCAAAACCCAGGTCTCCTGAGTCCCAGGTCAGCAGCCACTCCAGTTGGCCATGCTGTCTCTCCCTTTTTGAGCAGCCATGTCAGAAAAGAGAACTTACAAGTCCTGTATGCTTTTTACAGGATTCATAGGTCACAGAGCTTTCTGCACTTCTCCAGCTGTCATCTCCAATCTCATCACTTATGAGAAATTCATTCAGCTTCTGAACGCTTAAAAAAAAAAAAAGACAATGAGTGAATGCCAGATTTCCTTGGGTAAACTTGTAATGATCTGTGCTTCGATCACCGGATCAGAATACTCAAACTTCATGATTGCATGGACTACCTCCACTCCCTTTTGGATTGCATAGCATCCTTGTGGCAATTATTTGCATGGAAAAAAGAACAGTATGAAAGTAGTTAATGCATTTTCAAACTTAATTTTATTGCAATAAGAGCAACTGGAAATGAGGAGAAGAGCTGACACCACGTGACTAACCAGCTCTCTGCAATCCACCAGCAAGAGCTCTGTGGCTTGCAGAACGCATGCTATTCTTGCTATGTTATTCTTTAAAAAAAATAATCTGCATAGTTACTCATTAGCCTTTTGGGGCTGCCTCAGTCTTCACTTCACCCCGGGGGCATGGAGCAAAGGGGAAAGCCCAACCAACTGGTGAGAGAAGCGTGGCTATGAAAAGCCCTTTACAGTATATCCAAATCCAGAGTTTATCACCACGCAGTGTGACAGGAGCCTCTTCAACAGGCAGTGGGAAGAAGCTGAGCCAACTCCATAAGGAATGGACACACTAATCAATGTAACTCTTATTATGCGAATGCACTAAAGGAACATGCAATGACATTGACCTACTGCCTTAGAAGGCATGGGTCAAACATTTATTTCAGCCACAGTCAAAAACTCTTCTGCCACCAGAGCTATGCTAATTCTTAAAGTGAAATAACTGGTCTGGCCAAAGTATAAGCACTTATTCATATTAGGGACAAGCGCTTAACCCTATCAATTTATATGATTGATGATGGGGGAGTGGCCAAGCACACATTCCTCGTGCCTCTGCACTTGGGAGTTTCTAGGTTCATGGGAGAAAGATGATAGGAAATAAATTTTCCAATGGGTTAGGTTTGTTTTGGCAAATAGGGTCTTTCAATAACGTCCTTTGGGGTGGCTAAGGATAGTAAATGAAACACACACACCATGGGGATATTAGGACAGCGCTAAACATAGCACAGAGGGAGGAGGAGTGATGGGGAGGCTAGAGTGATTTATAAAGGGGCATGAGATTTTCCATGAGTCCGAAATCATTTTAAACCCAGGAAAAACCTCAAATGTGTCCCTGCTCCCTCTTCAACAAAAACAAAACACTGATTATTTAATTTGTTAGTGAACCGAGTGCTGGTGAATGGTGAGGGAGGGCTCAGAAGACTAATGTCCTGAGGTTTGTTGTTTGTTATTATTGTTATACACCAAACAGAGGCAGCAGCAACAATACAATACTTTGCCAGAGTGCCTCAACCTAGACTTGGAGGGACTATGTATGAGGGTGGGAAGTTTAGCTCAGTTTTCAGATCCTGTCAGTGCATGGCATCTCTGCCAGCAAGGGTGTCAATTTGTGCCAGCTGTGGTGGTTGTTTTATGATACGTACACCTGCGTAACTACAATTCCTTTCACACAGGCCACTGCAGAATCAACAGGGGACAATACATTTCAGTCTCTTAACCAGCAAACTAGAGAGGAATTGCTCAGTCACCTACCCCTAGGGGAGCTGTTTTGTCAGGCTATATATTTTGGGAAATGTCATACTTAAATCATGGCAAAGATTGATAAAATCAGATTTTGTGACTTCTATGATTTTCCACTAGTGCTTCTCCCTGTAGCACATATGGCAATTTCCTGTTATATCCTGGACAAACCTCATTGAATTAAGTTAAACGTATCCCCACAGTATGCCAACATTTGTATTGAATTAAGTTTAACTATTTTAGGAGTTCTTTGTATTAAAAATGCAAATGTTTATGTATTATTGTGGGATTGTATGTAATGTCTCTAGGGGGAAGACATGGCTATTATAATGAGAAGTGTTATGAGCTTCAAAGGACTATTTGAAACAATGGGCTGGACAAGAATGAACTTTTAAAGTTAAGTGGGTTTCCCAGGAAATCTCTAGGAGTTGTTTGCAAATGTACCCCTTGGTTATGCAAGAACTCAGCCTTTTGAATCTTCACCCTGAGGAGGGGACCTTTGTCTGCTGATCACCAGTTAAATGAGGACAAGATCAGAGGGCCAAAGTGTATAAAGGAGTAGCCCACAGATTCATGGGAGTGCTTGTTCTGAGCCAATGCCGTCAGGAACTTGTAACCACAGAGAAACAGTCTGGTGGGATATGAAGGGCTGACTCCTACTGGAGCCCTTGTTGGAACTGGGGTGATCTCTGGTAAGCTTATTCGCATGTTTGTAGGTTCTTTTTAATATATTTTCTCTGTAATGCTTTCATCTCCAGAATAAATGTTCTTGCTTTGAAAAAGCTGTGTTACCTTGTAACTGTGGGCAATTACACTGCTTCTAGCTTCTGAGAAGAAAAGCAAGGCAGGCCTGCTTAGGCAGTCTGACTTATTGGGGAATTCACAGTGTAGGCAGGGAACTGTGCAGCCTGGAAATACCCTGGTCAGGAGGGAGTGACACAAATATCTCCGCCCAAGAGAGATGACAGCTGCCTGTAGAGCCGGAAGCCTGAGAGTGGGTGCCCTTGGTGGACCATAGAGGGGGAAATACAGGTGCAGTTGCCCTGAACTGTTACGCTCCCTCTCCTTCCACCTTCCCCACTGTTCTTCCATGCTACTCTATAACCCCACCAAGGCTTCTCCAGGCAGTCTGGCAGGCCAGGCCTCCCTCTCCTCCATCTCTTTCCTGTAATTTGGGAGTGGGAACCCAGAGTGCAGCCTCAGCATCACAATCCCCTCAAAAAGCAACAAAGAGTCCTGTGGCACCTTATAGACTAACAGACGTATTGGAGCATAAGCTTTCGTGGGTGAATACCCACTTTGTCAGATGAATACCCACTGCGTCTGACAGAGTCTGCCACCAGACTCTTTGTTGTTTTTTACAGATCCAGACTAACACGGCTACCCCTCTGATACTTGACAATCCCCTCAAAGTCACAACCTTTTCACAGAACTCAGAGCAGACACAAGTGCATCATTCCCTGATGAGCTATCCAATTCCTTGGTGCCCACTTTGGGTCTGATTCTCCTCTCATACCAGTGTACATCAGGAGTGACTCCACTGCTATCCCTGGTGTAACATTAATGATTAGAATGGCTTTTCAGATGAGCTATTGCCCCCTGTTCATGCCAATGGTCCTTTCCAAAAAGAGACCCAGTGTTATGGACAGGGCCAGCTCTAGGTTTTTTGCCTCTCCAAGCTCAGAGAGTGCAACTGTGGCCGGAATGCCACCCCTGGAATTGTGCCGCCCCAAGCACGTGCTTGCTTTGCTGGTGCCTAGAGCTGGTCCTGGTTATGGATAGAATTCCATCATAAAGCACAGTCACTATTCCACCCCTTGCGTTGGGGAGAAATAGGAGTAGACCGCTCCACCCGATGTCAAGGGCCAGACCTGTTAGATAGCCATCACTTTGTTTACCCCCCAGCTTCTCCCTCTCTTCCCCTTCTAGTGTTGCTAGCCATCTGGGAGCAATTGTGGCTGATCAGTGCATGATGGGTGAGGCTAGGAAGGAAGATATGAGCTACAATCCAAGTCAGGACAGTCTGGCCTGGAGTAAGGACTTCAAGATTTGCCTCAATAATAATTTTCCAGCCATTAACTTTATTGACCATTTCCTTGTTCTCATATGATGCAGTAAAACGGAGTTTCTGGTCTTTTTTCTTTATGCCTTTTCATCATTTTGAATAACCAAGTTAAGTCCCCTTCATCCTGTCTCTTTCTCAGAGAAGTGTAAAGAGATCTCTTTAATATAAGAACATAAAAATGGCCATACTGGGTCAGATCAATGGTCCATCTAGCCCAGTATCCTGTCTTCTGTCAGTGGCCTATACTAGAAGCTTCAGAGGGAATGAACAGAACAGGGCAATTATCCTCTGTCATCCAATCCCAGCACCTGGCAGTCAGAGGTTTAGGGACACACAGAGCATGGGGTTGCATCTCTGACCGTCTTGGCTAATAGCCACTGATGGAGCCATCTTTCATGAACTTATCTCATTCTTTTTTGAACCCAGTTACACTTTTGGCCTTCACAACATCCCCTCACAATTAGCTCCACGGGTTGACTGTGTGTTGTGTGAAGAAGTACTTCCTTTTGTTAGTTTTAAACCTGCTGCCTATTTTCATCAGGTGACCCCTGGTTCTTGTGTTATGTGAAAAGGTAAATAATACTTCCTTATTCACATTCTCCACAATGTTCATGATTTTATAGACCTCTATCATATCCCCTTTTAATCATGTCTTTTCCAAGCTTAAAAGTCCCAGTCTTTTTAATCTCTCCTCATACAGAAGCTGTTTCATATCCCTAATCATTTTTGTTGCCCTTCTCTGAACCTTTTCCATTTCTAATACATCTTTTTTGAGATGGGGCAACCAGAACTGCATGCAGTATTCAAGGTGTGGGCATACCATGGCTTTATACAGTGGCATTATATCTTTTCTTATTATCTATCCCTTTCCTAATGGTTTCTTACATTCTGTTAGCTTTTTTGATTGCTGCTGCACATTGAGCAGATGTTTTCAGAGAACTATCCACAGTGACTCCAAGATCTCTTTCGTGAGTGGTAACAGATAATTTAGACCCCATCTTTTTTGTATGTATAGTTGGGATTATGTTTTCTAATGTGCATTACTTTGCATTTATCAACACTAAATTTCATCTGCCATTTTGTCACCCAATCACCCAGTTTTGTGAGATTCTTTTGTAACTCTTTGCAGTCTGCTTTGGACTTAACTACCTTGAGTAATATTGTATCATCTGCAAATTTTGCCACCTCACTGTTTACCCCCTTTTCCGGATCATTTATGACTATGTTGAACAGTAATGGTCCCAGTACAGCCCCTTGGGGGACCCTGCTATTTACCTCTCTCCATTTCAAAAACTGACCATCTATTCCTACCCTTTGTTTCCTGTCTTTTAATCAGTTATTGATCCACGAGAGGACCTTCCCTCTTACCCCATGACTGCTTACTTTGCTTAAGAGCTTTTGGTGAGGGATCTTGTCAAAGGCTTTCTGAAAGTCCAAGTACACTACATCCACTGGATAACCCTTGTCCACATGCTTGTTGACCCCCCAAAGAATTTAAATAGATTGGTGAGGCATGATTTCCCTTTACTAAAGCCATGTTGACTCTTCCCCAACAAAGCATGTTCATATATATGTCTGATAATTCTGTTCTTTATTATAGTTTCAACCATACCTTATGACGGCCTTGACTGCAAATCTAACCACGGTGGAGAGCAGGAACAGCGGTGTGACCAGGATGTGAAACAACGACAGTGATGCAAAGGCCTGGTATGGCTGCAGTGTCGCCTCATTTTGATATTCATAGGTCACAAAGGTCTGTCACATCAAAACAAGGGAATATTAGTGAAAAGGATGTCAGGCTACACAGGCTGGCTCAAAACAGGGGGAAAAACACCTATCGAAATATTTTGCCTGAGTAGAGGCTGAGTACAAACTGAATAAGGACCTCAGTGTTTGGTGTATAAACATTTCTTACTACCCAGCATGAAGGGTAAAGGTATTTCCCCAGTGCATTAGTCATGAAATTCATTTTTGTGCAAAGGGCTAGTGCAAACTTATGTCCCACTTAAGTCCAACCATGACTTATTTTGATGATTTAAATTGTCTAGGCCTTGTACTGGGCCCAGAGTAAATTTCACCCATAGACAATGGAACAGCAACACCTCAAAATACAAAGCCCAAAATAAGACTTATTCTCGAAACTAGTCTGTCCCCTTCCAGTTTAGCCACATTTTGATATTCTGTTTGGTTTCTGCGGAAGACTGAAATTAATGTTGCTTTTTGTTTGCTTCCCTTTTCACAAGTCCAAATCTCAGGTGTTGTAAATTGGGAATTGAGTTTGTTAGTGTAATACTGCTAGGCAGCCAGAAGGGACATACTAATTTACATATTGTTTCTGTGAAAAGTAGGTCCTATATAAACAATGACAGTGTTTTTAATTTCTTTTCAGATAAAGGGGAAAAATATTTTCTTACTGCAAGAACAGCTGCTATTGGGATGGCTGCATTCATAAAAACTGTTGAAAGAAATAAAATATGCATTGGACTATTTGAACTGTACAAAAAATGATCTTAATATTATTTTTCAATACTTTATACCAAACCCAAGCATAGTCAGTTAAATAATATGTTAGTTGAGGACTTCAACCTCAAATGTTGTTTCCTATCCATTAAAACTCCCAAAGGAAAACTCCTTAGCAGGAAGAAATTTCCTTCCATGTCTGACTTAGGTCTTAAATACACAAACAAACGAACCAAGAAATGTTATAGTTTCTACATTTTAGTGAATTGAAATAAAATATTTTCATATGAACTGCAGAATTATAATGTATCACAGCCAAAAATTGCTTTGAAAAAACAATTTACTACAAATATTGGGGCCATTTCCCTCAACTCTACCTCATTACAAGGAATGTAATTTATTTTAGTTCCTAACTTATGTCTGTCCCAATCACACCTGCTGATGTTATCTCAGTACTTATTAATGTAAAATCTCATAACTAAGGTTGCAAAAAACCTTTTACAAGTTAAACAATAACAGTAACAAAATCCACCAAACAATGTCAAGCTTCCTGTTGTGTTATTTGTCGTGTCTTTTATTTTCCATCATGTTTCATAACAAAATAGCCACTACCATAAGTACAGGCATCTTGCTTCAACTGAAGTCTCAAAAGGAATTTACTATTGAGAGATAAATCCATATCTAAGAGTTATGTTACAAACAATACTGCCCCTAGAACAGAATTACTTACTGGAAAGAGATGTGTACAGCGCAAAGGTTTTGAGACTTATGAGCTCCTTGGTTCTTGTTTCCTCTACGCTAGTGCAAAATATGTGCTCCCAGGCATACAACTTTAACAACTTAATGCCTTTCAAGATCTCATTGGTTTTCTTTAATCTCTCAGTAGAATAATCCTTTACATTAAAAAAGTAAGAAATTACAAATTACAAAATTAATATTTTTAAATTATTTTTATTAAGAATGCTTTTTTCTATCACTTTTGTTCTAAAATTAGCCAAAGTATTGCAACTGGGTTTACTCATGACCTAGTATATGCCTCTAAGTACTATACATACTGAAATAATATACAATTTCATGTTCCTTGACGATTTTAGAGACTTTAAAGTCATGAGAAGAAAATAAAAGTGATTCTGCATTGAAAAAAATCAAAACTAATATATCTTGGGGAAAATAACCTGAAACCTATGTATCTAAATAGAGAATGAAACCTGGGAGTGATAATACTGAAGAAGAAAAAAGATGGACAATTGGTAATGAACAAAAAATTACATTTGAGGTTGCAATGTGGTATTGCCTCAAAAAGACCAGTTTTGGACTGCGTACAGAAGATTCACATAATATGTGCTTATTTTATTGATTTATTTAAGTAATAGCCCCTCATCAGCAATATTGTGTTCATCTGTTTTGGGCACATTATTACCAAAATACATTAACAAGTTGGGAGGAATTCAGAGAAGAACAAGAAAGATCAAAGGGGTGGAGGGAATTATGTCTGAAAAAAGTATAAAAGAGAGATCCTCAGCCAGTGTAAATTGGCATACGTCCACTGGGGTCAATCAAACTGAGGATCAGGCCCAGATATGTTTAGCTTGGCTAACTGACAATTAAGATATGAGGGGGAGATGGTAACAGTCTAGGTATTAAGAAAATTTAAAATTAGGATAAATTTCCAGTCGATGAGCTTTATTAGACTGTAGAATCGTTTCCCATTGATGGAGAGTGTGCAACAGGGACTGATCCAATATGAGTACGGAGGTTATTCAGAAATGCAAGAGACTTTTGGGTAGAGTGTTATACAGTAGTTGATGTAATCTATTTCAAAAGAACTTATTCACATGATTTAATATTTCATTTCTATATTTTATTATTTTTATTAATTGCTGACATTCCATACAGTACATCATTTGAATTAGAAAACAATAGGCTCCTTGGCATCTAAAGGATAGATAGTCAGAGAAATGATCAAGCTACTCAGATGGGGTGAAATTCATCTCTGTAAAAAGGGTCAGCACAAGGTGCATATACCACTTTAAGGCTCAAGTTCAGTATAGTATTTAAGCATGTGCTTAAATGTTTTGCTGACAAGGGATGAACTGCTGAATCAGGACCTAGCCCCAGATCCTCAAAAGGTATTTAGGCTCCTAACTTCCACTGATTTTCATACAAGTTAAGATCCTAAATACATTTGAGGACCAGGGCCTAAGTCCTTATTTTCAAGGCTTAAGAAGGACCTGAGTAGTTCATAAGCTTTGTGCTGGCCCGTAGCGCAGGAGTGAATTTCTTCCATGCAAATTTAACTCAGCAATTAATGGTCTCATGAGTGCCTATCTTGTTAAGGAACTCCCCATTCTGTAGAACTTCAATCACAATACAGAAGTATTCTGCTAAAAGTTAGATATTTCTTTCTCCTTCCTTTCCCCAACGTGCTCACTGAACATGCCTTTGATGTCATTGTTCTAGGTGAATATTGGAGGAGAGGGTATTCAAATGATCAGAACTCTAGTAATCAGGAATGTCAGCAAGAATGTAACTCTGTGTATTGGTAACACCACCTAAAGAGTGTAATATATATTGTATTTAATGCACCTCTTAAAAAACAGTTGAAAATGTTACCATTGTACAGTTTCCATTGTATTACATTGAAATTGTTTGTTGGCAGCCCAAAAATAAATAAATAAAAATTTAAAAATCAAAATTAAATATGTGGTTCATTTAATTAATAATAAACATTCCCAAAAGATAGTTCTTAGTTTTCTATAAGTAATAATACTTTGTTCTTCTATAGCACTTTTCATCTGAGGATCACAAATAACTTTGCAAACAACTTGTGAAGTAGGCAAATATTACTACCCTTATTTTACAGATCTGGAAACTGAGGGACAAAAAAGTTAAATGGCTTACCCAAACTTACACAGTAAAATATTTGAAAAACCAGGAACAGAATCCAGAACTCCCGATTCCTGGTTCTCTGCTTTAACTACTGGACCACAGGCATCACTAAAATAAATTACTTACAAGAGTGCTCTTCTGCGCCTCAGCCAACTTTGTAGCTATGAAATACTGTATTGGAGCGAGCAATACAATAACAGCAGCACCAACCAATGCACTTACTCGAAGTAAGTTATAGAGTAGGATCACGCCCATTATGATCTAAGGAGGAAAAACGCACATAGGAAAAGGAATACATTTCAGGACCTCTACAAGACAGCAATGCGAAAAAAATCCTCTCAGACTATATAGTCTAATAATACATAGAATTTGCATGAATTTAAATAAAACCTCACTTATAATTTACTTCAGAAGTTAAGTTTTGAAATTCTAGGGAAAGTTTCTACAAACCTTTATTATCATTATTTATTTGTATTGTGGTAGCACCTACCTACCCAAGTCATGGACAAGGACTCCAATGTGATAGGCGCTGTACAAACACAGAGTGAAAAGATAGTGTCTGCCCCAAAGAGTCAAGCATGCAATGACATATTAGCTGTTAAGCCAGTAGTGCTCTGGAGTTGGTGGGCTTGATTCTTATTTGTACAAAAGCCCCTTTACACCACTTAAAGGGGCCTTAAAGTGGATATAAATTACATTTACATTCAACTTAAGGTACCTTTCCACTGCCAGAGTGAGTCCTATTGTAAAAGAGAATCAGGGCCAGGGGAGGTACTGATATGAATAAGGGCCACTCATGTCAGAAAGGGCATGTGGGATTGATTCCCTACTTTTATTTGTTTCACCTTTTCAGTAAACTAATGAATTCAATTAAACATGTCTTTCCATTGCATAGTCAAACCACTAACATCCAGTCAGGTTTAAGATTTTGCAGAGTATTATTTACATACATAAAAATCCTTTCCTTAGCAGGCAGATAGACGAGGTGCCTAGTGGCAATTTGGGCCTGAGGCAAATCCTGCTGTCCTTACTCAGGGCCCAGTCCGTCCTTTCGGGTGCCTTCAAGGGTGCTCAGCACCTTTCTGGATACACTCAGCAACTTGTAGGACCAACCCCCATGATTTATTCAAGACCAGGAGGATATGGTTTGATGACGTTATATTTAGGATTAGATTGTAACATCAGCCTCAGCCATAAACTGCCTCACCCCAGGAGTAGCATTGGAAGTCATTGTTCCTCAGAAACATCCCTCAGAGATCCAATTCCTCTGCTTCAGGATGAGACGGCACCCATATTTCTCTGCCTGACTGCGTTAGGGGAGTCACACTCTAGCCCATAATTAGCAAATGTTAATTCCTTGTCTTTTTTCAGAGAAAGAAAGAAGCTAATTGAACTGCTGATTTAGAAATATCTGTTACCCCAACATGTGAATTGTTGATACCAGCAGCTGCCCAATGCTTTGACAGTGAAAAGAACTTTAAAAATATAACATATACACTTTATCATTTTTACTTTTGTTTTTTTAAGTGCTAGTGTCAGCTACTGGCTTGACAACAGTTTACAGATTTTAAGGCCAGAAGGGACCATTATGATAATTTAATTTGACTTCCTGCATAATACAGGCCATAGGAGATCACCCAGTAAACTCTGCATCAAACCCATAACTTCTGTACGAGCAACAGCAGATCTTTGAGAAAGACATCCATATCCCAAGGGCATTAATTCAAAGCCTACTGAAGTTAATTAAAATACTGCCAATTAACTTCAGTGAGTTGTCAGTTAGGTCCTGTTGCTCCCTGAGCTGGAGGAACAGCAAAGGAAGTGGCAATAGAAACTTCCTCAGACTGTCCTTTCACTTTCCTGGTGGGATCACCTCCATGGATTAAGAAGATATTTCAGTTTCTATATCTAGTCAGTCCTTGTCATTTTCCTGAGACTGATAAAAAGGTGACCATTATGCTACATACAATTTAAGCTACATACAATTAGCCTGAGAGCAACCAGCAGTTTAATTAACAAAGACCAACTGAAAAAACCTTCATATGGTAACCCCTTTTGGACAATTCTAAGCCAGCCTGGATTTGAAGCAGTGATTTATAGGTGAAAATGTCTATATAGGTTTCAGAGTAGCAGCCATGTTAGTCTGTATAAGCAAAAAGAACA
>NW_020664463.1:7297971-7468538 GCF_002925995.2 Terrapene triunguis | reverse complement strand
ACCTGCCGTGTCCGCAGGTTCAGCCGATTGCGGCTCCCACTGGCCGCGGTTCACCGCTCCAGGCCAATGGGGGCTGCGAGAAGCGGCGCGGGCCGAGGGATGTGCTGGCCGCCGCTTCCCGCCGCCCCCATTGGCCTGGGACAGTGAACCGCGGCCAGTGGGAGCCACGGTTGGCCGAACCTGTGGACGCAGCAGGTAAACAAACCGGCCTGGCCCACCAGGGTGCTTACCCTGGCGGGCCACGGGCCTAAGGTTGCCGATCCCTGCCTTATGCCATCCAGGTCCTTTATTGTCTGGTTTTTCACCATACATTCTCTTTGATGACCCTGCTAAAAATAAACAAATGACAAAAGTGGATGTTCCCTTTATTATTATGGATGACTTATATAGTGCCATGAATTTACATAGCGTAGATCTAATTTACCAAAGCTTTCATTCCTGTTATTTTTCCTTGACAGCTGTTAACAATACCTATAAATTATGACCTACCCATCCCCACTTAGAAGCCCAAGAGTAAATTTTTCAAAAATATCTTAGGAGCCTAAGTCTTATTGAAAGTCAATGGGACTTAGACTCCTACATTGCTTCCTCACATTTGAAAATTTGGCTACCCCAACTCTAATATTGTCTTTCCTTCCTTCTTATTCATCTGTTCTTCTGCTGTACACAACCCAGATTGGATTAGAACCAGATGTTAAGAACTAGAAGTTTACGATAACTAGTGCACCTGTTTAGTTCTCAACACTCAAATCAGTGTTCCTTTCTGTGGATCACTAACCACACTTTCTGACATTATAACACTCGACATACCATACCTTCTTTGCAATACAGGATCACAGAATTAAAGGCCAAGTTCTGACACTCTTCACTCTTGCCCCATAAAACAGCTGCAAATGAATTCTGCAAAACCAGCAATATTTTGGTCCACGATAGCTGCCTGCACAGATTACTTGTGGCAGTTGTGGAACAAATATGAGCAGAGGAAAGCATATAGGGCTGTGGGAAAGACAGGTAATCCATTGTAAAATTCACAGACCATTCCCCTGGCTTGTAAATATTACCCAGAAAAATCTCTTCCCACTGGCCTGCAGCAATACTACTTCACAGCCTTTGGAGGAGACAGTGAACAGCAGTTCTACCCTTTAGTTCTCCTCCTGGTCACAGCTCTTCATTTGTAACTATAGTCCAATGGTATAATTTCCACTTTTTTGTTTTAAATAATCTCAAAGATGTACATTGTGTTAAAAATATCTTCTGTTTTCCAGGGGGTTTTCTTCTAGAAATTAGGCCCTTACTTTGATGCTCTACCTGAACGGGCATAGCCCAGAGATTGGGACACAGAAACAAGAACCACATCAGCTGATTTGTTTCTATGGCAACCAAGTTATTGATCTGTCCCAAGGTCATCTCTCCCATGGACAAGTTGGACGTGGAAAGCCTCAGGATCTTATTGTATATCATTGCCTGGAGAGAGGAATAAAGTACAGTATATAAAGTTACAATAGCAACCAGACATTGCAAATGTCAGTATCAGAGATTGTCCATTCCCCCAGTTCCCAAACAGAGAGAGAGATTTTTGAAAATAGAGGTTAAATAGTAGAATTATTGCCTCAATTTTTTTGTTACTCCTGCAGCCATTACAAGCAGTCCCACTGGGCCAAACATCTCCATGGTGTGACTACACAGACCTCATTCAGCAGCAATGAATTTGGCCTGATGGGACTGTTCTTTCGAGCAAGGGCTGCAGGAGTGGTGCTCCTATGAGATTAATAACATAACAAAAATGACAACAGAATGTAGAGAATAGGGATATGGGACAAGAAGGAATACAGCTTATTTTTGATGAAAAAATATAAATAAAGCTTAACATAAGTTCAGACAAATCTAAAATTAAGAGCAATTACAGTAACTGGCAGGTAGAAACCCTGTAATTATAAAATGAGTTTCTATCATGTTTTCTATTAAGTTTTCAAGCAGTAAACAGTAAATAAAGGCAAGCTAGGCTGAAAGTGACCTGGTGGAGAGCATTTTGTATAGCCAAACAGGAGACCTGAGTTCAGGAGAGATTTTGGGACTACACTCCCAGAGCAGAATATAGGGTTTGGAGTAAAACAAAGGTTTTCAGTCTACAGCAGAGGCAGTTTAAAACTAGCAGGGCTCAGATCTGCAAAAGTTTTAAGCTCCAGAAGATATTGTGGTACCAATCCTCAGCTGTGGTTAAACACCACACAGATAAAGGACAAGATAAGCGAAAGAATAAAATGTGGAGCCATCACTAGGGCATTTTACAGCATGCCGATCTCGGAAACAACGTCTTACTCACCAGTAAGGCACCTCGCAGGTTGATGCCGGTTTCTATAGTAACGTAATAGGAAGCCTGCAGAAACGTCCTCTGCAGGATAAGGGCCAGGAAGAGAAGAACTGCTAGGACATAAGCATTTTTGAGAAAATCCTGTGAGGAGAGGTATGAAGTTGATGTCTCGTTAGACTAAAAAGAAAGAGAGAAAAGAAAAGTTTTTTAGACAACTATATGTTGGAAAGATGCTCTGTTATTTGGACATTGGAAATCAGAAGATTGTTTTCACAATGGCACAATAGGATTAATAATACTGTAGCAAAGCCATGACTACCTATAAAACCACTTTCACTCTATGCATCCGAAGAAGTGAGGTTTTTACCCATGAAAGCTTATGCCCAAATAAATCTGTTAGTCTTTAAGGTGCCACCAGACTCCTTGTTGTTTTTATAAAACCACAGTTCTGACTATGTTGCATACTAGGACCACTTAGAACTTCTTTGCAACCATAGGGATAGAACCCAGATGCTCCTGTTCCAAAAGTACACAGGCATTTAACATGTGTGCTGAAGGAGGATTGCTCTTAGCAGAATAGAGACTATGAAAGGCAGTTCTGATTCCAAACTGAGGGTAGCAGTTCAATTACACATTCAGGCAGTTCATTACAATGCCTAGCACCACGGATGGATAAAGCCAGAATACTGAGGTCCAAGATCCTGGCACTCAGGGTCACACCTGCCTTAATGCTGAGTGAATTGGTTGTTGATCTGCTCCTTGGGCCAGAGAACAGGTATAGGGAGATGAGCACCAAATCAGCATGCTCAACACAAAGGCAGTGTTGTCAGCTCTTGACATTTTCTCATGAGTCTCATGACATTTGGTGCTTTTCTTAAGTTCTTCAAATTCTCCAGGTCTTCAAAATTTTGTGCAAAAATGTGCCTGTATTTTTCACTGAAAAATCAAAACATTTGAAATGTTTTCAACTAGCTCTGGTGGCTTCCTTTTTCTCCCCTTCCTCCAGAGCAGAGATAATTTGCACCAGCCTTAGTCCTGGCATGGATCATGTCCGCCTCTGCACCTCCCCAGCTGCATTGGCTGGTGCACTGGGGAAAGGAAGAGCCAAAGCTCCCCCAGCTTGCTTGCCTCCAACCCTCTTCTGTGGGAGGGGAAGTAGCATCCCTACAAGGGCTGCTTCCCTCCTCCTCTACACTGTGATCCACGATGTGGGTAGGCCATGCCAGGGAGTAAGGGGGGTGCCTTACACCACCTTTTGCCTTCCATGAGCAAGTATGTACCACAGAACACACTATGGTCCTTCTAGAGGGATTTATTCGGGGGGGTGGGACTGAGTCTGGCAGCTGGAGTTACAGTGAAAGAATCTGTAGGGCTGGAGCTGAAAAGGAAGGGCGGGGACAAATAGTTTCTTATTCCTCTGTGGAACTTGTTCTAAGTGTTCCATACCATGGAGCCCAACACTCTGACCACTGGATGAATGTACCAGGCACAGGTGACATATTTAGATTCGGCAGATTGCAAGCTTTCCTTTTATAAACACCTCAATGGATCACAGAGCCATGCAGTGGCACAAAAAAAGATGGTTGAATGATAATTTTCACCCGATTTTCTTCAAACCATTAGCAACACAACTTCAATTTAAAAACAAGCACGAAGGTCTCTGACGTCTGCTGGATGTGAAACACAGGCCTTTGTCTTCTGGCAGAAATGGGCAAGTCAGGACTGACAACATTTAGCAGAGAATCAATAACTGCACAACAGGTACCGACAGGGTTTTATTTTTCTTCTAAGCCCTTGATTTCATTAAGTGAATAACATTGTTCATAGGGGTTGGGTTGACAGTCCTGGAGACTCAGGCCTTTTAATTATCCATATCCCAGATACAGCACAGGCAAACAGCAGTGCAAGCTTTCTTGTACTATCCCACCAATGCACATCCTAGGAGGTAACAGAGTAGTTTATTCACCAGGCCCATTTTGCCCTTGACATCTCTGCTGCGTGTGGATCGTATTTTCTTGGCTGAAGACACCTACCCACTAGAAATAGGAACTCATTTCACATAGACCACATAGCAGCCGACAGAAGATAACTTTTATTATCTTGGGATGGTTATTGATATTTTATGTGTATTTTATGTAATTAATTTCCTTCCAGGAATATAAAATAAGCAAATAAAAGCTAAACCTACAATCTGACTGTTAGAGTTGGAGGAACCATTTTGAATAATAAAAGAATAGGTCTGCTGAGCCTTCATCACGCATGGGACGTGAATGCCTCATGAGGATGAAAAGACTTTTCTTTAACTCATTTTGTTTGCATTTTCCCATTTTCATGCTTTTCTGTGCTGCTCGGTTTCAGACAGGAAGGGAAGTGAATGTACCAAAATACTGCGAGGAAAGCTGTTCTTGTGGTATTTCTGATCCACTGGAAGCAGGATGTCCTGGAACTGTTACAAAAAGCCTGTTCTCATGAAATTTCCATTCTGATTTCCAGATGAAAGAGGTTTGGAAAAGTATGAATCCAGACCATATCTCCAGACCCTTTAAGGTTCTCTCGTCACTCATGATTATTGTGCTCTGCTATTAGATTGCAGGCAAGAAGTACTCGGCTCTGCCCAGGCTGGCTTATTTCAGTCCCCCCCATCCACACCCCATCGCATATCCATTCCCTTGACATATGCAGTTTCTCACCAAAAGGGAGGAGGATTTTGTGGTTACAGCACTGACTGACACCCGAGAGATGGGGGTTCAATTCCCAACTCTACCACAGGCTTCCTGTATGACCTTGACCAATCTATTGAGGGCCAGATTTTCAAATGTATTTAGACATTGAAAGATGCATATAGATGCCTCATGATATTTTCAGAACTGCCTAAGCACATTTGGCACCTAAGTCCCATTGAAGTCAATGGGAGTTAGGCACCTAACCTACTTATACACTTTTGAGAATTCCACTAGGTGCCTATCTGCATCTTTAGGAACCTAAATACCTTTGAAAAGTTAGCTCTTAATTTCTATCTGTGCCTCAGTTCTCTATATGTACAATGGGGACAATAATACTGTCCTACCTCAAGGGGGGATGTGTAGATAAATGAATTAATGTTTGGGATGTTCTCAGATAAGAGGATGATGGGAGGGATAGGAATAAGAGCTTAATTAAAATTGGTAGAGAATTTAAAAGAGAAACAAAATGGCAAGGGCAACGGGGAGTAAGTTTATCAAAATCCATTAATTAAAAGTAACTGCGTTTTGAAAGCAGGCCAAGAGTCACTGCGCCAATCTGACTTCTCTGGCAGAGGTTTCAAGTTCTCCATTTATTCTGAGTTACCCTTAAATTCCCAAGCTTCAAAAGATGTTTGCCCCAGACAGCATTAATTAAAATGACAGAAAACTAATACACTTAAAAGAGCACAGAGAATGAAAATGGGTAAAGACCTGTGGTTTCCCAAATTTAAGAGCTAAAGGTTATCACTTCTTTGATTGTGCAATAAAACCAGAACTTAAGGTTCTGAGGAAGAAAATGTACTTTGACTTTTGACTCTGTGGCTCTGATCCAATGCATTAAGGTTCAGTGAGGACAAAGAGCTTTATTTAATAGCTCTTCCTCTCTTGCAGTGACTAAATGACAGTCTGATGCAAAACACAAAGTACCAGTCAAAAGATATCATCATGGCTGAAAGAAGGCTGAAAGAACTGGGAAGGCTGAAAGAACTGGGTTTGTTTAGTTTGGAAAAGAGAAGACTGAGAGGGGACATGATAGCAGTTTTCAGGTATCTAAAAGGGTGTCATAAGGAGGAGGGAGAAAACTTGTTCACCTTAGCCTCTAAGGATAGAACAAGAAGCAATGGGCTTAAACTGCAGCAAGGGAGGTTTAGGTTGGACATTAGGAAAAAGTTCCTAACTGTCAGGGTGGTTAAACACTGGAATAAATTGCCTAGGGAGGTTGTAGAATCTCCATCTCCGGAGATATTTAAGAGTAGGTTAGATAAATGTCTATCAGGGATGGTCTAGACAGTATTTGGTCCTGCCATGAGGGCAGGGGACTGGACTCGATGACCTCTCGAGATCCCTTCCAGTCCTAGAATCTATGAATCTATGAATCTATGGTTATACAGCCCAGGAGCAAATGTTTGAGACGAAGTGATGACAATCAAGGGGTATGTTTTAAAGGGAAAATATTATTCCATTACACCTCCATTTTGCCCATCCAAATTCTAAACACAGACTGTGCAAAGTCTTCCATCCATCTCTTCTACTACCAGTTAATAAGTAATTCTATTCTTAAAGAAATCTATCCTTATCTTTCACTAATTTTCTGGTAGTTGCTATTTGACAGACACTTGCTATATGATAGCTATATGATAGCAATTGTTCTATAGAATATATTCATACAGCACTCACAGTGACAATTGAAATTAGATGGGAGCTACCAGGCAAATAGACATTTGCCCTTCTATAGCTTTTCAGTGGGTATAATAAAGTACTTTGCACTGCCACAGTCTTCCATCCAAGGATCTCATAATATACACAACAATTAATGAATTATGCCTTAAGCTAATATGAGATGAATAAGTACGATTATCCCCATTTTACCTGTGGGGGAATTACGGCACAGAAGTGTTAAGGGATTGGTTTTTAAATCACCCACCACAGTGAGGGCAATCAGCACCTCTGAAAAACAGACCCTAAATGGCGTGCCCAACGTGACAGAGTGCGTCAGTGGCAAAGCCAGGCTTAGAACCCAAATTTAAAGCCCATTAAACTGTCTGCTGTAACATTCATGCAAAGCAGACACAAAAGAGGCACAAAGGCCCAGACAGAATGAATTTGTTTTTAAAATGTGATAGAATATTTGTGGGTAATTCTTTGCAATGTTTGTCTGTCTCTAGTAATCATCCTTATCTTACCTGTGCTTTCCTAAAAATATTGTATGAGGGCTTGATGTGGATGGGAGCTTGATAGCTACCGAGCGTGGTAAAGCCCTTATCATTTATCGAGATTCATGGAACAGCGTGGCACTGGATATGCACCAGCCCTTAACAGGAGTACTGGTTTACCAATCAATAGTTACTACGTACCTCATTTCCACAGTCTGGACAATGGCTCAACACCATTGCACCAGGCTCCATTGACCAATATACCTCCTTTTGAGTGCCACACATTTGTGCAGAAAGGGTATGGACACTGGTGCCAGCTGACCATGCTGAGCTCTGAGTGCCTTTCACTAAACGATTCGATTGCTTCCTGAACACCTGCTCTGCATGTTTGCACACATCACCAGGTGCATCTCCCCTCTACAACATGTAAAGGTTTGTATAATCAAGTCCTTCCACTCCCTTTAACTTTCTGTCTCATGCAGAATTCAAGTCATGTAGTCTAACCCTGTGGGTATAGCAGGAATTTCCTCTCCTAGTCCCACAAGCATTTTATCTAACCTACTCTTACAAGCTTCTAGTAGCTGCCCCCAGCTACTTATCCAGGAGGTTGGACAGAGCCAGACATTAGCAGAGCAGTATAGGGAAGCTTGCATTGCCACTGCCTATGCTGTGTTTATACTGTGACAACAGAGCACTTCAACTTCCAAGGCTGATAAGCTTCAACAAACACCCGTTTCACTTGAAAGAAATAATGAAAGAAACAAAATGGTAATCATGCACCAATAAGAATGCATAGTCAAAAATACAGAAAGCCTCACATATATCAAAAACTGATACCAAACAAATTATTTTAATCAATGTTGTCAACTTACTTTTCCAGTTGTGTTTGTATCATTTTGGAAGCTCTCGACTATGCCAGAAATGCATAGTGGCCCAGCAAAACCCAGCAGGTCAGCCAAGTAACGGAAGGTGCTGCTGAGAAGGATTGGCCGTCCAAAAGCCCTGTACATTGCTAACCATATAGAGGGAATCTTATTCGGCTGGTTTGCCACCTTTTTCTGGAAAACAAAGGAATCAGTGCACCAAGAATTAGTCTCATTGGCAACTTATGGCAGCTTCCATTTTATTGCTCTCATGCCTTGTTGGCTGCCCAAGTGTTTCATGGAGGGGTTATACATTAGATTAGGTAGACAGACAAGATAGACAGTTTGATAGATTTTCAAATGATCTTCACAACAAACTCACCCCAAAACACATCGATCTTGCTTATTATGTTTCCCCCCCAAAGTCATAACACTATTCTGCTTCTATGAATAGTCAGATGTAACCACAGACTGCTATTGATCATTGTCATTTGTATAATTCATTGAAGGTCTGATCCATCAAATCCTTGCTCATGTGAGATCAATGGTACTTGAAAGAGTAGAGATTATTGACATGAGTAACGGGTTGCAGGATCAGACCCAGAAAAATATGGACAACCATCCTACAGTATGTAACACACTGAACTGTCCATCTCCTGATGTCTTCAGCTCAAGAATGGATGCATTTCTAGAAGATGTTCTTTAGCCAAACACAAATTATGCTTTAGTCACATACAAGTTACTGGGCTCAATACAGGGGTAACTGGATGAAATGTAATGGCCTGTGATATACAGGAAGTCTGATTGGATGATCTGATGGTCTCTTCTGACATCAAACTCTACAAAACTATGAACCATCATTCTAAAGCACCAATCTTCGAATATATGCATGTGGCCAGTTTGAGGCTATATGATAGATTTGAAAATACTTTGATCTATGGAGGAAAGAGTTTGATTCAGTGGATCTGTATCCCGCAGAGCATTTCTGCATGGTCCGGGCAGTTGCTTCTCACAAACTACAAAAGCTTATTACAACAATCTATAACCCACTAACAATTCCCACACACACCCCTCAAACTGCTTCCCCACTTCCTTTCCTCCCTATGACTGGAGGGATGTTAACGGGCCACTTCACCTTGAATTGTCCCGTGAAACATACGTTAACTAATTATGTAAACAATCTGTTCCACCTTGTATGTAGCTGTGACAATCTGAGTAAGTTTCCCAGACTTGAAGAAGAGCTCTGTGTAAGCTCAAAAGCTTGTCTCTCTCACCAACAGAAGTTGATCCAGTAAAAGATATTACTTCACCCGCCTTGTCTCTCTAAAAATGCATCTGTCATTCTTCAAGAAGCACTGGTGCCTGCACGTTGTAACCCTGGCCAGGCCTTTTGTGAGTGTTCCTACAGACACTTTTAGCTAACTAGTAAATAAACAAAAACAAGTATGTCTCAGCACTCTGCACGGCCACTTCATGTGTTTTTCCCCCTAGGTTTTTCTTTGGCACAAATTCAGCAGTGGTATAATATGTGGACAATGTCAAAAAAGAAGAGGTAGCAAACATATGGGAGGGTAGAACCTAACTGGAAAGTGACCTAGGAAGATTAGAGCAGGGAGCCACAGGCAACGAGGAGAAATTCAGTACTGATAGCACAGGGAGGGGGCATAACCAAGTAGTTATGCTTATTACATTAGGGCTAGTTTATTTCTAGCTCCTCTTATTAATAATTATATTTTGATGTAGGGAAGGATAGTAGCTGTAGCAGAGAAGCTGTTTGGCATTCAGCTGCTAGAGGCCAGATTTTTAAAGGTATTTAGGCATTAAAGATACAGAGAGGTACCTTGTGGGATTTTAAAAGTGTCTAACTTCCACTGAGGTCAATGGGAATTAGTCACCTAGGGGCTTTGGCAAATCCCTTTTAGGTGCCTCTCTTCATCTTTAAACATCTAAGGGCATGTCTACACTACAAAGTTAAGTCACCTATATTTAAGTCGACATCCAGCCACTGCAGTAATTAAGTCAGGCGGGCGTGTCCACACCACGCTCATTGTGTTGGTGGAGTGTGTCCTCACTAGCAATGCTTGGATCGGTGCACAGAGCAGTACACCACAGGTAGCTATCCCACAGTGCACCTAGCTGCAGGGGGTTTTGGGATGCCTTGCAATGGGATCAAAACAGTGTCACGGGGGGGGGGGGGATGGGAACATGGCTTCGACTGCCCATGATGCAGTTTTATGCCCCCTCCCTGATATCAATGGCAAACAATCCATGTTTTTTCGTGCCTCTTTTTGAAAGCCTGGCTTAGCCACACCTACGCCATAGCCCTCTAAGCAGGGACCCCACTCAGCTTTGTACTCTTGTTGGGGGCATTACAAACACCTCGTGCCTTATCCTGCAGTATTTCCGGAGCCAAGACAGGAGCCACCACGCAGAACATTGCGATGTCATTCAAGCAGCCCTGCTGCAAGCCATAGAACGAAACAATTCTCAGTTGCTGCTGGCAGTCACGCAACAGCTGAACACAGTGGAGCACCCTTTGTGGTCCCAGGAAACAAGCACTGATGGGTGGGATCGCATTGTTATGCAGCTATGGGATGACGAGCAGTGGCTGCAGAACTTTCGAATGTGGAAGGCCATTTTCCAGGAAATTTGCACAGAGCTTTCCCCAGCTCTGAAGTACAGCAACACTAAAATGAGGCCTGCTCTGACAGTGGAGAAGTGAGTGGCAATCGCTCCGTGGAAGCTTGCAATGCCAGACTACTACCAGTCAGTTGGGAATCAGTTCGGAGTTGGTAAATCCACTGGGGGACCTGTTGTGATCCAAATGTGCAGGGCCATTAATCGACCTCTGCTTAAAAAGGTAGTAACTCTGGGCAGCGTGCAGGACATTGTGGATGGTTTTGCCAAGATGGAGTTCCCTAACTGTGGTGGGGCGATAGATGGCACGCATATCCCAATCTTTGCACCAGACCACCTTGCCAAAGAGTACATAAACCGAAAGGGATACTTTTCAATGGTGTTGCAAGTGTTGGTGGATCACAGGGGGTGTTTCACCAACATCAGCGTGGGATGGTCAGGAAAGGTGCAATCAGAGACGTTCTTTCCAGATTTCAAAATAACCACTGATGATGTTGAAATGCCAATAGGATCCTGGGAGACCCAGCCTATCCCTTGCTCACATGGCTCATGAAGCTGTATACCAGCCATCTCGACAGCAGTAAGGAGCGGTTCAACAATAGGCTGAGCAAGTGCAGAATGGTGGTGGAATGTGGCTTTGGATGTTTAAAGGGTCGCTGGTGTAGTTTGCTTACTAGGTTAGACCTCATTAGATCTAGATAAATATCCCTCCGGAGGGAGGGATAGCTCAGTGGTTTGAGTGTTGGCCTGCTAAACCCAGGGTTGTGAGTTCAATCCTTGAGGGGGCCATTTGGGGATTTAGTTGGGGATTGATCCTGCTTTGAGCAGGGGGTTGGACTAGATGATCTCCTGAGGTCTCTTCCAACCCTAATAATCTTATCTATCTATGATAATTAGATATCCCCATTGTTATCGCTGGGTGCTCCATAACATCTCCGAGGGAAAGGAAGAGAAGTTTCTGCAGGGGTGGGATGTGGAGGTGGATAGGCTGGCAGCTAATTTTCAGCAGATAGATACCAGGGCAATAAGAAAAGCCCAGAGAGGAGCTCTGCATCTCCGGGAGGCTTTGAAAACCTGTTTCAGTAATGATCCACAGTAATGTGCAGTGCTTATCTGCATTGTGCCTTCCCATACCATCCCCTTCATTGCACCAGTTTCCCTGAACTTCTCCTTCCCCTCGTCCCCCAAACCCCTATTCTTGGAATAAACAAAGAATATTTCATTCTTGAAATGTTGACTTTTATTGCACAAACATAAAGAATCTGAAAGACCAGGAAAATAATTTAACCTTGAGCAAATGGTGTGATAAAATTGGGAAGAGAGAAACCAAGTCAGTTTGTCTGTGAAAGCACAGAAGTCTTGCTCATCAAAGGTCTTCAAATGGCTGCCTTTTGTTCTTAGTACCGGCCCTGGTGTTGAGTGGAAGGGATACTGTACCTTCTTTCCCCCACCCCCACCCCCGCCTCCTGGATCGTTTAGTGGAGGGGGATTGGGAACAGGTTGATGTTTGCAGGCTGTTGTGCAGGGACTGCAGAGGGAGTCTAGTTCTTGAAGCTCAACCAGACGCCTCAACATGGCTGATTGGTCCAGCATCCCATCCTGCATGGCATGCTCATGCTTCTGGGATGCTCTCCGGCTCTCCAGCTCTCCATGTCCAATTTTTCAGACAATGAAATCCTCCAGGCTCTGAGCTCCATACCAGCTGTTCTGGAAGCTGTGATCAGATGTTCAGCTGCGTGAGTGTGTTCTCCCTATGTGCTGCCCCAGCTCTGTGCAGACAGCTGGCACAGCAGACCTTGAGTGAACCGCCCAATGACCACAAGATCCGTTAAGGTATGAAGGTGCCAGGCCAGGTTTATTGTCGACAAAGCACAGTAATAGCACCTGGCAGACTCTACGAGGATACTAAGACATGTATGCCCATGACAATGGACGCAACTCAGTGAATGGTGGGACTTTCCATTCCCCCCTTGGCTGGACAAAGATACTTCCTTTGAGATACATCTTTATACCCTGATACAAACAAGTTAGTATTGCCTCTGACATAGTTAGTTACTGCCCCCTGACATGGCTAGTTATCACCTTGTACATGTTGGTTCGATCAAAACATCTCTATTACATACTGTCATCCTGACTTTATCTTCTAGGAGGGATCAGTGTGTTCCTGTTATCCTTAGGGAATGTTTTTGTACCATCCTTGATATCGGGATGTTCTGGTACCACTTGATATCAGGATGTGTTTGCATGTGTACTCTGTGACTAGCACTCCTTAGGAATGTGTATTTCTGCAATATCAGCCCTGTTCTTGCCAGATTCTGTGAGCAGGTCCTGCCTCAAACCAGGCCTCTGATACAAGGGCTTATGTCTCAGGATCTCTTCCTACTACTGAAGCCTTCATTTTCTCATTGAACATGATACCACACATTCTCTTTTTCCATCTTCTAATGTGCTGTAGCCTCTCCGCTTGTGTGGAGGATGTGCTGAAGGCCAAGCTTTCCACTGGGAGGTATGCAAAGCACAAGGCAACCATTGTCAGTGCATACCTGGGTCTGGTGCAAGGTTGCTATTGAAAGAAACACTCCCCTTATTACACTCAAGTATAAGCCAGAACATAATCAGAATCCCTAGCTATTCAACGAACCAGTTTGCTGTTCCAGCCATGGTGAATATGGTCCAGCAGCATGGGCAACAGGCCTTGTGCTGCAACTTGTGGCCAACCTGCGTCAGGAGCACCGGTGGGCAGGAGGACAATGCCCCCTTTCCCTAGCAACATAGACATTGCTTTGAGACAAGGGACCAGAATTAAGCCTCCCAAATTGTGGTGTTTGTCCTCGGTGGCTCCGGGGGAGGGGGCTTGCAGCCATGAGAGAACACAGGAAGCCCACCACCCCTTCCCTTAATGCTGCTGGTAGGAGCCACCCTGGGCATGCAGATTGTGAAGTCAATGACAATCTCTGCCACCCAAACCACCAGCATGCTAGGGAAACTGTGGCTGAGGGACCCAGAAATCATCATGGGTGGGGAACCACATGCTCCATTGTTTGTGGTATGAGCATTTGTAATGAAACCTTCCCCTGTTTCCCCTAGGTGACCCTAGGTGAAATCAGTTTCCTGAAGGTAACAGATGTGGCATGGGAGCAGATGCTGCAAGTGTCTGGGTACAGACCTGGTCTTTATGCTGCTGTGCTGTATACCGCAATGATGCCAGCAGAGTTAATACAGGAGTGGTGTGGGAAAGTGTCCTACCGTGGTGGAAGAAATAAGGCAGCCTTCCCCAGAAACCTTCTGCAAAGGATTGCAGAGTACCTTCATGAAAGTTTTCTGGAGATCTCCATGGAGGATTCCCGGGCCATCCCTGTGCACCCTCTGCATAGCTGGAGTGGCCATTGGGAAGCAGATACTCATTGTACCTCACTTTCTCTTCATATTAAATATAAAATATAAGAGCATGTAACCCCTACAATTTGATTGTGCTGCTTGCCTTGAGCTAGAATCCAGGATGTGACGGAGTGTCTGCCAAGACTGATCAGGACCTCGGACCGCTACCCCTTCCTACTTCTCCACGTGGGCACCAATGATACTGCCAAGAATGACCTTGAGCAGATCACTGCAGACTACGTGGCTCTGGGAAAGATAAAGGAGTTTGAGGCGCAAGTCGTGTTCTTGTCCATCCTCCCTGTTGAAGGCAAAGGCCCAGGTAGGGACCATCAAATTGTGGAAGTAAAAACATGGTTACGCAGGTGGTGTCAGAGAGAGGGCTTTGGATTCTTCGACCATGGGATGTTCCGGGAAGAAGGATTGCTAGGAAGAGATGGGATCCACCTAACGAAGAGAGGGAAGAGCATCTTCACAGGCAGGCTTGCTAACCTAGTGAGGAGGGCTTTAAACTAGGATCGCCGGGAGATGGTAAGCCCATAGGTAAATGGGGAAGTGGGATACTGGGAGGAAACACAAGGAGGAGGGTACAAGACGGGAAGCCTCCTGATTCATACTGAGAAAGTAGGGCAATCGGCTAGTTATCTTAGGTACATGTACACGAACGCAAGAAATCTGGGAAACAAGCAGGAAGAATTGGAAGTCCTGGCACAATCAAGGAACTATGATTTGATTGGAATAACAGAAACCTGGGAGGGCAGTTCACATGACTGGAGCACTGTCATGGATGGGTATAAACTGCTCAGGAAGGACAGGTACGGGAGGAAAGGTGGAGGAGTTGCATTGTATGTAAGAGAGTGGTATGATTGCTGAAAGCTCCAGTATGAAACTGGAAAAAAGCCTGTTGAGAGTCTTTGGGTTAAGTTTAGAGACAAGAGCAACAAGAGTGATGTTGTGGTGGGCGTGTGCTATAGACCATGGGATCAGAAGGATGAGGTAGACGAGGCTTTCTTCGGACAACTAACTGAAGTTTCCAGATCACAGGCCCTGGTTCTAATGGGGGAACTTCAGTCACCCTGACATCTGCTGGGAGAGCAATACAGCAATGCACAGACAATCCAGGAAGTTTTTGGAGAGTGTTGGGGACAACTTCCTGGTACAAGTGCTGGAGGAACCAACTAGCCCCTCTTGACCTGTTGCTTACAAACAGGGAAGAATTGGAAGGGGAAGTAGAAGTTGCCTCTTCCCCGAGCACACAGCCAGGGCCGATGATGGGGGGGAAGCCGGTACAAATTACCAGGGCCCGGCGGTCCAGAAGAGGGCCCAGGGCCCGGCTTCCCCAGCTTCCACCCCCTCTCGTCAGCCCTGTTTAGCCAGTCCGCCCTTGTTGGGGGGCCCAAAAATTTGTTTTCACCGGGGCCCAAACCCGCTCTCGGCAGCCCTGCACACCGCATTCCCCCTACTCCCTCCTCCCTCCCAGCACTTGCCGCCATGAAACAGCTGTTTTTTCCCCATGGGTGCTCCAGCCCTGGAGCACCCACAGAGTCAGCGCCTATGCTGGCTGGGATGATTTAGTTGATGTTGGTCCTGCTTTGAGCAGGGGGTTGGACTAGATGACCTCCTGAGGTCTCTTCCAACCCTAATATTCTATGATTCTATGATTGGAATTGCATACTCACCAGAGGTGCCTTCCCCGGCATCAGGCTTGAACATGTTGTCCTGCAAACAGCTGGACTGCTCTGGGGTTAAAAATGGCTCCTGGCTCTTGGGGAGAATGGATCCCCCCGCTCGCCTGTCTCCCATTCTCCACCTCCTCCTCTTCCTTGTCCAGAATGTCCTCCATGTTGTTGCCTAAGGCGGCCTGGGACTCAGACTCCTGGGTGGTATCTACGCTGCGTTTGGGGGTAGTGGTGGGATCGCCACTGAGAATCTCATGCAGCTCGTAGAAGTTGTATGTCTGTGGTGCAGAACCAGAATGACTGTTCGCCTTCCTTGTCTTCTGATACACCTGCTGAAGGTCTTTCATTTTCACATGGCACGGCTGTGTCCCCCTGGTGTAGCCCTTCTCCCTCATGCCCTTTTCATAGATGTCTATGTTTCTTTGGCTGTATTAGAACTGTTCTTGCACAGACTCTTCTTCCCACAGACCAATAAGATGTACCACTTCCTGTGTACTCCCAGCTGGAGCGCGTTTGGGGCGTTGAGTCGCCATGATCAGCTGAGCTGGTGAGCTCTCCATGCTGACCAAACTGGAAGTGGGAATTCAAAAGTTCCCAGGGTTTTAACAGGGGAGGGGCTGTTTCCTGTGTACCTGGCTGCTATGCAGCAAAGTTAAAAACAATCTCCAGAGTGGTCACAGAGGAGCATTGTAGGATGCCTCCTGGAGGCCAAGTCTGTTGACTTACACAATGCTGCATCTTCACTGCCTCTCTGTCAACCCATCAACATCAAATTAAGCACTACACCTCTTGTTGAGGTGTAGTAATTAAGTCGATGTTACAAGTGAATTAGGTCGATGGAAGAGACCTGGTAGTGTAGACACATCATTATTAGGTGGACGTAAGGCGTCTTCTGTCGATCTAAGTTTGTAGTGTAAACCAGGCCTAAATGTCATTAATAAAATCTGGCCCTAGGAGGTTTGGAAGTTCACAGAATGCTGTCTAAGGGTGAAACTCTCCCCTGTGCAGAGGTACAGCACAAGGACTATGCACCATTTGAGTCACACTTACGGACTCAAAATAGGTCTTCACGATAGGTCATGGGCTGGACCCTGTACTGGAGCTAATTTCACCCTATCGTAAAAAGCGGTCCACAACGTAAAAAACTTGGAGAACCACTGGTTGAATGTATTCTAGATCAGCAGGCAAGCATCGCTGCTGTCTTTTAGCAATAGTACCACATAATATTCTGTACATTAAATTATTCATTAAAAACCTAACATGGTTTTTGCTGGAATACATCATTTATTGCCCAAAGAGCAAGTGTAGAATGGCAATTTTGTAAATGTTAGTCATTTTTTAAAGAATTCAAAATGTTCAGCATACTAGTAGCTATTGCCAGTATTACTACAAAATTCATATCACTGCCATCACTCCTTGAAATTCATTCATTTGTACTAGGGCTCAACCCACGATACTAAATCCAATTAATATTCCAATTAAAAGTGACTAATTGTCTTCCTTTCTTTGTCCAGTCTAAGCATTTTAAAGTGATTTTAAAAGACAAAGAGAACTCTTCTAAGACTTATTTCTTCCTCTATTTTATCAGCTTGAACTTTGGGTATTACCCAAGGTAAAGCAGGCATCATTCATGCCTTCAATTTGGTTTCTAGGAAAAAATATTTAGAATGAGGATATTAATTTATAGTATTATTACAGTGTTCTATTAAGTCAGGGGTTTTGATCTGAAATTTACGAGCAGAACAAAAAGTTATAGATTTTTTATGCAATTATGATGTCTAAAGTATTAAAGCTCTGTGCTGTTTGGAGCCTAGCTACTTGAGAAACTTCCTCCCTTCTCTATGCTCTGCTACAACAACTGAGGTCCAGAGTAGCACTTAAGCTAACAGTTCCTGAATTCAAACATCTGAGAGATGCTTGAAGGGCCCTTGACTCTAAAATTTCCTTTCCCAGTTGGTCCATCAGAGTAAGAGTCTGTTGACACTCACGGATGTTATAAAGCAGTGGTTTTCAACCTGTATTCCGCGGACTATGTCTAAAGGGTCAGTGAAATTTTGTTTTACCATAGAACAGTGGTTTTCAATCTGTGGTCCGTGGATCCCTGGGGGTCCACAGACTAAGTCTAAGATTTCCAATGGTGTCCACGTCCCCATTCAAAAATTTTTAGGGGTCTGCAAATGAAAAAAGGTTGAAAACCACTGTTATAAAGGCCTTTGGCTGAGAGAATGATCCTAATTTAATCCCTATGTCTTCATTATGAACTGAATGATACATGAGGCATGCATAGCTTGAAAAAATTGACCACATGTGCAAAAAAGAACAGCAGCAAAATTTTGTCAAGATATGTGATAACGCGTTCCCACATAGAGGATCTCAGATCAAAAAGGTGGCTGTGAGATTTTGGCTGCATTTCAACATTATGGACTAGGCTATTCTTGATCTGCAGTGAAATCCCCACTGACATTGATGGGAGTTGGGAGGACTCATCAAGGGGAATATAGGGCCCTAAAGACATAATTCTAATACCAGATGCATGATGTGCGTCACGGCTTGTCTTACAGTATCCAGGGTTAGAATTTGGTGTGGAATACTTTATCTTTTAAACACATTTCAAACACAGCTATAAGATAATGTATTTGAGTTTAAATATCATGCTAGCCAAAAATGTAACAAAAGATATACCAGAGTGAGTGTCTTTATTAGAGCTGGTTGAAAATTTTTGGAAAAAATTTTCCATCAGAAAATATTTATTCATCTGAATCTAAATGTTCCACTGAAACATGTCAGTTATGACAACATTTCATTGTGGAAAAAAAATCAATATGAAGTGTTTTGATTAAGTGGATCTTATCAGAACAGAACATTGTAATTTTTCATTTTGAAACAACTTTTTATTTTCACATTTATTTTATTTTATACAAATTACTGAACTAATTACCAATTTCAATAGTAATTACCAATTACCCTTAGAATGCCAATCACCAGTGACCAATTATTATATTACTTTATTATTTTATTTTATTTTATAATTTAAACATAATTATTAAACCCCATTTTTAATATAATATAATATAAATAAAACATCAAACATAAAAATAATATAAAATAAAATAAAACAGTCAAATTGAAACAAAACATTTCAGTTGATCTGAAACAAAAAACCTGTAAATTTCATTTAATGGAAAATTTCAAAATTTTATCTTTGTTCTGATTCAGAACAATTATTTTTCCCAAAATGTCACAATTTTCCTGGAATGGAAATTCTGAATTTCAACCAGTTCTAATTTATATCATTTATGTCTATCTTCTAATTTAACTTCATATTACTTCATGAGATAATAATAATACCCAACTCTCTTTTAACTCTTAATCAATAGAACAAAGCACTTTACAAAGCAGAAAACCACTATTCCCATTTTCTCATACTTCTCACTATTCTCATAATGGATTGAAAAAATAAATTCTTCCCATTTGTGCATCATCCAAGCTGAAGAATTGAGTCTGCAAATAGGCTGATGGGTAAGTTAGTTTCTGCTACCTCACAATATTTATGAACTCAGACAACTGCTGCATATTCAAACGGGATGCAGCCAGAGTCACAGCTTTGTGTTCTGTTAGCTTTTTTAAGCCTGGTCTACACTAGGGGGGAGTGTCGATGTAAGATACGTAACTTCAGCTACGGGAATACCGTAGCTGAAGTCGACATATCTTATTCCGACTTACCTCCCGTCCTCACGGTGCAGGATTGACGGCCGCGGCTCCCCCGTCAACTCCGCTACCGCTACTCGCTCCGGTGGAGTTCCGGAGTCGACGGGGAGCTCGTTCGGGGATCGATTTAACGAGACACGATATATCGATCCCCGATAAATCTATCGCTGCATATCATCCAGTAACTTCAGTTTGGAAGTTTTACAATCAGGAAATTCAAAATAATACCGTGCCCAACTACACAACTCAAATATTGAATTACAAATAGTGAATACTCATAGCAAACTGTGGTGAATGACCCATAGCCGGAAATATGTTTGCATAAAGTATTTATTAAATATTCTTGAACAGTTAACAAATTCATAAAAAATGAAATCTGTTCAAGGCTAATTTGTGGACACAAAAAGGGCCTACATTTGTGAACTTAAATTCTTCACTGAGTATAGCTAGCCCAGTCCTTAATTAGGCAAAATTCCCCATTACAGGACTCAGTGAGAATTTTGTCTGAGTAAAAAATTGAGTAAGGACTTCAAGAATTGGCCCACTGATCTCAATGGGAATAAGAAAACACTCCAAGTGAAGTTCACAGACCCGATTCGTCATTGTGTCACTGCAATTTTACACTGGTGTAATTCTATTGAGTTCAGTGTAAAACAGGAAAAACATAACGGTCAATCAGGCCCCACAAGTCCATACTCCTGTAGTGCTTGAGATATGTGTTGTGAGGCCAGAGCTTTTCAGGAAATGGACATTTAAAATTCAACCTGAATCAGCTCTCTAGTTTTATCCTTGGAAAGAATAACTCACTGCTGGTTTTAATTCTTGTCTTGAACAAAAAGAATAGAAATAAAAATTCATGTAGCTGGCTATTTCAAATACACTTTACAAGGAACATTGCTAGCCTTATGTTCAGTGTCTTTCATCAAGGTGTGATAAAATGCTTCAGGAAGGAACAGACTCCTTCATTCTGCATGGGTTTGGAATGCACTCAAGCTCAGCTCTATCCAGTTTTAGTAAGGGGCAGCTCAACTTAATCCAATAGATCTCAGGGGCTCTTCTCACCAGCTGGGAAAGATTAATAGCCAACTTCATCCAGTAAAGTATACAGCATAAACAATGACATAACATATTTTTTTAGCTCACAGGCCATGATGTATTTTAACCTGAAAAATTTTCCTAAATCTGCTGCTGTTTTCTAAACCAAGTCTGCACAGAAGCAAAACATTTCCTTTGTGGAAGTGAAGCTGCACTAAGCACCACTGGATCGTCATAAGTCATTTCTCAGATTATATCCATCTGGTTTACTTTAATGTTATCTATGGAGTATCAGTTTGTTTTAGAGTGAAGAAGCACCAGTCACAGCCTGGTTTGGAATAGTAGCATAACTGTGGTTGAATCTAAGGCAGTATATAGACTTTAAACAATTCTGGAAACCAAGAGGAGGAAAAGCTAAGTGAAGTAGGTCAAATTTTTAAAATCAAGCTCATTTAATTGTATATATATATTTGTGCATACTTAATTTATGAATACAGATATTCAATGTGTGCCATGAATCTGGTGCTTGTGTGTGCAGATAACCTGTAAGGCATCTGACTGGCTACCTGGCATCCAAATACCTGTTTGTGCACGCATATCAGGTATCTGCATACATCAGTCCGGCACACTATGACAGGGTGTAAATTCTGCACAGACATCAGAAAGGTTAAGGGAACCCAAGAGTGCTAGTAACCTCACTGATTGCACCTGGGGAAGGTAGGGGATCGACTTAAAAGAGAAGAGAGCAGGTGAGTTGGGGAACAGACCAGGGGATAGGGTGCAGTGAGTTTTCTCTCTGGAAAGGGGCCTGATAGTCAGGGCCGGATTAACTTTCCTCTGGGCCCGGGGCTATTAGATTTTGTGGGGCCCCTGTAAACAAGTCTTTTTCCTGGGAGGGAGTGTGATACCGGAGGGGGCTGAGGCAGGGGATTGGGGTGCAGGGTCTGGGAGGGAGTTTGGTGCAGAAGGGGGCAGGGGCAGGGGATTGGAGTGCAGGAGGGGATGCGGGGTTTGGGAAGGAGTTTGGTGCAGGAGGGGATTCTGACCTGGGGCAGGGGGTTGGGGTGGAGGAGGGGGTGTGGGCTCTGGGAGGGAGTTTGGTGCAGGAGGGGATTCTGACCTGAGGCAGGGGGTTGGGGTGGAGGAGGGGATGCAGGGTCTGGGAGAGAGTTTGGGTGCAGGAGGGGGTTTTGACGCGGGGCAGAGGGTTGGGGTACAGGATGGGGTGCGGGGTGTAGGCTGCGGCCGGGAGGCGCTTACCACTGGCGGCTCCCGGCCGGTGGCATAGCAGGGCTAAGGCAGGCTGCCTGCTTGCCACAGCCCCACATCACTCCCGGAAGCAGCTGGCTGCTGGCACGTCTCTGAGCGCCCTTGGGGGGAGGGGAACAGTGTATCTCTGTGCGCTGCCAGCACCCGCAAGCATCACCCGCAGCTCCCATTGGCCAGTAACCGGCCAATAGGATCTGCAGGGACGGTGCTGGGCGCGGTGGCAGTGCATGGAGCCGCCTCTCCCATCCACCAGGGGCTGCAGAGATGTGACAGCAGCCAGCCGCTTTTGGGAGTGACGTGGGGTCAGGGCAGGCAGCCTGAGCACCCCGGAGATCGCTGCCTGTGATTTATTTTTGAGGGGCCCCCCTTGAGCCAGTGGCCCGGGCTGCAGCCCCTAAAGTCCCTGCCTTAGTCCAGCCCTGCTGATAGAAGGCTGCAGGGGGAGAGAAGCAGCCAGTCTGCTCCTCAGGTGAGCCTGAAGACTGAGGGAAGATCAGGAGTCACTGAGGAATAAAGGCCTACCTGAAACCCTAGGAAGGTGGACAACTGTGCCAGACTGAGTCAGTGGGGTGGAGTGAGGCACAGGAGCCTGTGGACAATTGCAAAAGTATCTAAGTAAAGCACAGGTTCATCTGTGAGGGAGACAGTGGCCAGCTGAGCTCAACTGGGTCTGAAGATTTAGTGGTCTTTATATTTCTGTGGCACTAGTTCTAGGATATGGGCCCCAGAAGAGGTCACACTCTTGAAGGTGATTTGCCCAGATGGTCAGGCCACTCGTAAGGCCGGATTTGGCCGAAGAACACAAGAGGCAAACTGAGGTACTGCTGCTGCTGGGTCACAGCCAGACATAACAGGGCACACTGAAGCCACAACTTTTCTAGACAGACAAATGTATGTGCACAATTATGCCCATTATAAAGTCTGGCACTAAAGGACAACTTTCTCAGCTGATACAAATGGGCAGCATTCATTGACGCAGTGCAGTTTTATCCATTTACACAAGCAGAGAATTTGGCTCTCTGGCTCATTATAAATCAGATACAGTATGCAGATTACTAAAGAAAAGCAGTCTCAAATATATTAAACGCGAGCTGTTGTACTAAATAAGAACTCATGGGGAAAATATCCATATTTTCTTAAGGCAATTTCTACTACAGGGGACAGCACAGCTCTTCTGCTGCTATCCAACTTGTTCATGCATTTCCATTCTAAACTGCTGCATTGCATGCAAACCAATTTACACTGTGAGTTTAGGGAAGTGATTAACACTGATTAACACATGATTTCTATGGGCCAAATTTTCCAAAGTGGCTCTAAATATGTGTGTTCTACCCTTTGTATATGCACATGTGTGCACCTGTGTGTACAAACTGGTGAGACTCACAATCACCGTATCTGCACATGGAAACGCTCATCTGTGGGCAGAAATGACTAGGTATTGGAGCAAGCAGAAGGGTGCATGTGCAACTTGGACTGAGCAAAGTTAGAGGCTACTTTGGGAGTGCTGCTTTGGGAGTGCTGCTCTCAGGCCACCCTGGGGCAAAGAGTTTCTGTCCAAAACATCTCCTGTCCTTTCCTCTCAGTGCATCTCTGAATGGAAAAGCCAGAATTTAGCCCAAAGTTTCTGAAATCAATGTATATAACATACATATACTTTAGTAGGTAAAGAATCCACTCAATTATGCCCATATCTACAGAAAGGTTAATACATAGTCCTGCCTCAGTGCAGGGGACTGGACTAGATGACCTGTCGAGGCCCCTTCCAGTCCAAAATTACTATGATGCTATGAAAGGGACAGTAGCTTTTTCACAGTGCACAGTAATACTCTACAGAAGTGCAGAAGATGTGAAGAAGAGTGTTTCCAGTTGAAACTGGAGAGGATATCTGTTCATTTAAAACACTGTCATGAGCCCTTAAGACTTAAAGAAAGCTTTGACTTCTAAAATGAAAACTAGCGAGTGATTTGTGCATTAGGGCTTCAGTTCCCAAAGCTTTTAATCTGGCAACTATCCCAAGCCGAGAATTCGCTTTAAAAGAAAACAGTACTTTTGGACTGAAAGATTATAAGCCAAGTTTCACCTTGGACCAAATTCTTTTGTCATAAATTCCTAAAAATAGGGTTTCCTAGTGGAAATGAAGATACCACTTTAACAATATAAAGGCTGTATGGTGACGTGGCTATCGTTGCTTACCTTTTGCTCTTCATATGCTTCTTTCAGACAAACATAGTTTGTAAGTGCTCGCATTGCTATTGGCAGCTTCCCAATTGCCTTCAGGTCAATCGGTTTCTTGTGAGCCGATATAATAAGTGTATTCATCCACCAGTAAGTTGCCTTTGAGAGCAAATTGACAAATGGCTGAAGAAATCTCACACCCAGATCCTGCAGGTCTTCAGGTGGCTTTACTTTCTGAGGGTTCATAAAAAATACATACCTCTGCAGAGGAAAAAACATAATATGTTCAGCAATTATATTCTTTCACAGCAGTTTTTAGTTAACATAATAATATATTGTGTAAATTCTAGGGCTGTTGATTAATCGCAGTTAACTCACGCGATTAACTCAAAAAAATGAATCGCAATTAATCGCAGTTTTAATTGCACTGTTAAACAATAGAATACCAATTTATATTTATTAAATATTTTGGATGTTTTTCTACATTTTCATATATATTGTATTCTGTGTTGTAATTGAAATCAAAGTGTATATTATTTTTTATTACAAATATTTGCACTGTAAAAATGATAAACAAAAGAAATAGTATTTTTCAATTCACCTCATACAAGTTCTGTAGTGCAATCTCTTTGGCAAGCTTACCTTCCCAATGAGCTAAGGACACGTGAAGAAACAAAGAAGAGTAAAAACAATAAATGGGGAAAAGAACAAGGTGCTCATGGGCTTCCCAATACAATTGGCCCCCTAAATCCTAACCAATGAAGCAGAGGAAGGAGAAGAAAACACAAGATGTTACCCAATGACAATGGGTGAGAGGGCAATTCCTTCCTGACACTAAGGCCCTGATCCAGCAAACATGTTTAATTTTAATCATGTGAGTGGCCCCATTGACTCCAGTGGAACTACTAATATACTTAAAGTTAAGCATGTGCTCAGCTGGAGTGGAGGCTAAATTTGGCAATCCGGGCATGTGAGAAGGAGTCACTTCTATTTCTATGTTTACTCCAAATACCACTGATGTCTGTCCCTGTCAAAGCCTAGTAAAGTGACACATACCCTAACTCGAATGACATTGATCTCCACAGCCATCAGCAGCCCATAGAGAATGACCATAATTCCAGTGATGCAGAAGCGCAGCTGAGAGAACGGCACACCATCCTCACAGTATCTGACCAGCTTGATGGTTTTTGTGACAAAGGCCATTATCCAGTAAAGAAAGAGAGCTGTGAAACAAACAAACCAACCCACATCATTTTAAGAAAGTACTTTTTAACTACACCAGTATCACACGAGTATCACATCAGTATCCAGCTGCTCAAATTAGGATTACTCTGAGTGTTGCTTCTATGCAGCTGTAGTTGCCATGTCACAGGGCCCAATCCAGTAGTCCCAGGGGTTGTTAGCCTTCCTACTTGGGGGCCAGAGTTGTGAGGCTTTTCAAGATGGAAGGTCTTGGAGAGTGAGAGACTTGCCCTGCACTGTTTCACTGAGATATTTTTTTTTTTTTTTTTTGGCCTTGATCTTGCAATTGGATCTGCTTGGGCAGATCTCTGCACCCAGGCACAGCCAACCTGAAGTCCATGGGGCTTCACACGGGCGCAAAGGTCCAGCCGAATAGATCTAATTTCAGGTCTGGGACCTTTATTTGTTATTTTCTTTGAGGAAAATAAAAAATACCTTGCCTGACGAATACAAAGTGACCCTTTGGGTATGGAAACCATCAGAGGACAAAATTCCAGATGTGCTTTTAGAGGGCATTTTTTGAAAATGTGGTCTGTAAAGTTAAAACTATAACCTGCCTCTCAGTCTGTGCGAATAGTCAGCCAGTTCAGACTGTTAAGCAACAGGTAGTGTTGGGTGTACACACCCCTTATGCAATCTCCAGCAACCCCTACCCAATTCCTTTGTTTCAACACTGTAATAAAAACCTCTGTGGCTGCAAGTTTCAGAGCCCAGTCTACAGACTGGGGCTTGTGGCACTTACACTACAGCACTAAAAATAGCAGTGTTGACATTCCCACTCAGGCTGGAGCTTGGGCTCTTTAATTCACCCACCTCACCGGGTCCCAGAACCTAAGCTCCAGCCCAAATGGGAACAGCTACACTGCTATTTTTAGCCCTGTAGTATGAGCCCACCTCAGTTGACCTAGGCTCTGAGACTCAGAGCCGTGAGGTTTCTTTCAGTGTCTCCTGACTGGGACAAACATGGTAAATAGTCGGCAGCCATATTCCTTGAGAGCAACCTGACTTCAGTCCCGCTGGAAACAATGGGAGATGGAAGTCATCTTTACTATAAGAAACCTCACTGTCAACTGCAAAGGATGTAGGGAAATGGTTGTCAGCTTATCTGTGGGCAGTCTGTAGCCTGAGACCAATTGAAAGTACTGAGAGATAGTAACCATTCTGAATAAGGGTCAAATTTTTCCCAGAAATCATGAGCAGTGTTAAAAAGCCACATTGTAAAACTCATGATAAAATCACTGGAGTTGGCAATTTTCCATTATACTCCAGTCCACCTAGTCAAGTCTCAGGGCCGGCTTCAGGTTTTCTGCTGCCCCAAGCGGCGGGAAAAAAAAACAGAGCCGAGGAGCGGCACTTTGGCTGCAGCTGAATCGCGCCGTTCCATTCTTCGGCGGGAATTCGGCGGCGGGTCCTTCACTCCCTCTCTTCCTCTTCGGCGGCACTTCGGTGGCAGCTCAAAGAGGAAGAAAGGGACTGAGGGAGCCGCTGCCGAATTACCGCCGAAGACCCGGACGGGCCGCCCCAATAGCGGACGGAGTGCCGCCCCTTTGTATTGGCCGCCCCAAGCACCTGCTTCTTTAGATGGTGCCTGGAGCTTGCCCTATCAAGTGTGCAATAATGTATCCCAGAGAGAAAAAAAGTAAGCAGAAAATTTCTCCCTGGCTTTTCAGCAAAAATAAGATAAGCAACTTACCTAGCAGTAACTTTGGAAAGTTAGATGTCTCAATATTATGGTAATAGACAATAGCTGTGGTGGCAGCCACAAATCCCATCATAGCTGGCAGGAAGAGATGCAGGTGACGAGATTTCATATTTCTGAAAAGAAACCAGAAATACAGTATAAATGCAACTGGATTTGGTGTCTTTTTTCACTTTCATATTTTTATAAGTACATATGAATTGAGTGTTCATGATGGATTGAAGTCCTTCATTCACAGCACGGAGACACTATGGGTGGATGTTATGCAAACTTCCATAACAGCCAGTGACATTTTTTGAATGTCGATTTTTCAATGAAACTTTTTGTTGAAAAAAATTGAATTAAAAAGATTGGATGAACGATATCATTTTTGTTCTGATTTTTTGTTTGATTGTTTGTTTGTTTGTTTAGTTTTGGGGGGGCTGGACCAGTTATGGAGTGTTTTTAAAAAAAAGTAGAAAAGTTTGAAAAAAGGGTATGCAGTTTTGTATTAGTTTTTGACCAGCTCCAATAAATAATCAATCATTATCATCATCATCTCTTCTGGGTCAAAACGGCATGGCTTGTGTGATGGGGTCTACAAAACCTCTGGCTAGACAAGAAAGAGTTAAAGAGCAGCTGTGGGTTCAGGTCGCTCCGCCTCATGGCACCTTTGAAGCATGCCAGACTTGGAGATGGAGCCTTAAAAGGGAGAAGCCCCCAGCTCAGAGGACCCCAAGGTGTGGAGGTGGAACGATCACTCATTCTCAGGTTTCAGAGAGAAGCATAGCAGAGAACCAGCTGACTTAGGTGTCTGTGAGCACAGAACAGTAGGATGGCTGGCTGAAGGATTCTGGCAGGACAGAAGGGCGGGTGCTGGTCTTTATTTCTGATAATTAAGTGTCCTTTCCTTCGTTACATGAGGGAACTGGGACTAGGGCCTTGACCCAAAGCAGACCCCTGCTGGGAAGTGAGCCTCCCAAGGAGAAGGCAGGCTAATGTGGGAAGTAGCACAGGGAAGAAGAAAGTGGTCTGGCAAGACAGATCTTAACTGCTTGGTACAAGGGTCCCTGGGCTGGAACCCATGGCAGGGGAAGGGATTTAGTTCCCCTACAGCCTTATTAGGGAAACTAGTGTGAAGACCCCAGACACAAAGGATTGGAAGAACTATTGTGCCTTGACCTGATGCGAGGTTTTGGGACTATTGGTTTAAAACCCTCGTTTACCCTGGAAAGGGTGAGACTAAAGTGACCTGGCCAGATGGCCAAGTCACAAGGCGAAGAGGACCACCAGTGGATTGGATGGCCAGTTGGCTGGACTACAAAGAGAATAAACAGTGCCATGCTGCACCTAGCCACAAAGCGGTGCATCGGTTGGTGAGTCACTTAGTCAGAGAGGTACAAAGGTTCTAGAATATATGATCTCGGATAAATCTAAAAAGTGGAATGTAAAAGGGCAGGGGACACAATCATTGGCGATGCCTAAAAGAGAAGAAAGAGCATTGCTACATCCCTTCGAAATGCTCTACTACTCTAGTTGAGAGCACAGTGATGACTTCCTTAGGGTAGGTCTACACTTACCCGGTAGTTCGGCGGCAAGCAAATCGAACTTCTGGGTTCGACTTATCGCGTCTTGTCTGGATGCGATAAGTCGAACCAGGAAGTGCTCGCCGTCGACTGCGGTACTCCAGCTCGGCGAGAGGAGTACGCGAAGTCGACGGGGGAGCCTGCCTGCCGCGTCTGGACGGAGGTAAGTTCGAACTAAGGTACTTCGAACTTCAGCTACGTTATTCACGTAGCTGAAGTTGCATACCTTAGTTCGAATTGGGGGGTTAGTGTAGACCTGCCCTAAGGGACAGAATATTCTGTATCCATGTGCAATACATTCAGCTGTTGTCAGCATTTTCATGTAGCTCAAAGGGGGACAATAAAGTTCTAAATAAAACTGCTTCACCTTTATCCCTTTAAAAATTGGGAAGCTTGTTAAGCAGAGCCCCTTCTCTTTAGGAAAATTCTTTACACCTCATTAACAGACTTGCCACACTATTAATGCAACTAGCTAGACTCTGAAGCAGACACAGTCACTTACGCATCTGAAACTATGCCCTCTGCTATTTCACAGACATGTACGAACAGGAGGGTGAATGTCAGAATCCACCGCAGATTGTGTCCAGGGAAATGCAGCCATGTGTTGTGATGGATCTGGACTTTCGAACTTTGGCTACCCCAGCCTGCAAAATAAAATTAAAAGAAGAAAACAAGATCACACAGTAAGTCAGTGGTAGAACTCAGGAGTTCTGGCTCCTAGTCCCCATGCCTTGGGGAACAGAGTGGGCAGTACACCGAAGTGCAGTGGGAGGCTGTGATGGAATGCACCCCTGCATTCACATCCTACACACCATTTTAATAATCTTTGTACAGAATATACCTTGTGAGGTATCATTTGAAAACTAATAACTTGCTGGTCAACCATATCGTGGTGAAATGTGCATAGCAACATTACATTTAAAGTTATAAACAGAAGCTGAAATTACGACTGAAATGTGTTTACCAGATAAGTCTCGGGACTAGGTAAATCTGTTTCTTAAAGACAAAGGACTAGCTGATGCCCCTAGCCAGGTGCCATCAAAATTGATGTGTAATCACCTATAAAGTGGCCATTCTTTGGCAAGGAAAGGGGCAGGAACAAACAGAGCTGCATCTTAGCAAACAACAGCATGGAACCTCTTTCACCATCACACTTTTTGTCTCCATAGAATCATAGAATCATAGAATATCAGGGTTGGAAGGGACCTCAGGAGGTCATCTAGTCCAACCCCCTGCTCAAAGCAGGACCAATTCCCAACTAAATCATCCCAGCCAGGGCTTTGTCAAGCTGGGCCTTAAAAACCTCCAAGGAAGGAGACTCCACCACCTCCCTAGGTAACGCATTCCAGTACTTCACCACCCTCCTAGTGAAATAGTGTTTCCTAATATCCAACCTAGACCTCACCCACTGCAACTTGAGACCATTGCTCCTTGTTCTGTCATCTGCCACCATTGAGAACAGCCCAGTTCCATCCTCTTTGGAACCCCCCTTCAGGTAGTTGTAGGCTGCTATCAAATCCCCCCTCATTCTTCTCTTCTGGAGACTAAACAATCCCAGTTCCCTCAGCCTCTCCTCATAAGTCATGCACTCCAGACCCCTAATCATTTTTGTTGCCCTCCGCTGGACTCTTTCCAATTTTTCCACATCCTTCTTGTAGTGTGGGGCCCAAAACTGGACACAGTACTCCAGATGAGGCCTCACCAATGTCGAATAAAGGGGAACGATCACGTCCCTCGATCTGCTGGCAATGCCCCTACTTATACAGCCCAAAATGCCGTTAGCCTTCTTGGCAACAAGAGCACACTGTTGACTCATATCCAGCTTCTCGTCCACTGTGACCCCTAGGTCCTTTTCTGCAGAACAGCTACCTAGCCATTCAGTCCCTAGTTTGTAGCTGTGCATGGGATTCTTCCGTCCTAAGTGCAGGACTCTGCACTTGTCCTTGTTGAACCTCATCAGGTTTCTTTTGGCCCAATCCTCTAATTTGTCTAGGTCCCTCTGTATCCGATCCCTACCCTCTAGTGTATCTACCACGCCTCCTAGTTTAGTGTCATCGGCAAACTTGCTGAGAGTGCAGTCCACTCCATCCTCCAGATCATTAATAAAGATATTAAACAAAACCAGCCCCAGGACCAACCCTTGGGGCACTCCGCTTGAAACTGGCTGCCAACTAGACATGGAGCCATTGATCGCTACCCGTTGAGCCCGACGATCTAGCCAGCTTTCTATCCACCTTACAGTCCATTCATCCAGCCCATACTTCTTTAACTTGGCAGCAAGAATACTGTGGGAGACCGTATCAAAAGCTTTGCTAAAGTCAAGGAATAACACATCCACTGCTTTCCCCTCATCCACAGCAGGTGTGAACTTTATCTAGGGGTAAACCGGGGGAAAATGCAATGTCAAAGGGTGACTGAACTATAAAAGTGAGGGGCAAAAACACCCAGTTATCTTTGCCTATCCATCTCTCTCTTTTCCACCTAAGAAGACAGAAGAAACAGCCTATGGACTTTGGGAGCATGTGATAAGAGTTTCATCTTGAACCTAGTTTGTTAAGTTTAGAAAGGGTTTTATCTTTATTTCTCTTGTAACCATTTCTGATTTTAATGCCTTATATTTGTACGCACTTAAAATCTATCTCTGTCATCAAATAAACAAATTTTATTCTTTAATTAAAATTAATGCAGTGAACTGTGTGGGTAACTCCTTTCATGGCAGCAAACTGTTATATATTGATCCCCTTACAGGGGCAATGGACCTAATATATATCTGGACTGTCCAGAAGAGGGCTGGACAGTGCAGAACACATGTTTTTTGGGGGAAATCCAGGATTGGGAGTATGTTGGGGTCACTCTGCAAGTAGTAACCTAGGCTGCTAGAATCCAGACTGTGGCTGGTGTGTTGCTGATTGGCTGTTGGGATCAGAGTTGCTGGACCAGGGCTGTGGCTATACACAGACACTTAGGCTGTGACCTGCATGCTGCTTGTGAGGAGCCCAGGTTAGGAGCTACAGCAGCAAAGCACTGTGAGGCACCCCACGTTGCACAGCAGACGTGACACAATCCCACACTGCTCTGGATTGCACACCAGAATGTCACGAAGACTGAGATGGATTCATAGGTCTGGTTTATACTACCCGCCTGAATCGGCGGGTAGAAATCGACCTCTCAGGGATCGATTTATCGCGTCCCGTCGGGACGCGACAATCGATCCCCGAATCGGCGCTCTAATTCCACCAGGGGAGGTAGTAGTAAGCGCCGCCGACAAAAAGCCGCAGAAGTCGATTTTGCCGCCGTCCTCACAACGGGGTAAGTCGGCTGTGATACGTCGAATTCAGCTACGCTATTCACGTAGCTGAATTTGCGTATCTTAAATCGACTCCCCCCTGTAGTGTAGATGTACCCTAAGATTCTAAGGCCAGAAGAACCACTGTGATCATCTAGTCTTACTTTTTGTTTAACACAGACCATAGAACTTCCCCAAAATAATTCCTAGAGCAGATCTTGTAGAAAAACATCCACTCTTGATTTAAAAATTGTCAGTGAGGAAAATCTACCACGACCTTTGGTAAATTGTTGCAATGGTTAATTACCCTCACAGTCAAAAATTCATGCTTTATTTCCAGTCTGAATTTGTGTAGCTGCAACTTCCAGCCACTGGATTGTGTTATATCTTTGACTGTTGGACTGAAGAGCCCATTATCAAATATTTGATCCCCATGTAGGTACTTATAGACTGTAATCAGGTCACCCCTTAACCTTCTCTTTGTTAAGATTAACAGATTGAGCTCCTTGTGTCTATCCCAATAAGGCAAGTTTTCTAATCCTTTAATCATTCTTGTGGCTCTTCTCTTAACCCTCTCCAATTTATCAACATCCTCCATGAACTGTGGGCACCAGAACTGGACACAGTATTCCAGTACCAGGGGCACCAGTGCTAAATTCAGAAGTAAAATAACCTCTCTATTACTCAAGATTCACCTATTTATGCGTCCCAGGATCACATTAGCCTTTTTGGCCACAGTTCATGTTCAGCTGATTATCCACCATGACCCCCAAATCTTTTTCATTCAATGAATAGACTGACAAGTCCTGAATGACCATATCATCTTGTTCCTACTAATCAAAGAATGGGAATGGCGGGAAAGGCAAGAGCAAAGGGACAATAAGAAGACACTCAGTAAATTCTCCAAATGCTATAAAATTGTTATCTCCCTCTCCTCCCCCTCAAGACCTGGGAAGGATATAATTACCTTAGTCAGACAACGCTTATTATCCTCATCCCAGGCCTGCTGAGGATTATCATATCCCCCATGAGCTCTCAGCAGCTCCAGATCAGTCTCATCCCCCAGCAGAAGTGTCCAAAGACCAGGGGAATAGGACTAGGAGAAAGCTGGGCCATCCTGAAGGCCACTCTGTCTGAATGTGAGGCTATCCACATGCCCACCTCAATGAAGTGACAGTGAATGTAATCTGCACACAGTATACACCTGAGTAGGGCATGGTGGTCAGAAATAATTGCTGCAGGTGGTTCATCTGACATTGCACATCTGCTTTATTACCATTTAGGGTGACCAGATGTCCCGATTTTATAGGGACAGTCCCGATTTTGGGGTCTTTTTCTTATATAGGCTCCTATTACCTCCCACCCCCATCCCAATTTTTCACACTTGCTGTCTGGTCACCTTATTGCCATTGCAAATACACTCCTCTCTGCAAATGGAGGGATCAAACCTGGAAAGTCTAGTCTTTGTCCCTCACTTCCTTCATCTGTAAATTAGAGATACTCATCTACCCGACAGAGGCATTCTTAGGCTTACCTTATTTATGTGTGTAAAGTGCTTTTAGATCCTCAGATGGAAGATGCTATAGAAGTGTGGAGAATTATTATTGTTAAACAGTGCTGTCTGTTTCACACCAATATCCACTTTTGATAACTTTGTGCAAGGCCCTTTTAAATGAAACTGCTTTTAGAAAGAGAGATTTAAAAAGATGAATGACCTTCAGTCATCCTCTCAGGCCTGAGAAGGAATGAATGGGATGAAAAGAACTGTTGTACTCCCTTTAGTTACTCAGGGTCTCTGGAAGCCTGTGTCATTGCAAAGTCCATTACATATAAAAAAGTTGAGCAACGTCTGCGGAAGGTATAGGGAGTTCTGCATTGTTTTTGTAGTGGTGAGGAACATGGAGTTGTGTGTGTTAGAACAAAAGATGAGCAAACAGGTTCTGATTAAATAAGAACTAACTTGAAACTGTGGAACTAAGGGCAGGTCTACACTATGGGGTTAAATCAACTTAAGTTACGCAACTCGTATCTACATTGCGCTGGGTCGATGGGAGAAACTCTCCCGTCGACTTAACTTATGCTTCTCGTTCTGGTGTACCGGAGTTGATGGGAGAGCGATTTGCAGTCGATTTAGCGGGTCTTCACTAGACCCACTAAATTGACCCCCCCCACACCCCACCCGGTGGATTGATCACCATAGTGTCGATCCATGGTAAGTGTAGACAAGCCCTAAATCTGAACCAAAACTTATCCATGGCACCACCTTTTAAAACAAAGGAGCAGTGGCACTAGAGTATAATTTCTTTATTAAGAGGAAGATGGAAGAGTAGGAATGGAAGGCACATGACAGATCTCCTCTCTTCCCCAAGACCGAGTCATGGCCTCCTTGCACACCCAAAATACCCATCGCAGCCACTGGGAACTTTGAGTATGAAAACAATGTAAAATACAGCCAGATTAGCCACCTAATTAATCCCAAATCCCTTCCCATTTACCTTCATCAATCTATATTTGATGTCAGGTCCCCCTGATGAACCACCAGAGAGATAACTGAGAAGTCAGATCATTCTTGAAATATTTTACAGGAGAAGTAAAGATTTCCTGGAGGGCATTAGAAATTTCTAATTAGGAACATTTCACTGAAAGAGAATAAGAAATTTTTAAAAAGTGTAACTAGGGGAGAAAGTACTTCATACCCTCTTTCCAGAGCTGAGTGATTTGCTTTAAAAGCCATGCTTGGCTTTCAGAAAAAGTAGGATGGAATGGTTCCATAGTACCTAGAATCCTGTGACTCAAATGAACATAAATAATAAATTTAAATGTCCCTAAACAATGGGCCAAAGCCTGAAAGGTACTGAGCATGCACAATTCTCCTGAAGTCACCGGGAGTGTAGAGTGCTCAACACTTCTCAATATTTGATCCATTGCAATGTCAGATACAGTACCTTATATATATTCACCTATAAACCAGCTAGCGTATAAGTCACCACCTAATCCATACATACTGAATTAACAAATACTAGCAATCAACATATAGAATAAATCCTCTCCTTTAAAAATCTTGCCTCAAACTCCTCCCACTTGAGTGCTTCTAAGCTTAGTCTCATGAAGCTTTTCAAGGCGGACCATGTTTTCTTTACTTTCGGTACCATTTCAGAATTTTTTTCAATCTCACTTGCCTCATTAAGGATGATCAGTGGTATAAAGACACAGATATAAAATCTAACAGGATAAAGCTCATCAAGCTATTAATGACTGTGTGTACAAGAAGAGCATATAAATTAGGGCCATTGCATTATCAAAATAGTTCTAGGGATGGATTTATCATCTCTTATTCGTATTTACAAACACTGGCATGAGAATGAATTATCCTTTCTGCAGTGCTTCACATAATTATCATACAGACAGACCTAAGATGTAGATTTTGGAATAGCTCCAAACTCCATCAAAGTTCAAGGACAGATCTCATGTCCTAACTCTTATAATCTAAAAATAGAGACAGACCCAAGCTGCCAAGTTCAAACCTGGAGACAAACTTCTCCAAAGTTTGAGAGAATTTGGATCTGATTTTCTGGTTAGATTCCATCTTGTAAAGGTGGGCCCATGTTGTAAAGTTCAGAACGTGTACCCAAAATTCCAATAAATGAAAGACGGTTGACATTAACTCTTCTGGTTCAGGCCCATCTTTGCATTAACCTCTCTTCAACATGCCCCCTCTTGACTGGATCTCCATCCCATCTCTTCCTCATGATGCCTAAAGTAATGCAAAATATCTAAACTGAATGTATTGCACCAGTCCTATATCACAATAAGGCCCCAGTTCTGCAAACATGTATGCGTGTTTGACTTGAAGCATATGCATGATTGTTTTCAGGATTGGGGGCCTATGGCTGGATTACTCACCAATAAACAAAATTGGAAAGGTGATAAATAACAGGAAGACATGGGGAACCAGGTTGAGGGCATCCACGAAGCAGACATTTTTTAGGACGCCAGCACTGATGTCATAGGCAGAAGCGTTGTCATTACCACAAAATGCGGCCTTCATTGCTTCCAAACAGCCTGATTGTTACAAACTAGAGACAAAACACAAGAGGAACAAAAAAAGTAAAACATCCAAAGTGATCACCAAAGTTTTTTACATTTCTTTTAGCTAAACACAAAATTAAAACAGCATCATTGAGGCTTTTTTAGTTATGAGCAGACTAAATAATTCAAAGAGAATAATTTATTAGACATACATAAACTATGATCCTGCAAACTCTTATGCACATGCTGAAAGTTAACCTAAAGTGTGCATAAGTGTTTCCATGATCAGGGCTTTATTTACTATTAAAAGTATCCACTGAATACATACTGCAAATAAATGTTGATCTCCATCACATTCATGAACAGCTCATTGCACATATTCAATATTCCAAAAACAAAATGGAGATGGTCAGGAAACCAAAACATGTTTTAAAACCTTGTTTCCATTTTTCATCAAAAATTTCAATGTGCCTAAAGCTAAGCACTTGTGTAATTGTTGGTTGGATTAGAGCTATGGAGTCTCAAAAATACCACAGTGTGTCTTCTACAGTCTCCCTTCTTAGGATTTCCACGGCTACAGTGTGAGCCCTCTACCTTAGTACTCATTACCGTTTATAACAGAATGAAGCAGGATTGAAAATGAAATGCCTCCTTACAGATTTCTTTCCCTCCAGCATATGCACACTAATTTGTTACTGTAGGATTATTCATGAATGCTTGGTTGGTGACATTGTTAATTCTTTTAAAATATAATTTTTAAAAAAAATTAAAGACATTGGGGGGAATAACCCACAAAGTCCCTGATTCAGCCAAGCATATTTGCTTGCACATAAGTACTTCACTAATCAGCAAAGCACATGCCGAGTTCCCATTCAAGTCAATGGGACGTAAGTACATGCTCATGTGTCTTGCTGAATCGGGATAATAAAAAATTACTCGGACTACATAAAATGTAAGAAAAAACAAGGTTGGTTGAGTTTGGTGGCTTAACAACAGGCCAAATCCCGCTTGCCTTACTCACACACATAGGGCTGTTGACTTCAAATGGCATTATTTGTGTAAATAAGGCAAGGATGATTTGGCTCAAGAATCTCCTTAGAATGAACACAAACAGCATTTTTAATAAGAGTACATGCGAGTTTAAAGGGACATTGCGAGCCTCAGTGAGACCCGCATTTTAGTTCATTTAATAAAAGCAAACAAGGAGCTAGAAGGGTTTTCAAAATTTGATTTGAATAGAAATGCTTTCATTAAACTTCTAAGAGGTCTTCTGAAAAGTGTTTAATAAATGCAATCATTTTTCAAACACCGTAGCAATGTACTGGTGGAAGAAAACCAGCAATCGAATGACCGTGGGTCACATTAAGGCCCAGATCCTGCAAACTCAAATGCATGGGTTTAACTTTGCGCACATGAGCCATCTTTTCAAAATCAATGAGACTATTTGCATCGGTAAAGTTAAGCAGGTGCCTAAATGTTTGCAGGATCAAGGCCTAAATGCTGATTTACATCTATGTGATCAGTGAGATTTCACTGAAGAATTTGGCCCAGCATCTACATTCAACAATGTACTATGACCATTATAGATTTTCTGCCAACGAGGAATAAAGTGCAAACAATACTAAAACTGGTTAATAATAAAAACCAAATATAATGTTAAAAATATGTTCTGTTTCAATAATCTACTGAGTTATTAGCAGGATACATATGGATTTTTTAAAAAACATATGGAGGTTGTTTGGTTTTTTTAAAAATCTTGACATGTTTCCCTTTAAGAGAAACATAATGGTAATCTGCAGAAAATCTTAAATGCTGTTGCCTAATCTTTATGGAGGGTCAGAAGTTCCATGGGAGTTCTGCTGGGAATTTTCTTCCCTTTCCCACAAGCAATATGACTACATTCTCACACAGCTGAGCAGGCTGTCGTGCTCTGGTTGTTAGATTGAGATTAGAAGGCAGGCGGATCTGGGTTCTAATGCACATTCAATCACTAACTCTTTGTGGCCATGAGATCCAATTAGTCAGCTCTAAAACTGAGTAAAAGGATTGTGACATGAGAAACTGTGTCTCAGAGATCAAATGGGGGTGGGGATGTTTGGACTTTTCCTTCACTAGGAGAGAGATAGATCGTTGGGACCAGAAGTTTCCGTAAGAGAGTGAAATGTTAATTGTGTGAAGTGAGTGCCCTCAGCTAGCCTGTATATATCTACCAGTAGTCTGTATAGTCTCATATCCGATCTCTGCCAGTGGCCAATCTTGGATGTTTCCAAAAAATATGCAAAACAATCGTAATATATGTATGTCACACTTCAGGGCAACTGCGTCCATATTTCTCCCTTGTGCTCCACCAAGGGCACCCAATCTAGCCTCCAGGCTCCTCGGCCATCACCTCTCTTGGGTAGAAACGTGTGTCTCTCTCCCTCCTGATTGGAGTTTTCCAGGCTGTGCAGGCCCCTGCCCACATTGTGTTATTCCAGCAAGCCAGACTGTCTAAACAGGGAACTGTCTGCACTTTGCTTTCTCTTTGAAGGCTTATGCACAGCATAATTGCAGAGGTCGCAAATCACCACACAGCTCTAAGCAAGTACATTTATTCCTAAGGTGGAAGCACTACAGAGAAATCATATAAAACACCATAAAGGTTGCTATATGCATGCTAAAAGCTTATCAGATGTCATCTCTCAGTCTTATGGACCTTAGTAGGCCAAAGTCATTCCAACCCTTCCCAGTAAGTATTGTCCCCCCTTGGACAGAAGGTCCTGTCCATTTCCTGGATCAGAAAGCAGGATCTGTGTAAACTCAGTGTAAACTCAGGCTATTTATCCAAAAGGCCTTTCTTTATCTGTTGGTCTCTGGAGAATCCCGTCTGAACTAGTATATGTGAGCCTCTCCAAGCAGTGTTACTTCTCTGGAGGTGTGACAACCTGAGCAAATTTGCCCCTTTGTTCTTAGTTCTTGGAGGAGCAGTAGCCCCCCACCCCCATGGAATTACGTGCAAACCCTGGCTCACAATGATACATAAATTTAGTATAGTGAGATCTCCCAAAGATATTGCAGGAAATTGCATATCTTTCTCAGCCTAATTTTGCAATGCTATTATAGCAAACCTACAGCCATCTAATACCTTCCCTGGTATTGTTGCTGCAAACCACAGCCACTTGGCTATCCATGGTGAGAGCAGAGTTAAAACTCAGATTCTCCTGCTCTAAAAACGCAGACACATAAAGCCTGAGATTTTCTGTTATTGTATAGGGCCCGGGTCACTCAGCTGAGCAGTTCAGGCTCCACCCAGGAAATGGCAATATCATAAATATACGTTAGTAGAGCTAGTCAAAATATTTACTGAAAATTTTGAAAGAAGTTTTTTATGTTTCCATTATATTTTGGAGTTTTTCAAGGAATGTTTTTAATAATTTTCTTTTTAATTTTCAATTTTTTCATTTTTTTTAAGTGAGAAAAATGTAAAAAAAATTACTTTCTCACACTTCCCTCTCCTTTGAAAAAAGGGGAATTTTTAAAAAGTCAGATCAGTGGGTATTTTCTCACCTTCTCTCACTTTTTTGCTTTTTGTTCCCCTTTTCTCAGTGAAAAAGTGTTGTTGTTTTTTTAAAGAAAAAGAACAAGTGTTCTGTTACCCACTGAAATGAAGCAACTTTTTTGAAAAATATTTTTGTTGCAAACAAAAATGTTTTTGACCAAAACAAAAATGTTCCAGAAAAAAATTCTCTTTGGTCAAAAAAGGCATTTTCTATTGAAAAGAAGTTTTGATAGCAAATTTGCAACCAGCTGTAGCATTACCATCACTCTTTTATAAACTTTTTATATTTGTAGGGCCATGAAAGAAAAAGGCCATGTTGAGAGAGAAATAATCTTATAGAAAATTTTGAGAGTAATCACTTGCAAAAGTTTGTACAAACAATTCATTCACAGTGTGAACTATATAGACGGGTTTACTGTTCCAAATAAGGAAGTGGAACTTCTCTTAGGAAGTGGCAGAGAAAATCTGCAGTTACAGATTGGGTATTATGGGTACTAAAAAGGCTGAATAATAAAAAAGGAACTGTAACATCTGAGTTTGATGGTCTCAGTCTAGTTCTCAAGTGTTTATTTCAAAAAACCCACTGTCTGGCATAAATTAGCACACTTTGTGACCTCAAAGATACATGGTGGTGGTGTTCAATGATCACACATCATTGTGTGATCATTGAATAGTGCGTACTATTTAAATCTTCTCCAGTGGTCTTCTACGTTTCCAGAGTTTCAGCTCTGGTGGGGTTTCTAACTGCTTCTATTCAGGTTATTTTCTTAATTTGTTTTACTCCTGGTAACATGTGATGTTCAGTTCAGCATTTTCTTTTAAATATAGGCTGTAAGAAATCTGTCCTTTTAGGCCTATAGTAAACTGTTTTCTTTAAAAAGAACAGGAGTACTTGTGTCACCTTAGAGACTAACAAAGTACTCCTGTTCTTTTTGCGGATACAGACTAACACGGCTGCTACTCTGAAACCTGTTTTCTTTAACTTTTGTTCCTGTGATGGGGTGTCCACCCAACACAAGGTCTGAACAGGCAAAATAGGCCAATTAACTGTATAAGCTGCTCCTGGAAGAGAGCCAGGGATTGATAAGGAACTGAGGAAGTCCAGCTGGAGGAGGCTTTTAAAGAGAGGAAGTTAGAGGAGGAGGGCTGCATGGAGGAGCTCTGCAGTACTCCCTAGAGTGGAGGGGAGCTGGTTAGGTAGAAAGAGGAGTTCTATGGGGAGAGTAGGCCCTGGGATCCTGCCTTGGACTAGACTCTAGCAAGAAGCTGAGAGGGGTGAAGTAACCACAGGGCGCGGAGGAAGCTCCAGTGGTAAACCCAGAGGTAGGCCAAGAGAGAGAGAAGTGAGGTAGGGCAGAGCCCAAGAAAACAGCAACAGTATCAGAACTTTAGCAGACTGGTTGCTGGGCATAGGTTTCCTGGGCTGGAACCTGTAGTAATGGGTGTGCCTGGGTTCTCCTACCAGCCAGTCGGAAAGTGGCACTGGCTTGGAAGTAGATCAGAAGGCTGCCTGGGACTGCAGATAGACAGTTTCTCTAGTGGGACTTTGATATCCCAGAAGGAGAGGATTGTAGTGACCTGATCGGAGGGCTGAATCACAAAGAGGCAGCCCCCTGAGCCCAGAGAGAGACCATGGGGTGAGTGACCAAAAAAGAGGGTGCCTGATTGGGCGAAAGCTAATCCCGAGATGTAGCCACAAAGTGGTGACTGAGCCCATGACAGGTCTTCACAAAAATCTGGAGCTGGTCAAAAATTTTCAAGTGAAATTATTTTAATTGAAAATTAGCCTTTATCAAGCCCTAAAACTGCTCTACATACATGGTGTGCCCTGGTATCCAAGGGAATCAAAGAGCAAAAAAGTGGATTAAAGTTACCTTTGCCCCAGTTCCATCAACTGTGTCAAGCAGAGTTAGAATATAGCTGAAGATACAGATCTAAAACTGAATCCAAAGTTGACTGAAGATGTAAACAAAATAATAATTGAAGTACAATTTCATTAATTTAGAAGCCCATATTAAAGGGAGATAGCTATAGAAATACAACAGAAGTAGACATGTGTGGCTCTTCGAAGAGCTAGGCAGAGAGGTAAAGCTGGTCAAAAATTGTCCATCAAAACATTTTTGATGGAAAAGGGCTTTTCAATTACATTGAACTGAATTCTTGGGGGCGGGGGGTGAAATCAGATTTTCATTAAAAAATGAATGCTCCCCAAATGGAAAACATTTAGGATTTTGGCAACAAGAAACTGCAATTAGTGGACAGCATGGGGGGGGGGGGAGCTGTTTTTGAGATTTTTTTTTTTCAATTTTGTTTTCATTGAATTTTTTTGCAGGAATATCATTTCCTGACCAGCTCTGTCATAGACAGTGTGCTTGAAGTGATGAAGACAAAAGGGGTGAACATAAATGCTTGTGTGTCATTCAGTCTGAAAAGTTTATATATGATTTTTTTTCTTCAAGCAGCATTAACTGCTGCTCTGTACTTCTGCTCCTGAGAAAGCCATGCAGGGTGAGGGACCCAGCCATTGTTTGTCAAGACAAGAGGGCTCTCTGTAGGGCTGCAGACTCCAGGCCCCAACAATCCCCATTATTTGAGATGTCAAGCCCACTGATTCCTCACCAACACCCTCCCTTTCAACTGAGGGGAATATTCCATGGAAACTCTGAGTCTCCTTATCGAGTTTTCTGGACTCTATATCTCCCCACTATGTTTTACCAGAGGAGACCTCTCACCACGTTTCCTTATTGCTCATGTTTCTGACTGCAAGCTAAATCAGACCAATAATCTTTGCAAGTTGGTTCCGTTTTATGTCCCTGTCTTAGTCAAGTACTCAGACTTAAGCAATCAACTATTAGCTGACCAGATGGGCAATACTTCAAAAGACAAAAGGAAATAAGGCTGGAGAGAGGGGTGGAGGCTGGCAGGATGAAAAGGGTGGACCCAAGCCGGTTTCAGGGACGATATGCTTTCAGCTCTCCTTTTATTCATTCTGAAATCTGACGCCTTGTTAGTTTACTTTGATGAAAGTTATCTGGAAGGCAGAGAGACCCTGCAATGCCTAAAAATAGACCTGCAGCCACTAAACATTCAAGATTTTGTTGTAAAACTCCCACTAGCTAGCAAGATGGGCCTCTCTGGTTTTGGACGGAGGTACAAAACTTGATAGTATTGTAGTTAACAGCAATTGCTACAAATGTGATTCAGGATTAAATAGTTCCCATGGATGAGAAGAAGGCTGAGGGGGAAGAAAAACCAATTCATTACAAAGACATGATAATGAAAACATGTCAGTCTTATCCTAAACTTTGTAACGTACCAAGGAACTTGGTGACTCTGAAAAGAGGCTCCATTTAAGGATCATCAAATGGTGATTCTCAAGGCATGGAGCCAGACATTGAGATACCTTTTTTATAAAGGATTGTGAAGATGACAATGAGGAAATGGTGGATAATATTTAAGACCCCATACATCAAACCAAGATGAGTGCAAAAGCCCTGGGAATTCTAACTGGGCAACACTTTATACAATGTTTATGAAATCTAAAATTTTTCAAAGTGGAGGAAACACTTCTTTTAAAGTGGCACTTAAATGTTGAATATAGTTCTCCATATTCACAGGTCTTATTTTAACTGGGTAATGATTCTGTTTTCTATGAACGGCAAGATATTTGTGACTATTAAGAAAAGAGTGTAAAATGTGGGCCTAAAGTACTCCTTGTTCCTTGGAGCATGAATCCTTTGAACTTCTTTGTCAAAATTTATTTTTCTTTTGATCTTTAACCAAATAGCCAATATGTCTTTACCCCAAGATCAAATAATATCCATGTATTCATTGCTTTTTCAGTTTGTTTTAACCTCTGTTTTCTTCCTTGTCTTGCATGTGATGTACATTTTCTGTTTTTTATTATATATACAGGATGGATAGATTAAACAGGCAGATTTACAAAAGTACTCAATGGTTGATTCTGCTAGCCAGCTGATTCATTATAAAAGGCCATACCTTTGCTTGTCGTTATAGCATTTCTCAATATTAAGGTGATGGAAAAGCAGAAGAAAAGTCTACGGTGATCTCTGACAAAGAAGGGCAAATCCTGAAATCAATCCGGTTTCATGGGTGTAACTGTCAGCCTGATCCTGAGTTTTACCATTGATTTCAGTGTGCACAGGATCAATGTGTAGAGAGCAGAGTATTTCCCAGAATCCTTTTCCTTTTCTAACGTAAACTTTTTTTTGTTTGAAAATTTCCCCCCCTAATGATGCCTGACTCTGCATAGCACAGTCTGAGCTATTCAGAACTTAGATTATCTGTTATCAGTCTGGTGAGACTAGAAGTAAAGTTCTTACAGTTTGAGATGTATTTGTTTTATCAAAAATGATCCTATATATTATATTTTTCTTATTATTTCAACCAGGAGCAAATAATTTAAAGATATTTGCTAGCCTGATAACCACTGTTCAGATGATGTTGGGCCCTGAGGTGATAAATTAATTATTCTAGCTACTCTACTGTTTTCAAAGCACTTAGCAATATATACAAAGAGCCTGATTTTCATTGACTTTAAGGGGTTTTTGATCAGGCCGCAAATGCACAGAAAATACATTTTTTGAATACATTAATGAATGTTCAGGAAAATATAGGATTCTAGCTGAAGCTGAGCTAAACATAAAACTGACACTGAAAAGCAATTCACATAAATATTTACAGCTGTCTCTCAGATACAATTCTCCTGCTTGCTTCTTTTTTTGGAAACTTCTTAATACAGCAATTTGTGCGGTCTCAAATGCTAGCATGCTATGCCGTCTGCTGTGAAACAAGCTGTGATTTAGACTTCAGACATTAGGACGGGACAATTGTAAAATCAATTTTAAAAAAGAAACATAACCCTATGAACAATAGTGAAAGCATCAGCAGTTGGGGATGTTAAAGTCTGAACATATTGGTTTGAGAAGGAAAAGTTAAACAGATTTGAACTGTAATCCCCAGGAAAATGCAAAGAGAAGTCTTGTCCCACAGATATAAGGGGAAGGAGAAGGTTAGTGGGAGATAACAGTGGGGGGTGTTGCTGCATGCCCCGTTTCTTTGCTGAATGTTAGATCAAACTCTGTAGCTTACCTTTATATCTACATACACAAAATATCAAACCCAGTTTTCCCTTGGTTGTGCTATGTGATCAGTATCATTCCGATGGCAGGATTCTCCTCCACTTTGTGAAGCAGCTCCAAGCCCTGGAGTGGATTATTTTTAGGCTGGTGATGGGAAGATCAGCTGCTGCCTCCTATCGAGTTTCCAAAGTGAACAAACTTTTCTTGTCTTTCTCACACACTCAAGAGGGCAGGAAACTGGGAAGAGACAAGCAAGCAAAAGGCACCAATTTTTAGACCCCTGAAGCTCCAATCCCAGGCCCGCAGGATTCCTCCAGATTGCATTTATTTTCATTTTCCTGGGCTGAAGTGCTATGATACAAAGGGATTGCATCATGCTGCACAGATGATCATCAGGTGATTATTCTAAAATAATCAATATGCCCCAAGATGGTCAAAATTCAAAAGGGCATGCATGATGCAGCTTTGGAAAACAGTATTAATAGGCTTCAATTTAATATTTTCTTAGTAAAGAACATAGCTCTGCATTTGAGACTGCAATTTTGCACATCATCATGAAGATATGGGAAAAACTGGATCTACTTGGATCCCACCAAATTTTGACTTAGAGCTCCCAAATTCTATTGTTAAAATACAGAATAAGTCTAGTCACTCTTAATGCACATAAAAAAAAATTGAATTGGAGCAGCTGCACTTCTTTGTGGGATTTTAAGTGGGTAGAATTTTTAGATTTGGGACAAAAAAGAAAAACTAACTGTGCCAAGTGCCAGGAACAAGTTTTTGTGGTGCTGCTGGACCCATTTACTACAGTATCTGTATTGCCTGGTGTGCTAGGAGCTACTACATATTTGTTTTCTATTTAGACAGTAGAATTAGTATATAGAAATTTAAAATAGCAGAATCCAGGTATGAGATATCTATTTTTTCCAATGCTATTGAGTGGGATGCATCAGGGTTCAGACTTTTCCGTCAAAGCAAGAGCAACTATTCTTATTTTCTATTTAGATTGTAGAGTTTGGGGCCAAAATTTGGGAAGATCCAGCTGAATCCAGATACCAGATCCAGGATCTTGCAGTACTATTGTGCCACTATTCATTATGGTTGAGAATATTTTGGTGCAGTAGGAGTGGTTACACTTGTTCTTGATTCAGAAGTGAGAATTTGGGAGCTTGTAGCCAAAATTTGGCTAGATCCAGCAGGATCCAGATGTTGAATCTAGGTTTTTGCAGTGCAAACTTTCCAAGATTCAAAAGGTTTTGATTTCGTAAAAAGGATTAGACTTGTGCTCTGATTTAATTGTATAATTTGAAGGCTTGGGGCAAAAAATTGACAGGATTCAGATATAAGCAGTTTTTATCTTTTTCCATTATTTTGTTACCCTGTCTCTCTGGAAAGAGATAGTGGAAACCTCAGATCCATAGGAGAATACCATGCTTAGTTTCCCTCCATATACTTATGAACATCAAACCTTCAGCTAAGTTGAGTTACTATGACAATTTTCCACCAGGCATTTCCTTGGCATTTCACTTTTTTCTTTTTTTAAATTCAGAGAAAGTTTTACAAGAAAAATTGTAACATGGGCTTCTGAATTTATATATATCTCCTTTAACCAGATCAAAATAAAATCTCAAAATGTTCTCATTAATGTTTAAAATAATATTGTGATCATGACATTTCCTGGGAGGGCAGATTCTGAGCTAATTTGATATGGAGACACACACATGTTAATGCACAACAAAAAATTGCTTAAATCTTTCGTTTCCTATGTCACACTCTATTTAAATGGGAGTCCTTCAGATCTGTTTTTATTGCCCTGTCCACTTATTTGCCATTTTGAGATTATGAGAGGGGATATACAATGGGTGGAGAAACTAGGTGATAGCCTTTCTAATGTAATATTTTTAATAGCCCTCTAAAATTCTTTGGCCAACACCCTCCAGACTCTTCAAAAGGTGAAGTATAGTGCTGGTTTGGAATTTTTTGATGAAACATTTTTTTCATTGGAAAAAGCCAACTTGTTGAAACCAAACCTTTTTTTTTTTTTTCTGGAAAGGGTCAATTTTACCAAATTTTTCAACTTGAAAAAACTTTGAAAAAAGTTCCAAAATTGTCAAAATATTTTGTTTTGGCCTTTTTTAAATTAAAATTTTCAGTTTTCTATTTGAAACAACTTTTTGTTTTGAAATTTAAGCTAATTATTAGGGGAGGGGTTAATGGTCAGAACTGAAAAGAAACATTTAAAATGTATTGAAACAAAATAGTTTAGTTGACCTGACCCACATTTTGTTACTGATTTTTTTTTTCCAGTTTATGAAAATTTCCAAGATGTTGACTTTTCGTCCCAATTTGGGATGGGGAAATATTTTGCTATCTCAAATATTTTTGTGGGATGGGAAAGCCATTTCCTGCCCAGGTCTAGTAAAGTGTTCTGTTCTCAATCATTGCCAAAGTCTGTGCTCCTTGTTTTATACTCAGGAATGGGGGATTGGTTTCAAAGCCATGCAGGAATTGTTGTCATTTTATTATCATAATCAGCAATCTAAAGAAAAACTCTCAGAAGATCAATTCAAGGCTCTCCCACTCCCATGCCTGGATGTATCAGAACAGGGAGACACACATCATTCATGCAGTGAAAATGATTTGAGGGGTTTTTTTCATTTGTGGAGCATTTTAAAACATGCATGTTTTAAATACTATCCCTCACGTGGAATTTAGGATGGGGGAGGGAGCTGGAATCAGGAAACTAGCATAAATCTGCCTAAATCCAGGGGTTATTTTTAGGGGCAGGCATGGTAACATTGCCTTATGTAATACTGTTCTGAAAAAGAAGAAAAAAGCTGCCATTTTCCCATCTCTTGTGGGCAGGTTCCCTGTCTTCCCTCACCCCAGCCAATCTGATTCCCCATCCACCTTTCCCCTTCTCCCCCTAAGCAGAAGGGACTTACCCGGAGGTAAGGCAGGAGTGTTGGCAGGCGTCTGGCTCCTGGGGATTAATCTTTGGGATGCCAGGTATTTACTACTGCAGTCTGCTAGTGACTCGGTAATGATCAGCCCAGCCAGCAACCCAGGGGAAGAGACAGACCCAGCAAAGCGAGCGGGCTGCTGCTGCTGCTGACTCCAGGGCGAGGGAGAAGGAGGCGAATGAGAAGCACACAGACCCTTTATTTTCATTTTTAACGAGCAATGTTACAGCCTGTTTGTGCCCCAGCTCCATTCACCAGCCAACTACCCTCCTGGAGGGGCGGCATGGGGGCACTAAAGGGGCTGCTCCCTGATTGGAGCGCACAGAGCAGAGGGAGCCCAGCCATCACGCACTCGGTTTGGCATCCCCAAAAGGGGAGTGTAGTCTGGCAGGATCCCCTCTCCCCACCTCACCCCCCCGCCACCCCCAGCAGTGAATTAGCTCGAGCTCCTACTAATATTATACCCAGTTGTAAACTCCCTCGTTAGAGTCAATGGACCAAAGTCAGAGGTGGTGAAGCCACTGGAGCAAATTGTGTTCATTTTCCACTTCATGCTCATGTACATCCCCTCTAGCCATATGTGCGGGAGTCTGTGCTGATGCGAATTATACACTGAGGAGCTGGAAGAAGATGTAGGTTAAAGTAAGAGGGAAGCTACTATAATTTACCCCATCGTAGACTTCTTTAGACACTGGCAGAGGGGTGGACATAGGTTTCCGTTCAAAAGCCCTGTGAATTAGGAGAGTCCAAGGCTTTATCTATACACTACATCATTTACAGCGGTGCAGCTGCACTCCTGTAGTGCTTCTGGTGAAGATACCCTAACCCAGGGGTGGCCAACCTGTGGCTCCGGAGCCACATGCGGCTCTTCAGAAGTTAATATGCAGCTCCTCGTATAGGCATCAACTCCAGGGCTGGAACTACAGGCGCCAACTTTCCAGTGTGCGGGGGGGGGGTGCTCACTGCTCAACCCCGAGCTCTGACACAGGCCCTGCCCCCAGTCCACCCCTTCCCGCCCCCTCCCCTGCCATGCCCTTGCTCCTCCTGCCTCCCCCCCCCCCCCCCCCCACCCCCCCCCCCCCCCCCCACCTGATCCAGAGGTGTGGGGAGGGAGGGGGAGGCACTGACCGGCAGGGCTGCTGGTGGGTGGGAGGCGCTGGGAATGGGGCGGGGGAGCTGATGGGGGGCTGTGGTTTTTTGGCAACCCCGGCTCTGCTCTGGCCCCAGAGCTTGCCCCGCTCTGCCCACCTGCCCAGCACTCCTGTCATGGAGGGGGCAGGGCCCCGGCTCCCCCCCACACACTTTTGGCAAGGCTCCGTCACCCCTTGCTCCACGCCTTATGGTCACTGCTTCCTGAGCCGGCCCCGGAGCTGGGTCCCCCCACCCAGGCGGCTCTTTCTGGCTGTGCAAATTGTCTTACCTGCCTCAGGGTGCTGGTGGCTGAGGAGCAGCCACAGTCCTGGGCACCAGCAGCAGCGGGAGGAGATGGGGAAGTGCCATAGCTGCCCACTCCATGGCACTAGCCAGAACAGCAGCCACACTGCACTGCTCAGCTCCAGCTTCCCACCTCTGACCTGGCCAGGGGCAGAGCCTCGGGGGGGTGGAAGAGGAGGAGGGGGGTGTGTGGAGCTGCCCCTGGAACTGCCCCCCTCTGTTTAAGGCACTCCAGTGCCCACCCAACTGTGCCCATGGACTTGGGACTTCTGCCCCCCGGGGCGCTGGGACTCATGAATCCCCTGCAACCAGCTCGTGGCCCCCTGGCAGGCCATGGAACCCCAGTTGAAAACTGCTGTTTTAAGTATTTGTTGGGACTGATCTTGGCAAAAAAAAAGGAGAAAGAGAGAGCGCATTAGAGACAAACTCCAATTTGAAATATTTCCCATAGCTTTTTTTTTTAATTTGTTGTTTCTATGGAGAAAATATTGTGGGAAATATGCTATATACAACAAAGGGCACCGAGCAATCTAAATAGAGAGGAACTCAATACGGAGAGAATCATGAGAAAATCCCAATCCTCAGAAATCGCCAAAAGGAAGTGGTAGTGACCAAGAAATAAGACCTTATTTACGTTGGGGATTTGTCCCAATTCCAGCCATGAATGGACAGCTAATGGTATAGCTGCACCAATGACACACCGAATGTAACCAATAAAGCTACTATTTGCATTGTTAAATCTTAGCCCTGCTTGAAGATGGGTGCAAAAACTGTGGCTTAGAGCAGTTTACCCTGTCTACACTAGTAGTTTGCATTGGTGCAGCAACACTGGTGGATTTCTATTGATGACTGAAATCAGGGCAAATCTGAGCCAAGGCTTAGTATCCCTGAAAACCCTTCCCTGCCTCTTCATTCTTCACGATGGTTTACAAATCCTAAAACCAATAGAAATGGTTCTATTAATATGAAGATACAATTATTCCAATAAAACAGTTTTTTAAAAAATTTCCTGCAATATTTGCAAATGAAACATTACAGTATCATGCTAATGCATGAGTACCTGAAATTTACTAGAAAGTGACTGCAAACAAAAGTGAAATTGAGCAATCTGGTTTCAGTATCCAAGATCACAGAAATACAAAAAATAAACAAACTGCAGAAATACTGAAAAATAAATTAGACGTTTAAAATTCTTTTAAAAGCAAAGGTGCCAGGCAAAGACATACTATATATTTGATTTTTAACATGAGAGGAGTTCCTTTAATATTGCAAATTTTATCAGTTATAAATGTTAAGAACAGATAAAGGTTTTTAAATCAATCATGTATCCTCTAAGCAATAGAATGTTCATCCAAAATAGCATGCATTACCTTTATCCTTTTAAATCTAAACCCCACCAAATGCAATCCACCCAATATCTTTTAAATGCATCTATAGCATAGCTGACATTGCTTTTTTCATCTCTGCTGTATTTATGTCCTGCCTTTTAGACTGTGCTTGGACAATGTTTGGTGTAGATCCATGCAACCCCATTGTCCTCTTTTTACACTAGCAAATCAATAGCCCCTTCTAGTCTAATTTTACCCTTATCTGGAAAGACAACAGGTAATAACCTTTCAGAGACAGAACTAAGCCCTGATTTTGTTACCATTAATGTAAATGAATCAAAAAATCACAATGGGGAACATTTTCAAAATCACCTAAATTACTTAGTAGCTTAAGTCCCATTTTCAGATTTAGGCTCCCAGGTCACTTTGGGACCTCTCAGAATTTTACTCTATATCTTTTTGTTTTTTAAGGCATAAAAATAAAATGAACAACATGAGATAATATTACAAGTGCCAGCTACTGTTACTGTGTAAAGTGACACAGCCTGTATGACTATGACGAAAAATGGAAACAATTTCAAGAACGTAATTGAGATTACACTTTGTGTTTCCATTAGAACTGGCAGAACAAAGCCAAACCATGCTCCACTGCACTCTACCATTCTAATGACTGTAACTTTACAACTTGTTTAGAATTTCAACAATGTCATATTTTATTACAGAATAAAGTTAAGGAAAGTTGAACCACTAAAACTTAAGGGAATTTCCTTTATTGGAAATGTAGAAATTTGTTGGCATACATCAGCCCCGAAATTCAACATCGTAGTGTCCAAAAGGTCATGCTTTGGTTTGGTATTTCCATGAGTTGTGACTTATCCTTCAAACAGACAGCATTAACGAGGAGCCCTTAAGAGAATTTATTGATGTCTTATCTTTCTTCATACAAGCCATCTTGTACAATTTTCTTGCTTTTTAACAGAACAAAGTTAACCATATAGGGGCCCAGTACTGTCCTATTGAAGTCAATGATCCAGATCACCAGCTGGTGTAAATCTGCATAATTTTGCTGAAGTCAGTTGAGCTACGTTGACTAACACCCAAAAAGGAACAAGTGCAGTGGGAGCGTTTCTTGAAGTCATGATGCCTGGGCTACCTGCACTCAGGCTGTGTAGCTCCATAATGGTGCTGGGAGCTGCTGCCCTCTACTCCAGTTGCAATGGCAATCAGTTCCATCTTCAGTGGAGTCACGCTGCCAAATTTCCACCACCAACAGCTACTAATGGAATCTCCTCATTCCTGAAAGGGGTTTCCAGGCTATGCCATTCTCATCTGGGGTCACAAAACTCCCTGACAGTCTAGGGCCCAGATACACAGCTCTTGCCTTATCCCATCTCCTGTGGAGAGGTGGACCATTTTTCCATCCCCTTTCACCTCTTAAAGCCCACACTTTCCCTCCATGCTATAGAAAGCCCTTCTGCAGTAAAGGGATTCCATGGGCAGTCATTGATGGATCCAATCACCCGTGGGAAGAGCATCACCAAAGAGTACTGGAGTAGCTATGGGGTGTGGGCAACAGGAGGTAGCATTGTCAGGAAACCAGCAGTGCCATGAGTACTTTGATTTGTTGTGGGGTACCCTGTGGTTGGAATGGATATGGATCTCATTTAGGTTTTAATTTTCCAGTGACCCCAGGTCCACTCCAAGCCCATCCTCTCCCAAGCTGTAGATGCCTGACCTTACAAGGGCTTTTGAGAGTGACTGGGGAGGCAGGGGGGCGGTACCAAAGAGTTAGTTGAACAATCAAAGGGCAAGATCCACATGCAGAGAGTCACCAGAGGATGACTGGGCTTCAGGAATGGAACCCAGAAGTCCTCGCTCCTAGTTGCCAACTACACCTCTACCCCGATATAACGCTGTCCTCGGGAGCCAAAAATCTTACCTCGTTATAGGTGAAACCGCGTTATATCGAACTTGCTTTGATCCACCGGAGTGCGCAGCCACACACCCCCTCCCCCACCCAGAGCACTGCTTTACTGCATTATATCTGAATTTGTGTTATATCAGGTCGCGTTATATCGGGGTAGAGGTGTATTGCTAGAAAACATTGCCTCTCATTATATCTTTGTATTGACTACTGTAGTTGAATAGAATTTTCCAAGTGATTCCTGATGCTAACTATAATGCAAAACTGAATTTACACTTACTGTGTTTTCTTCTACAATCCTTGGTGCCTTCTAGTGTGGAGCTTTGCATTCATTACACTCAGGGCCACAGTGTTCCTCTATAGTGGAAGTTCTCTAGGTGCTATTTCACTTTAGGTTTCAGGACACAAAAAGGAGTTTCTGTTAAAATGAACTGTATAAAAAAGACAGAATGGAAATATTTTAAAATACATTTGGGTATCCATCACTGTATAATTCAGTTAATGGCAGATATGCATCATGAGTAATTTAATTGCCACAATCACAGAATCATAGAAATGTAGGACTGGAAGGAATGTTGATAGGTCATCTAGCCCTTTCCCCTGCACTGTGGCAGGACTAAGTATTATCTAGACCATCCAGGACAGGTGTTTGTCTATGTATCTTGAGTAAATTATCGGGGCTGATTCTCCACTGCCCTGCACCTTGTGTCACCAGTTACATCTGGGCCTGCTGGGTGTAAAATGTTCTGATATGTAGCATCCTATACCCACTTTGTATTCACTCAGCACAGGTGCCAATGATGAGTCAATGTGAAAACCAGCGGAGAGTGAGACATAGAGGACCAAAATCTATCCTTTCTTGAAACTGCATTGAATCCAGCAGGGCTCCATGAGCTGAAAGCTAGCACAGAATTTAACCCAAAGTTGAAGATTATTCTCCACTTAGTTACATGAGGCTCACACCAGTGTAACTCCAATGGAGGCTTACCTCATCTGTTCTTACAAACAGTGTCATAGCTTCTTTAATTACTACAATTGGGCAACACCTCAGTGTTGCATCTCATCTGAAAGACAGCACTTTGCCCCCAACACCATGCAGAAACCTTGATTCGAAGGGAAAGGTACCACCTACAGAATGTCCAGGACCACTTCCTGAAGCACCTTGGTTTCCCTTGGCTGTCTCCTACCCAAGTATTGCTTAATCCTGATGGCACTATTGGCACTGTATCAGGGGATATCTCAAGGTAATAAATTACTTCGGGGAGCTATCTTCTCTGAGATCCTTCCTGTCCAGGGGGTGAAGGAAGACAGATGATTCTGGAATTGAACTGCTGGTTAGGTAAGTGGTGTAGGGATGAAGGGTTTTGTGCAACACTGGTCCACTTTCTATGGGGGCATTGAGGGGGAAAGCTGTGCCTAATTAATGGATTGGGATGGGCTGAGGAAAGCCCCAAAGGCTAATTAGCCCAGAAAGTAAAAAGGCACAGGAAGGAAGTGCTCAGGGTGAGTGTCTGTCTGTCTGATAGGTTTTTTGAGAGTCAGATGAGATGTCTCAGAGGGAAGAGACCTTCTGTCTCCCTCCTTCTTAGCTGAGTGAGCTAAGGACTGTATGCTTGTAAATACAGAGATGCACAAGTTTGTAAAGGTGGTGGGGACAACACTGTAAATAAATTGCACAAGATGTTCTCCGAGCAGTTTGGGTCTAGAAAGGAGCCAGGAGGGTGCCGCTGTCACAAGTGGTAAGCAATGAAGAGGACAGGCCACTGAGTCAGAGCTATCTGGATCGCTTGGTAAACTGCGCACAAGCAAACAATATGTGTTTTAATACAGCTCAATGTAAATGTTTACATCTAGGAACAAAGAATGTAGGCCAGGCTTTCGGAATGGGGGACTCTATCCTGGGAAGCAGTGACTCTGAAAAAGATTTGTGGCTTGGTGTGGATAATCAGCTGAACATGAGCTCCCACTGGAATGCTGTGGTCAAAAGGATGATGCATAAACAAGGGAATCTCAAGCAGCAGTAGAGAGATTGTTTTACCTCTGTATTTGGCATTGATGTGACTGCTGCTGGAATACTGTGTCCAGTTCTGGTGGTCCACAATTCAAGAAGGATGTTGATAAACTGGAGAGAGTTCAAGGAAGAGCTACAAGAATTATTAAAGGATTAGAAAACATGCTTTATAGTGATAGATTGAGTCTATTTAGCTTAACAAATATAAGTTAAGGGATGACTTGATTACAGTCTGTAAGTACCTACATGGGAAATACATATTTGATAATGGGCTCTTCAGTCTAGCAGAGAAAGGTATAACATGATCCAATGGATGGAAATTGAAGCTAGACAAATTCAGACTGGAAATAAGGCCTACATTTTAACAGTGAGGGTAACTAATCATTGGAACAATTTACCAAGGGTTGTGATTTTCTATCACTGGCAATTTTAAAATTAAGATTGGATGTTTTTTCTAAAAGATCTGCTCTAGGAATTATTTGGAGGAAATTCTATTGCCTGTGTTATATTGGAGGTCAGACTAATCAGTGGTTCTCAAACTATGGGTCAGGACCCCAAAGTGGGGGTCCAGGGCTGGCGTTAGACTAGCTGGGGGCCAGGGCCAAAGCCCGAGCCCCACCACCCGGGGCTCAGGCTTTGGCCTCAGCCCGGGGCAGTGGGGCTCAGGTTACAGGCTCCTTGCCCAGGTATGAAGCCCTTGGGCTTTGGCCCCCCCTGCCCAGGGTGGTGAGGCTTGGGCTTTGGCCCCCACCAGGAGCAGCAGGGCTTGGGCGGGCTCAGGCTTCAGTCTCCCCTCTAGGGGCCATTGTGTAGTAATTTTTGTTGTCAGAAGGGGGTCGCGGTGCAATGAAATTTGAGAATCCCTGGACTAGATTATCACAATTGTCCCTTCTGGCTTTGGAATCTATGAATCTACTTATCTTGTGAGAGCCGTCAGACTATATCATTATGGGGTTCATATAGATACAGAGAGAATGAGGGCGGGATTACGGTACAGATGGTACAATTCCAAGTCGTCTTAATGTGATACTGTTCAGTATAAGTGATTAGAAAACAAACATACGCATTGAGCTAGGAGAAAATAATTGTTCCTATAGTGCAATGGTGGGAGGTGGTGAGGGGGACATAACAGCGTGAATTGTACAGTGCTCCAAGGCAGACTCTTGGCAGTCATCTAAGATTTAATAATACAACTTTAGGGAGACTGACATCATTTTCACCATAATAAAGCAAAGGTTATAAGGAATGTAATGGGAAAATAAGTATACTCTCGTCAGTGCTGATCTTCTGTCTTAAATCTTGTTCCATTAGTGTCATCCTGGGTTGAATTGACAACACTATTTCATCACTAAGGGAGTGAACAGAAAAATGGAATCAACTCTTCATTACGTATGAAACACTGTCATGCTGAGTAAGAAGCAGTCTGGAGATCATTGAACAAACACATTTGGCCCTATTTTCTGTATGTGAGCCAGTTCACAAAACGATTGCATGTAAGGCTGCGTCAGTCTATTACAACAAATTAGTAGATACCTCCTCCTAACAGTCTCAGAAGAGCCAGGAGCAGATTAGTGCATGCATAGTGTGTGGTCAGCCATTTATTTTCTACCAGTTCTATTGCCTGTGTTATATTGGAGCTGGAATTAAAGATGGATTCAGTTTGTAAAATTCATATCCAGATCCGGATTTGAAACAAGCCATAGTTCAGTGGGTGCTCAGAACTGGAGGTTTGGTTCCCACCTATCTCTACCTACAATTGACATTGATTACCATGATGCAGTACAACAAACTGTCAGACCTTGTCAAAGTGGGACTGAGGCGCTCAAATATTGTGCTGGTTGCATTATAAGAACCAGAAAAGAATAAAATGGGAGCAGGGTAAGAGAGGCAAGAGAGAGAGAGAGAGAGCGATTGTACCTCACTTTGCTTGGGACTACCCCACAGATGTGCTCACTCCAACAATATATATTTATTTTCAGTGTTTCTGTGAAGCCGCATTTCAGGCTATGATTTTTGTCTATTGTTGAATTACGTATTAAAGGAGTAGAATATAATTTTTATTTTTTGAACCATAATTTGACAGTTAGTGATTAGGATAATTTAGCATTGTGCTAGTTGGTGCTGAAAGAGGCATCTTTCAGAGATGTAAAACTGAGGTCTGACTCTTGGCCACTTGTAGTCATTAAAGATCCCATGGTGCAGTGGGACTCCATGGTATCTTGGCCAAAATCCAATGTGGTTAATTCTGTTCTTTGTTTCCCTACATTCTCCATTTCATTTTCAATTGGGTATTATATTCTTCTTTGCTTCCTACTCTGTGTAGTGTTGCTAGGAATTGGGAGATGTTTGCTATGTTTTACAAGAGGCAGCTGCATTTCAGTGATGGACAGAGTGTTCCCTACATAAAATCACAGAATCTTAGAAATGGAGGACTGGAACGGACCTTGATAGATCATCTGCTCCAGTCCCCTGCACTAAGGCAGGACTAAGTATTATCTAGACCATCCCTGACAGGTGTTTGTCTAACCTGCCCTTAAAAACCTTCCAATGATGGAGATTCCACAACCTCCCTAGGTAATTTGTTCCAGTGCTTAACTACCCTTACAGTTTTTCCTTCTTGTTCTGTCCTTAGTGGTTAAGGAGAATAATTTATCACCATCTTCTTTACAACAACCTTTCACATACTTGAAGACTGTTATCATGCTCCCCACCCCAGACTTCTTACCAGACTAAACAAACCCAGTTGTTTTTTCAATCTTTCCTCATAGGTCAGAGGTTTTCTAGACCTTGTAATCATTTTTGTTGCTCTCCTCTGGACTTTCTCCAATTTAGCCACTTCTTTTCCAAAGTGTGGTGCCCAGAACTGGTCACAGTACTCCAGCTGAGGCCTTATCAATGCTGAGTAGAATGGAAAAATTACTTCTTGTGTCTTGCTTACAAAATGCCTACTAATACATCTCAGAACAATGATCATTATTTTGCATCAGTATTACATTGTTGACTCATGTTTAGTTTGTGATCCATTAAACACTCAGAGCCTTTTCTGCAGTACTCCTTTCTAGGTAGTCATTTCACATTTTGTATTTGTGCAACTGATTATTTCTTCCAAAGCATAGTACTTTGCATTTGGACTTATTGAATTTCACCCTATTTATTTCAGACCATTTCTCCAGTTTATCGAGACCATCTTGAATTCTAATCCTGTCCATCAAAGTGCTTGCAATGCCTCCCAGCTTGGTATCGTCCACAAACTTTATAAGGGTACTCTTTATGCCATTATCAAAATCATTTATGAAGATATTGAATAAAGTAACAGTATTAAAAGCCTTACTAAAGACAAGATATATCATATATACTGCTTCCTCCCATCCACAAGATTTGTTACCCTGTCAAAGAAGGATGTTAGGTTGGTTTGACATGATTTGTTCCTGACAAATCCATGTTGACTATTACTTATCACCTCATTATCTAGGTGCTTACAATTGATTGTTTGATTATTTGCTCCATTATCTTTCCCAGTACTGAAGTTAAGCTAACTGGTCTGTAATTCCTTGGGTGGTTCTTATTCCCCTTTCTATTGGTAGGTACTGTATTTGCCCTTTTCCAGTCCTGTGGGATCTTTTCCATTCTCCACAAGTTCTAAAGATAATTGCTAATGGCTCAGAGAACTCTTCAGCCAGTGCTTTCCTGTGGACAAACATTTGTCACAAAATGATCACTCCATATCTGACCTTTCAGTCCTCTTCCTCAAAGGAAACCTGCACTACATAGGAGCTTAAATTCATAATCTTGCTAGACAATAAAAATCATGGACTCAGTACAGATACAGTTTATTTACAACAATCTGTAATCCACTAACTCTATTTTGTTGTATGACTGCAGAGGTGTACATAGCCCACTTCATTCTGAATGGTACCTAGCAACATGGGTAAACTGTTATGCTTAACAATCTGTTCCACTTGTATTTAGCTATGACATTCTGATTACCTTTCCCAGACCTGAAGAAGAGCTCTGTGTAAGCTTCAAAGCTTGTCTCTTGCACCAACAGAAGTTGGTCCAATAAAAGATATTACCTGACCCACCTTGTCTCTCTCATATCCTAGGACCAATACAGCTACTACAACACTGTAAACAACAGTGTGAATCATACTGAAAAGCAGCTCCTTTCCCCTGTGACTAATCCCAAAGCTCTCTCTAACTCTATCAATTCTAGTGTGAGAACCACTTTTGCTAAATTTCCCTTGTAATGAAATGGGAAGATTGTGTGTGCAGATGTGAGTTCTGTATCCCTTTTACTGACACTCAGCAGCTGTCTCAACGCAAGTGACCCCTCAGCAAAATGATACAAAACATCTTTGGATCTGAGAAAGCTAAACACTGGAGCAGAAGAGAACAGGGAACGTTCTGATGTTATTGGCTATTGCCTAAGCAATGGGGGGGAGAGGAGGAAGTAGATTTCCCAACAGTGTGCTTTACAAAGGTAGTATCCAGAGAATATAATTCCCTTCTGATCTCTTGCATAGCCTGCAGGGATTCACATGCTCATAGCGAAGCGATGAAGAGGGCTATTTATATGACCCAGCAAAACTACACTCTGTCTGTGCGTGTGCTTTTTATCTAGGGCTTGCTCTGTGGGTCATCAAGCGGGGATGAGATGGGAAATAGGAACCAGTCCAAACAACAGCCCTTTATTGTATTATTTTCCCATCCATCTTGAGGCCTAAACGAAGGGGGTGTGGTTACGTTGAAAAGGAGCAGAACAATGTGTGCGCACAAACTGAATCATTTCACTTAAAGGGACACCGCTAGCCAGACTATGCCCTTAAATTACCTTCCTTAAAGGATAAGAAATCACATGCAGCCTAATCAGAAAAGAGAAAATACAGCTATGGAAGCATAACAAATTAATGGGATCTGCAGATACTGCTCCATAGGTGGTGACTGCAGATGGCTGCTTGGCAACCTATATACAGTAAAAACGAGTCAGTGATTTCAGTTTAGTTCCTAGCAGACAGATTTCCACATCACAGTTGAGACAAAGGGTCTGTCTACACTGCTGTCAGTGCTGTGACGGCAGCACATGTAGACCAGCCTGAGTTAGCTATGATCTAGCCAGCTCAAACAACAATAGCAGTGAAGCCACAGCAGCATGGGCTAGCTCAGTGGTTCTCAACCTATTTATCATGGTGGGCTGCATGTGCCCACAAAGTGTTACCTGGGCCACGGATTGAGAACCACAGTGCCCCTCACCTAACCACCCCCCCCCCAAACACCTATCTCCAGTGCCCTCCGCCCAGAGACCCCTCCACAGAGTGGAGTCAGGAGCAGAGAGACAGGCGGCGGGTAGGGACCCCGACCCCGGACTCCAACCCCGGACCCTGCTGTGTGGGGCCAGGTGGCAGCCAGGACCCTGGACCCTGACCCTGTCATGCAGGGCCATGTGGCAGCCGGCAGCCTGGACCCTGAGCCCGCTGTGTGGGGCCAGGCGGCAGCCTGCAGCCCAGACCCCAGACCCCTCTGTTTGGAGCCAGCGGCAGCCGGCAACCCAGGCCCCAGAGCCCGCCACATGGCAGGGCAGCTGTGAGCCTGGAGCCCGCCGCGCGGCAGGGCAGCCGGTCCTGGTCCCTGCGGCCTATAGCACACAGCTGAGCTGGGCCATAGCTGTGTGCTAATTGGGCCGCATGTGGCCTGTGGGTTGAGAACTGCTGGGCTAGCTCCTCGAGTACATACTGAGTGGGTTGGTACAGCCCATGCTGCTGAGTGCTATTGTTATTTGAGCTAGCTAGATCTATACATGCTGCAGTCGCTCCTCTGATTGCCATATAGACATACCCTAAGAAGTGTGGTCTAAGCAAAGAACTGGTGGCCATGAACTCCTGAGTTCTTATCCCACTTTGACAGTGATTCCATCAGTAACTTCTCTGCCTGGGTTAATATAATAGTGATAATATTATATTATATATAATATAATACGGTTATGGCAGGCATCATCAGGTAGCAGTTTCTTTACTTAGGCTACATCTACACTGCACACCACTGGTGGCAGTGTGTAGTGTACATGTAGCTACATACATGCCATAGTGAAAAGCAGGCTGTGTCCATGCTGCGGTGTGTAGCTACATGTGGCAGTGAAAGGCTCTGGTGGGGGAAAGGCTCTAGTAGCGAGAATTGTTGGAGCCTTTTCCCACTACAGAGTCTTTCCCTGTGGCGGGGAAAGGCTGTGGCAGTTCCCTGTGGCTGGGAAAGACTCTGGCAGCGGGGAAGCAGCGGGACACTACATTGCTAAAAATATTAGTGTAGACATGGGAGGCACTGGTTGGTCATGTAGAAAGCCACATACGGTACTTACCCACTTGGTTCAGACATGTCTTTATTTTTATTGCCTAAGCAGTGCCTCACTGTCTACACTGGTTTTTATATCTGTTCTAGGGCGGGCATGTACTCTACAAGCCACTATAAAAAGTGTGCCGTGTAGATGTACCTTTAGTGTGTGAGCATGTTTTGATGCTTAGAAAGTTTTGGATTATGCAAGGTTTTGGTGTAGAGGCAGCTGCGGGAAAGAGGGAAGAGTGTGAGCAGCAGGAAAGTTTGTTCTTCACCCTGGGCTCTGATTGGAGTCAATTCTTGAGGCAGAGTTGCTCCTTAGGACCCTGACATTAGGCATTGGGCTGAGATTCCTGGAACAAGAAGTTGCCCTGAATGCTGTTTGATCTTCTCATTTGAGGACTGGTGTGAGTGTGTGTAAATAAAGCAATTTAAAGTAAATCCCAACCACACTTCTCTTCTCCTCCACTGGAAAGCTGATCTGCAAGGCCCTACCACATGGCACAGGGGATGATGCTCCTGTCAGAAGGAGAGGCAGTAATATGTGCTCAAGTGCCTCAGATAGGTGAACTGCAGATTAATTTGTTAATGTAGAAAATACATGTGTATTTCATAAATTCGAGTTTGCCATATGTATTTTCAATGGATGATGAAAAAAGTTAGGTGAGTGCTAATCTTATAACTATTCAGTCCAGTTCAGGCATTCTGCTGCAGGCCAAATCCACCTGAGTCCTAGAGATGGAGATAAAGGGACAAACTCTGCTTTCAGGTCTACTGGTAAGGCTCTAGAGGGCATCAACACAGTTACTCTACTTATTCATCAATATAGAATCTGGCCCTTATGTTTTATGGAAATTGTGACAGAAAAACTCACTGAGCTTCATCCCTGATGTATTGTAACCAAAAGTCATGGGGGACATCTCACATCTGAGACAACACATTTGGGGGAGCGATAGCTCAGTGGTTTGAGCATTGGCCTGCTTAAACCTAGCGTTGTGAGTTCAATCCTTGAGGGGGCCACTTAGGGATCTGGGGCAAAATCAGTACTTGGTCCTGCTAGTGAAGGCAGGGGGCTGGACTCAATGACCTCTCAGGATCCCTTCCAGTTCTATGAGATAGGTATATCTCCATATATTATATTATTATTATTTTAACCAGACTATTAGCTCTAGCAGAGTGTGATATCATTTCAAAAGTAGAGACCTCTTTATATTTCAGAGTTAACCCAGCAAGAAGAAGGGAGGCAGTTCACACTTCTCAGAGCTATTGTTCAGGGTGTCTATAGATTGGGAAGACAACACTATACAGGTTTACATTCTGAAGGACAGGAAATGCTGCATCTAATCAAAGATCTCTCCGCCTACACAAAGACCCAAGAATTGGCAAACACATACCATTTTGAAGGTAATAGACCTTCCCACCCTTCAATTTAACAGTCCATTTTTCAGCTACAGTTAATAATATTTTTCTTACAGAGTCTACTAGTAAAAATTCTTTAGAACTCTGGAGCCTAGAAACAAACTGGAAGATTAAGGAATGAGTCACTCTATTGGAGTAATCATGCTACTGATTGTTTGAAAAAGCTAGATTAGAAGGGTAGTATTATAGGCCAAAAAGGCAATGTCGGAGATGTGTAAAATCGTTACTTGCTTAGCTAACTTAGCCCTATTAGAAAATCTGGCCAAGATTTGGAAAGTGATAGTGGAAATTAATACTGGGCACTTGACTGAAGTTTAGCTTCTTGGCACAATATTGGTTAATATAGTCCACAAGAATGGAATTAACAGTATATAATAATGAAAATGTTAATAAATATAAATAATTAAAAATACTGCATCTAGAGGCCAGACTCTCCAGAACAGGCAGAGGAGGTTATAATTTACACTTCATCATGCAAATTTATCTCCTTCACATCCCAGGGCAGATTTAGCAGGAAGCCTGCTAAACAACCAGTGGGGCCACTGGATGATCAAGATGCTAAAGGAGTACTCACGGACGAGAAGGCCATTGAAGAGAAACTAAATGAATTCTTTGCATTGGTCTTCATGGCTGAGGATAGGAGGGAGATTCCCAAACCTGAGCCATTCTTTTTAGGTGACAAATCTGAGGAACTGTCCCAGATTGAGGTGTCATTAGAGGAGGTTTTGGAACAGATTGATAAAATAAACAGTAATAAGTCATCAGGACCAGATGGTATTCACCCAAGAGTTCTGAAGGAACTCAGATGTGAAATTGCAGGACTACTAACTGTAGTCTGTAACCTATCATTTAAATCATCTTCTGTACCAAATGACTGGAGGATAGCTAATGTGACACCAATTTTTAAAAACGGGTCCAGAGGTGATCCTGGCAATTACAGGCCAGTAAGCCTGACTTCAGTACTGGGCAAACTGGTTGAAACTATAGTAAAGAACAAAATTGTCAGACACGTAGATGAACATAATTTGTTGGGGAAGAGTCAACATGGTTTTTGTAAAAGGAAATCATGCCTCACCAATCTACTATAATTCTTTGAGGGGGTCAACAAACATGTGGACAAGGGGGATCCAGTGGATACAGTGTACTTAGATTTTCAGAAAGCCTTTGACAAGGTCCCTCACCAAAGGCTCTTAAGCAAAGTAAGCTGTCCTGGGATAAGAGGGAAGGCACTCTCATGGATTGGTAACTGGTTAAAAGATTGGAAACAAAGGGGAGGAATAAATGGTCAGTTTTCAGAATGGGGAGAGGTAAATAGTGGTGTCCCTAGGGGTCTGTACTGGGACCAGTCCTATTCAACATATTCATAAATGATCTGGGAAAAGGGGTAAACAGTGAGGTGGCAAAATTTGCAGATGAAACAAAACTACTCAAGATAGTTAAGTCCCAGGCAGACTGCAAAGAGCTACAAAAGGATCTCTCAAAACTGGGTGATTGGGCAACAAAATGGCAGATGAAATTCAAAGTTGATAAATGCAAAGTATTGCACATTAGAAAACATAATCCCAACTATATATATAAAACATCTAAATTAGCTGTTACCACTCAAGAAAGAGATCTTGGAGTCATGGCCAACATCTCATACTTTTGGGTTTCAGCTGGCCTGGCAGGTAGGAGGATGTATCAACTTTCTGATTCTCTTGTCCCTTGGACTGCTCAACTTCCTGCCACTAGGGCCCTGTGCTTGGGTATAATCCTGAGAAACACAACCTGACTCTCATCTTTAGGCCCCAATCATGAAAATATTTATGCACCTGCTTAAATTGTCTGAGCAGACCCACTGAAGTCACAGTGTGTAAAGTTAAGCATGTGAGTTAGCATTTGCAGGATTGAGGCTTTAGTATGTAAAGTGGTTTGGAATCCTTCAGGGTGAAAACTGCTATTTAAATGTAAGGTAGTTGTTATGATCATTATATAACACCTATCTGTGAAATAGTATAATAGCCTCAATAAAGGTATTGAAGGCTATAGGTCAGCTGCTTTAAAGAAATTGCTTTTAAACGCACACATTTCAGTGCTCTCCGGTTCCTACTGTATCCATCAGATGACCAAAAGAACATAAACACAGACTATCTCCAACTAATTGAATTAATCACACTGATACCGCATTTCAATACACTGCCGCAAAGTAGCTAGTGCCATTGCATATTGGTTAGACATAGTCAGTAATACACTGAGAAAGTGTATGTGTGAGTTTGAATACTATAAACCTTCTAATCTGGCCTTTTTGGGGAGAGGGTACTCCTTGTAAGATGAATATAGAATCTCTCTTGCCTCTTTGTCTGAAATGATGAGAAAACTGCACTCGGTCATTCTACCCTGGTAAGTTTTTATACATATCTGTAACTGCCTAGACTTCCTTGTGGAATTATCAGTTTAACTCAATTTATCCTTAAAATTGTGTCCCATAAAATGTGAAGGACCACACTAGCTTTTCTTGGACTATGGGGATTGAAACCAGGGCAGGGAGGACCAGATTCATGAGATAGGAAAATAGAGACACACAAATGTTTAGTCAGGTAAAGCTTCCATTGACTTCAGTGGGAGGTTTGCCTAAGTGTTGACTGAGGGTGTGGTTCTTGTCTCACTTACAACAGTTTTACTCCAGTGTAACTCCACTGACCTCATTGGTGTTACTCCTGATTCATACCAGTGAAAGTGAGATCAGAATCTGGCCTTGTTGATTAATATTATTTTATGATTTATTATTGTAGTGATGTCTACAGGCCAGGGCCTCATTGTTTGATGATTTGGGGCTATAGCAATACATCTTATAAATTCTGGTTGATTTTGTGAAGTTGTATTATGAAAAACTGCTTTGCCATTAGTGTCTGTATGTATGTGGATCCACCACATCTGACAGAGTGTCTAGCACGTACACACCAGACAGACACAATGGGAAATAGTTGAGGTTAATGACAGTACTTAGCCTTCACACAGGTTATGCTAAAAAGCAGTTCAAGCCTTGGAAATCCAGTCTAGTTTACCCTTCCAAAGGGAGGAGGGAAGTAGGAGCAATGGAAAGTTACCCAAATCACAGAATAATGGAAGCTACATGGGTTTAAATAGTGAGCCACAAATAAACAGGGGAAGCCAGACAGGAAGAGCAAGCATAGGGCAGGAGTAGGGTGACCAGATGTCCTGATTTTATAGGGACAGTCCCGATATTTGGGGCTTTGTCTTACATAGGCATCTATTACCCCCCAACCCCGTCCCGATTTTTAACACTTGCTGTCTGGTCACCCTAGGCAGGAGAGAGCAAGATCACAGAAGCTGAATAATGATACATTTTCTCCAGTTCATGAGCAAGAGACCACCCATCATATATAGGATTACCATATTTAAACCTTAAAAAAGGAGGACACTCCACGGGGCCCTGGCCCCGCCCCTGCCCCAACTCCACCCCGGCCCCGCCCCAAACTCCGCCCCTTCCACAAAGTCCCCGCCCCAACTCCGCCCCCTCCCGAGTGCCCCGCATTCCCGCTCCTCCCTCCCAGCCACGCGAAGCTGCCTGAGCGCTACTGGCTTCACAGTTTGCCGGGCAGCCCCCAGATCTCCAGACCCTGCGCCCCCAGGCGGGCGCTTCCCCAGCACAGCCGGAGCCCAGGAGGGGAAGCGCCCGGCTGGAGGCGCAGGGTCTAGAGATCTGGGGGCTGCCCGGCAAACCGTGAAGCCGGTAGCGCTCGGGCAGCTCCGCTCTTCAGCTGCACAGAGGTGAGGTGTCTGGGGGGAGCAGCAGCAGCCGCCGCCGCGGGGAAATCTGCCTGCAGCTCACAGCCTGCTGGTGCCAAGGTAAGCAGGGGACTGGGGGACGGCGGGAGAGTATTTTCCTGGACATGTTCGGCTTTTTGGCAATTCCCCCCGGACAGGGATTTGAGTACCAAAAAGCCGGACATGTCCGGGAAAAACCGGACGTATGGTAACCCTAATCATATAACAGCCTGCATGAAGCAAGGAATACACCACCTGCCTTCCTGGTCAGCGATGGTACCTAAGGAGTCACACGGGAAGGGTGAGGTAGAAAGTGAGTGATACTGCAGTTTAAGATATTCATTGTTTTGTATAGCTGCCCCTTTCCCACCCCAGCAACTAGTCAAAATTTGGAGCCCTGGGGCTGTTGCAGTTAGGAGTAGAAATGGGTGATAGATATTTCTTTGACACATTTTGTTTATTTACAAGGAACGTACAAAGTCCTGTGACTCTGATTGCAGAAGGAATCAAACAGCAGGAAACAGCTTCTTTTGCTCAAGCCACCAAGAAAATTCTTTTCAGCCAGCACCAGGGCCGTAGCAACAAAGAACGTGGCCCCCTCCGAACGGTGGCCCCCTCCGAACACATGTCCGGGCGGGGCCCCTTACAATGCAGAAACTGGAATGCAGTATTTATTTTGCCACTTTTAGGGGCCCCCTTCCTTGCGGGGCCCCCTCCGGTCGGAGGGTACGGAGGGCGCTCGCTATGCCTCTGGCCAGCACCCATGACACAAAAAACTCTCCCAGGTTTTTTCCAGGGTCAGTACTGTGTTTTCATTTGCTCATTCTATCTATCTCTGTCTCTTCTGCTTTTTGTCTGTTCTGTCTTTCTCCCCCTCCCCTCCCCACACACACTCTTACCCAAAACAATATTCAGCAAAAGCTCCAGGATGGGTTCACCTATTCCTTTTGTCTTAGCTGGGGGCTTAGCCTTACAGTTATGTTCACTGAAGGGTGAGTTCACACTTATCAATTAGATTTTAACAAGGTTTCACCCATCTCATCACAATAGGTACTATATTCTCTTGTACTTTACATGATTAAGTCTAAAAGAGCATAAAGGTGTTTGCCTGAAAAATGTGTGTGTGCTTCACAACTACTCTGTGCCCCTGAGAGAGAGAAACTAAACCAGAAGCTTCACATCTTTTGGGTGCAGTTCTGGGAAAGGAATGTGTTTAAGAAATTGGGGCATCTCAGAGATCTGTACTTGTCCTGGGGTCCTAGGCCAGGTGGGCTGAGACCCATATCTGAGAAGGGGTAAGAGACTGTCAGTGCCCAGGAAATGTGCCAGAGAGGCCAAAGGAGGAACCAGTTCTGTAGCCTGCTGAGGCTCCAGGAGCTTGAAACACCCATGGATCCAGAGCAGCAGAAGTATGGATTCCCTTCACAGTAGGCCCAGTGAGCAGGGAGTGCTTGTTAGGCTCTGTGACAGCTTGAGCTTGGCACTGTACAACAGCTAACAAAGAGTTTACAATCTAAGTAGAAGTACAATTCCAGACAGAACTTGTTCTACATTTGAGGATCGTCTATGGAATATTTCTCTAGGTCCCTGGCTCAAATCCAACCCAGGTTAGGAGTGTGTGTGACCAAAAGTCATAACCATGGGTGAATTGGTGGTCTCAGTCAAGTCCCTTGGGGACAGCTGTCCATTAAAAAAGCAGAATCTTTATGGACTGATGCACTGGAAGTGTTTCACATTTAGGTGAGAGATGCACCCATTTTCACCCATGTATATCCAGAGTAAATTAATTGAAATTGGTGGTGTTACTCCAAATTTACATCAGGGTAGTGGATGTCAGCCAATGGGAGCTGCGGGGATGGGGCTAGGGGCTGCAGAGACATGCTAGCAGCCAGCTGCTTCCAGGAGTGGCGTGGGGCTAAGACAGGCAGCCTGAGCGCCCCTTTTAGCAGCCCAGAGATCGCTGCCTGTGATTTATTTTTGCGGGGCCCCCTTGAGCTGGGGCCCTGGGCTGCAGCCCTTTAAGCCCCTGCCTTAATTCGGCCCTGTGTACACTGAAGCACTACAGCGGTACAGCTGCAGCTGTGCCACTGTAGCAGTCTGAGTGTAGACATAGCCTAAGGCACATCAACAAGCTAATCTGAGGGAAGCTTGCAGTGCTACTGCTTGTGCTGCTACAGTTCTGCGGTTAGAGGACTTAAGTCTCCAGGACTGACCTTGTAGCCCATCTCAGTAGCACTGAAGTCACTTAAAATGATAAAATAAAATAAAAAGTACACAGCTAATAGGGAGTGCAAATAAATTAGTTGTGCTCATGAAATGGGACATTGGTGGTACCCATGATCATAGGCTGGTATCTTACTTTGTTTCTGCTAGGTGCATTCGGGGGAAATAAGCTCCCTAGGTCCTCCTCCCGTTTCCTAACTCACCAATGCAGACTGAGGCAGAATTTGTCTTAAATGGAACTTCTCGAAAAGGATTTAGCAGTGTATAGCCTACGGGTGGAATTTTGCCCCAATTAATTCAATGGAAGTTTTGTCATTCCAAACTAAATCCCTAATCCCTAACTCAGGGGTTCTCAAACTTTTCCAGATTGGCCCAGAGTTTAATAAAGAGATCATCTTATGGAGACTCCCATTCCTGACAACATAACATGCCTGTGGCATATAAAGCCATTGCTTGCATGGGAAAAATAATACTAGGAAATTAGTTTTTATTTCTCCATATCTTTTAAAGCAGCTTAGCAAATGGAAAAAGGAGGAAAGCTAACCTTATGACCAGCCAGCTCTCCACAGACCACAACCAAGTGACCCATGGACTAATAGTTCTCATGGACCATAGCCTGGGAACCTCTGCTCTAACTGAAATGAAATGGAAGGCTCAAGGGTCTTTCCTTTCACTGAAGGATATATTCATCATAAAATGATTCCTGTGTGATTAGGCTGCACTCTACTGGAATTCATAACAAATGCAGGAAATAATGAACATGCACAAAGGAATACAAAAGGCAACTGCAAGAAAAATACAGAACAGTGTTTGTAAGGGATACAAAGTGCTTTTATTCAAGATATGCAATCATATATTTGTATCACACTGTATCGTGCATTACATGAATATAACTTTAAAACATATACTTTATTTGAGCAAATGCTTTTAAGCGGTTCTTTCTTCGATGCAGGTTTGTGGGATGTTATCCCTTAAAATGCAGGAAAAGTTGTCATGGCATGCGGGAGAGATGAAGGATTTACTCAGACCCATTCTGTGGTGCTCCCCCCTTAATACTAAGCCACCAGGCATGTGGTTGGTGCAGTTTAATGTTCCCACAACATTTGCCCCTTCTACAACAGGGGAACAACTTGCTACACATCTATGTACAACAAGTCAGGCTGCCCCCTCCAGTTCTAGAACCTCCTGCTGACATTCTGGCTGCATTTTTCCCCACACCTCCTTATCTGCACACCCCATCTGTGTCCCCATCAATTCACGAGACCTCCTTGTCAGCCTCCTCCTGGTGCTGGCCAAGAAGGCCATCCACCTGACCAAGAGGAAGAAGCTTGATGGGGATGGGAGAACTCTGTATCTGTGGGGCCTATTTCTGTTTCCCTCATTGTATGACGTCTCTGGGCAAAGTGCCTATGGACAGCATCCACTGAATCCTTTGAGGAGCGGTGGGCACTGTCTGGGGTTCTCTGCTTAGTGTCCCCTCTGGATTCCTCATTTTGGCCCTATGACCTTCACACCTGGCCCCTTTTTCTCATTTGTTGTCCCCTGTAATCATTTGCCAGCAGGGCTTAATGGTTCCTCCCCCACAATTGCCAAGGGGGGACTTTGGTTTGGGGTAGGGTTACCATTCGTCCGGATTCTGCCGGACATGTCCGGCTTTTTTGAGTTAAAAATAGCGCCCGGGGAGAATTTGTAAATGTCCGGATTTCCCCCCCATGCAGAGCGCGCGCGGCTGACAGGGCAGCCGGCCGGATCGTGCCACTCGCACGGGGCTCTGACAGCCAGAGCCCCTCCTCCACTTCCCCCTCCTCTCCCCTGCAACTTGAGACCACTCCCCTCCTCTCTCTCCCTCCCTCCCCCTCCCTGCATTCGCAGATCACCGGCCGGCCGTTCGCCTCGGGCCTCCGGCAGTCTGGAGCTCCTCCCCCTGCTCCCCCCTCCCCTGCTGCCGAGCACGCTGCTCTGCAGCACTCTGTTCTGAGTGGCATGGTAAGGGGGCCAGGGGGTCGGAGAAGGGGCAGGGAGGTTCTGGAGGGGGCAGTCAAGAGACAGGGAGCAGGGTTGGATGGGTCGGGAGTTCGGGGGGGGCTGTCTGGGGGTTGGGGGGTGTAAGGTTTTGGGCAGTCAGGGTACAGGTAGGGGGTAGGGTCCTAGGGGGGCAGTTAGGGTGGGGAGGTCTCAGGAGGGGGCAGTTAGGGGACAAGGAACAGGGAGGCTTAGGTAGGGGGTGGGGTTCTGGAGGGCAGTTAGGAGCAGGGGTCCCAGGAGGGGGCAGTCAGGGGACAGGGAGCAGAGGGGTTTAGATGGGTCGGGAGTTCTGGGGGGGGGGCTGTCAGGGGGTGTGGAGTGGTTGGATGGGGCGTGGGAGTCCTAGGGGTCTGTCTGGGGGTGGGGGTGTGGATAATGGTTGGGGCAGTCAGGGGACAGGTAGAGGGTAGGATCCTAGGGGGCCAGTTAGGATGGGGGGAAGGTCTCAGGAGGGGGCAGTCAGGGGACAAGAGGCAGGGAGGCTTAGGTAGGGGGTGGAGTCCTGGGGGGCAGTTAGGGGCAGGGGTCCCAGGAGGGGGCAGTCAGGGGACAAGGAGTGGGGGGGAGGGTTGGGAGTTCTGAGGGGGGCGGGAAGTGGGAGGGAGTGGAAGGGGCAGGGGCGGGGCTAGGGCAGGACGGGGGCGGGGCTAGGGCAGGGCTCCTCCCGTCCTCTTTTTTGATTGTTGAAATATGGTAACCCTAGTTTGGGGCAGGCCTACCCGTGCATCTCCCAGGATCCATACTAGGATTAACACTAAGCCAGGCTGGCTCTGAAACTCAGTCCCAAAAGCCACCACTGATGGGTTTGTTCTTCCTTGAACTCTTCTAAGCTGTACTCCACCCATCCACCCTGTATTGGACAGGGCACCCCCTGCCCTCCCACTCCACCCTGTGCTGGGCACCAACCCCAAATAGCACAGGGGCTTCATTCCACCCCGCCCCTTCATCCTCTGCAAGGCTTAATTGCCTCCCCCCGGGGTACAGCCGCAGAACTACATTTCCCGGCATGCTCCTGGCTGTGGGCGCCGCGCCGGGGGCGGGGCTGACGCGTGGCACCAGGGGACGCGGGGCCGGGGCTGAGGCTCGCCCAGAGGAAGATGGATTCCGCCGCTGCTTCAGCCAGCCCCGTCCCGGCGGCCGAGGCTGCGCAGCGCCCCCCGCACATGGCCGCGCTGGTGCTGGCGCGCGGCGGCAGCAAGGGGATCCCGCTGAAGAACATCAAGCCCCTGGCCGGGCTCCCGCTCATCGGCTGGGTGCTGCGGGCGGCTATCGACTCCGGGGTCTTCCAGAGGTGCGCATGCGCGGGGAGCCCCCTTGCAGCCCCCCCCCTTTCCCTCAGAGGCGTTTTAATTAGCGACGTGTCTTGATTTTAGGTTAATTAAATAATGTGCTTTGAGTGTTGTGATTAATATCGTAGTATATTAATGATTAAAATGACTATATATTCATATGCTTTGGGTGTTGTTAATATATTAATGGTTACAATTACTATACATTAATTAATATACAGTGATTTTCAAATTTAAATTAAGCCACCACCTCATGTCCCATCTGCTGCACCTGAGTGCCAGGGAGCTGAGTTAGCTCCCATTGACCAGGAAGTACCCTGAGCCTTGGCTCTTAGCCTGTATTTTAACCTATGTCTAATGTGGAGATTCTAGGTATGCCATGACTAGAGTGACCTGCTAATTTTCTTCTTGCTGGCTGCATTCATGAACAGGACAGACACACCCATTTAATCTTAACTACAGGAGGTACAGAACTGTTAGACAGAAACGGGATATGTTTTCCAGGTCCCTTTAAATAACCTGAATGGGAAATGTAAATACACCTCTACCCCGATATAACGTGACCCAATCTAACATGAATTTGGATATAACATGGTAAAGCAGTGCTCGGGGGGGCTGCGTACTCTGGTGGATCAAAGCAAGTTCGATATAGTGTGGTAAGTTTTTTTGGCTCCTGAGGACAGTGTTATAATATATGGAGATATACCTATCTCATAGAGCTGGAAGGGACCCTGAAAGGTCATTGAGTCCAGCCCCTTGCCTTCACTAGCAGGACCAAGTACTGATTTTGCCCCAGATCCCTAAGTGGCCCCCTCAAGGATTGAACTCACAACACTGAGCTATCCCTCCTCCCCCATTGTACATATATACGTATGTATATACGTACGTACATACATACTCACTCACTCTTGTACATACACCTCTACCGCCGTTATATCGGGGTAGAGGTGTATGTACAAGAGTAATAGCTCTTTGTTTAATGTAAAGGGCTGTGGGTTTTTTTTTAACTGTTCAGTTTGAGATAATTTTATTCCGGAACACGTGGATGAACCTGGAAACTAATATTCACTGCTGCGTAGTGGCTCACGTGAGTGTTGTAATTTGTGACCTGGAGCTGCTGTCATCATCATTATATATATTCTGATGAATCCCATCTTTGGATGGAAAAACTTATAAAAGATGAGCACCATTTATTGTGTATAGTACAGTGAGAAAGATATTAGTATCCCTAAGACGAGCAAGGTGTTTTTTTCTCTCAAGTTTTATTGCATTTGTTACATTTTGGGGTTCTTTAAATTGTAATTCCGATGGCAGTGGTTTCACACTATGTATGCCTGCATTTTGCAACAGTACACACAATCGACCCAACCCCTCCTTTTGTAAATATTTCTCATTCCTGATAATTCTGCTATACCAGTATTGGGGCTTATTGTGCCAGAATCTCTGTGGCTGTCATTTGATTAGCTGTCACGCTGGGGTTGTATTGAACCTATTGCATTTATTTTACTGTAGTTACAGAATAAGCTAATTTATAACCGAATCCATGCAAACAGATATGAATGGTCGTTGTATTAACATCAGCATAGCTTCTGAACTATGCAACTATTTCAAATTCAACATTGATTCATCTGAATGGACTGTTACAATGTGTCAAACAAATTAGAACACTCTGAAATAATGCATTTCCTACAGGTATGGAAGCTCAGACCTCATAAAGTGTTAGATTACAGTACCACTCAGCTTTTCAGGAGAATGGATTTTAATCTAATTTAACTTGGTTGGTTGGTTTCTTATCCTGCTGTTGACAGCAGTAGTTTTACTAACAGAAAATACTTGAACTAGTTCTTTTTCCAGATGCAGACAATATTAAGATGTGATGATTCTTAGTAGGTTAGTGAGCATTTGGACACCAGTTACCAGCCTTCAGAGCAAGAATAAAAATTGACCATCACTTTTCATCTTTAAAGAAATGGACGCAAACTATTTCTTGGTAGTCTGTGACATGGTCACGGTTTGTTGGCTTCAATTTGATGTCCTTGTGCTTCAAAACCAAGTCTAATACTTTTGTGGCTGTATGTGAGCCAGTGAGGGTGGCTGTCTAATTCAATCAGTGCTTAACCAGCAAAGAGTTGATCTTGCTAAGTGCATTCTTATGAGGCATCTACTAAAATGCAGCATTGACTTTAACTCCCATGATTGTAGTTGCTCCACTGACAATTTAGAAATGGGATGCAGACATCCAGTTTAAATGTTTGTCTCATTTGGTGACCAGATTTCTGCTGTCATGAGTAAGACTAGTAATCTGCCCATTAATGTTACACAGTGCATTTAGAGATTAGTGTTAATTCTTCTCTTGTGTTCTCTCTGTAATCATTCATGCAGTGTGTCTTTGTCTGCCAACAGTGTGTGGGTTTCCACAGACCACGATGAAATTAAGAAAGTGGCAAAGAAATTTGGTGTAAAAGTCCATCACAGAAGCGCTGAAGTATCTAAAGACTCTTCTTCTTCTTTGGAGGCCATCCAAGAGTTTCTTCGTCATCATAATGGTATGTTTGTTGCTATTGTATTAAGTCCCAATGCGTCAGGGTGCTGAATGCCCTTAACTGCCATTGAAATCAGTGAGGAGGAGGGTCTTTAATATTTTTTTCTTAATTAGTAATGCTGTAGCAACAATTTTTCTAATGGCTAAAGTGAATCACTTAACCATATAACTTATGTATCTGCTCATGGGATTTCTTTGAAATTGTATGTGTGTGTAAATAATGTTAATCGTTAAGTGAAAATATTTTATTATTTATATGTATTGAATATTTCATATAAAGTTTCTCATTATATATTTTACTTTTTCATTCTTTAGAGGTTGATATTATAGGAAATATTCAGGCAACATCTCCCTGTTTACATCCTGATGATCTTATTAAAGTGGCAAAAATGATCCGAGAGGATGGCTATGATTCTGTATTCTCCGTTGTGAGACGGCATCTGTTTAGATGGAGTGAGATAAAAAAAGGAGGTAATATTCTGAAGTTTCTGATTATTACTGTGGTTCATAAAGCATGCTAGACTGGAAGCTTTATGTTCATTACACTTGGAAGTGGCATCAGAGGCATACATTTCATAATCAGAGGAACCCAAATAGCTGTCTTTTTTAAATAATGATGTTCTAATGTAGCTGTTAATGTTCATTCATTTCTTAGAGATGACCTGAAGCTCAAAGTACGAGTGTCACTAACATATTTAAACATAAAATTACTCTGTCAAAAAACCCTCAGTTCATGTCCCCCCACAGATTACATGTTATATATCGATCTGACAGCAAAGGCTTGCCTCTTCACTAGGAGAAAAAGTAGGTTCTTATCTCGTGTTAGCTAACACATGATAATTAACATGAGGTAAAATTGTAGGGAAGACTTAGTTGACAAAACAACGGAAACCCTAGGCTACCCCATAGTCTTTATCTTAACATGCTAACTTGTGTTAAAGCAACAAACTGCCTTGTCTTCGCTGCAATTTTACCTCTTTTAGTTGCCACATGTTAGCTAACATGAGATAAGAACACACCATCTTTCCAGGTGAAGATGCAGCTGTAGCAGAGAGGCCAACCATTAAATGAACTGAGATGGAACTAACATCTCACCTTTGGAAGAGGTTCCTGCATCTGAGGGTGAGACGCATTGGATACTTATACTGCTGCTGTCCATGTTTTATTAGTTTCATAAAATGGAAGCCTTCATTCTCCAAGGAGTTCAAGTCCATGCCTTTTACACCGCTAAGTCCATTTCATTAAAATTACCCAAGAGCTCTAATTCTTGTCCAGTGTCATAATTTGGGATGTTTTGGGTGTGGTTTTTACAGTTTACCGAGCACTGCTCTCTGAGAGAGAATATAAAAAACACTAGTTTACCACACACAAAAAAAGTTAACAAAGCATTATTCTGAAAATAAGTTGAAATGAAAAGTAAAGACTTCTTAGAATTAGGGCTGTCAAGCAGTTAAAAAGATTAATTGCATGATTAATTGCGCTGTTAACAATAATAGAATACCATTTATTTAAATATTTTTCAGTTTTCTACATTTTCAAATATATTGATTTCAATTACAACACGGAATACAAAGTGTACAGTGCTCACTGTATGTTTATTTTTGATTATAAATATTTGCACTGTAAAAAACAAAATAGTATTTTTCAATTCACCCAGTACAAGTACTGTAGTGTAATCTTTTTATCATGAAACTTGAACTTATAAATGTAGAATTATGTACAAAAAAACCTATGTAAAACTTTAGAGCCTACAAGTCCAATCAGTCCTACTTCTTGTTCAGCCAGTCGCTCAAACAAGTTTGTTTACAGTTGCAGAAGATAATGCTGCCTGCTTCTTGTTTACAATGTCACCTCAAAGTGAGAACAGGTGTTTGCATGGCACTGTTGTAGTCGGCGTCGCAAGATATTTACATGCCAGATGCGCTAAAGATTCATATGTCCCTTGATGCTTCAACCACCATTCCAGAGGACATGCGTCCGTGCTGATGATGGGTTCTGTCTGAAAACGATCAAAAGCAGTGCGGACCGACTCATGTTCATTTTCATCATCTTAGTCAGATGCCACCAATAGAAGATTGATTTTCTTTTTTGGTGGTTTAGGTTCAGTAATTTCAGAATCAGTGTGTTACTCTTTTAAAACTTCTGAAAGCATGCTCCACACCCCCTCCCTCTCAGATTTTGGAAGGCACTTCAGATTCTTAAATCTTGGGTCGAGTGTTGTAGCTATTTTTAGAAGTTTCACATTGATATCTTTTTTGCTTTTTGTCAAATTTGCAGTGAAAGTGTTCTTAAAATGAACAACATGCTGGGTCATCATCCGAGCCTGATATAACATGAAATATATGGCAGAATGTGGGTAAAACAGAGCAGGAGACATACTATTCTCCCCCAAGCAGTTCAGTCACAAATTTAATTAACGCATTATTTTTTTTAACGAGCGTCATCAGCATGGAAGCATGTCCTCTGGAACAGTGGCCAAAGCATGAAGAGGGATATAAATCTTTAGCGCAGCTCGCACGTAAATATCTTGTGACGCCAGCTACAACAGTGTCATGCGAACACCTGTTCTCTCTTTGAGATTCATTGTAATTAAGAAGTGGACAGCATTATCTCCCATAAATGTAAACAAACTTGTTTCTCTTAGCGCAAGGAGTTACTACAGAAGGAATAACATGGTGTGAGGGTGTATAGTAGACATATAAGAAAAAAAATACTCTGTTTTAAGATATATAGATGACTTTATTTATTTATTTTTAATTTCCCTAAAAAAGCAAAAAATACCTAGATTTTTCCATACAAGGTACTAGAAATGGTAATGGGAGAAGAGCTATTTTTCTTTCACAAAGGCAGGGACACTCTAACAGGGTGAGGTGAGGGAAGAGGAAGGTTTTGGTCTGAAGACTAAGATAGATGTGTTCTCTGCAAGTTTGAATGGGGATCTTTCAGTTTTCTATACAAGAAATATAGGGCATTCCTACGCCTTGGGATCCAAAGTTACCAAGAGAGAGACAACAGTTCAATGATTCTTAGGTACCTACCCTTTCTGAGACAGGAATCAAATAAGCTGGTGACTATGTTTTACCCTTAATTTCCCAGCAGCAAGGTATTTAAACAAGAAAGTGACTCTAAACAAAAGCTTTTATTTGTTATTTGTCACGATTTTGTTTACAGTTAACGAAGTGACAATGCCCAAAAACCTGGATCCAGCAAAGCGGCCCCGGCGTCAGGATTGGGATGGAGAACTGTATGAAAATGGGTCATTTTACTTTGCTAAAAAGGACTTGATTGAAAAAGACTACTTACAAGTTAGTGCTTCTATTTTGTGGGGCTTTTTAGAGTAATATCTCTAGTACTCTTTCATTATGGAGCTCAAAGCTGGCAATTGTGATGCATGTAATTGGCTATAGTAAGGTAAGTGTTGGAGGAAAAAACGGATGCCAGGCAGCAATTATTGACGCCAGGTATGTTGTAACCCTTAGCTACTGTTAACCTTCTGGCACTAGTAGGTACAGTTCTTACAACATAGCTTTCTGAAAGAATTTGTGCAAGAAGAATGTATTTTTATAGGCCTAAGGATATACAGTGTTAGAATTCCCCTTGGAACTCCAGGATTCGGTTCTATGACTCTTAATTCAGCTGAGTATTCATCAGAGTATTCCTCTTAAGTAAGAATTTTAGAATCAGGCCTCCAATGTGGCATGTAGATAAAGAGGGCTGTGGCTCTATTACCAACTTTCTTGTGACTTTTAGCAAGTACTTAATCTCTCTGTACCTCAGTTTCCCCATTGGTAAAATGAGGATAATGCTTATCTCACAAGGGTGTTGAGGCTTAATTGACTTAACTTTTGCAGAGTGCTTGGAATCCTTTAGTTCAGTGGCTCTCAAACTTTTTTACTGGTGACCCCTTTCACATAGCAAGCCTCTGAGTGTGACCCTCCCCCCCTTATAAATTAAAAACACTTTAACACCGTTATAAATGCTGGAGGCAAAGCAGGGTTTGGGGTGGAGGTTGACAGCTCATGACCCCCCATGTAATAATCTCGCGACCCCCTGAGGGGTCCCGATCCGCAGTTTGAGAATCCCTGCTTTAGTTTTAGAAGTGCAAAATATTTCTTAAAAACTTACAGGACTCAGTCCTGAGTTGCGTTCCACTTCATTTGGAACGGAAAGCAGATGAGTCACCCATGCTGGAGGGATCCTTTGAAGTGGGCTAGTTACCAGAGGGTGCAGAACTGGTGTATCTGACTCCTACACACCACTCTCCTGTAGCCTGCAACGTAAGGGATGTATCAGGGAAGGGGTGTGCTGTACTCCCACACTCTTGGAGCTCACAGCTAACTAACACACATTAGAAAGCCCCAAGGCTAGCGTAGACCTGGCTCCCGGATGAAGTAGCCGTAATTGGCTCCCCTTGCACAGAAGGTTGTCCCAGCTGAGAATGTTAGCCATGCTGTATAACTTTTGTCTTGCAGCCACTTTCATTCAGTGTTGTACTATTATCATGTTAGCTGCAGAGGAAGCAATTAAACATAATAGGCCTTTGGCTTCTTACTAAAGAGATAGTTGAGCCTACTTATTGTCAGCATTCACTTACTACAATAACATTTTGGCATTATCTGAGGTTTCCACTAAGAGCTGGTCTTTCTGAAGCTGAAAATGAAAGGCAGGCCTTTTTTTTTTCATCTTGATTCTTTGATGCTAAGGTGCAGTCAGTCCACTCTGCCCATCAGAGTTGTCCACAGCAGCTATTACTCAGGACATGGTTCCTATGTACTAAACTGGAAATGTACTCTACATGAAATTGAAAAGCTGTTTAGAGCCTTGTGTTGAATTCTGCAACAGAAAAATCAGTGACTTTTTCACTTAACATTAATAACTTGCTACTTCTAGAGAGTGCCTTCCATCAGAGGAAGTCCAAAATGATTTACAAACATTAAGTATTTCTCATAACAACTCTCTGAGAGATCAGTAGTCTGAACTCCATTTTACAGATGGGAAAACCGAGGCACAAAAAGACTAAGTGACTTGCCCATCATGCTATAAGAGATCCCAGAAATCCTGAGAAAAGAGAGAGTCTGTCATGCCAGTAAATAGATTGTACTGAGTCAGAGCTAAATGTGCTGCTGTCTCTTTTCCCACTAAATGACCTAGTGAAGTCAGTAGGGTTTAGTGATGAAAGTCTGTGTCTCAGTTTCTTTGGCTGTAAAATAAGGGTAATAAAGTCCTTTACAAAAATGAGTCTGTAAAAGTCTAGGATGAAAAGCACTGTGCAAATGGAAAGTAATAGTAACAAATGTTTGTTTTTCCAGCTAAGTAATTTGGTCACTACTGTATATGGCGTTAAACATATTTAGTCCTCTTCATTTAGTCGTGAAGGCTACATACTTCTGTCTTTAAGTTGCTGTTGTGTTAGCTACTGATAATGAAGTATGGGGAATAATACTACTGAAATCTAATTTGTTTAGGGTGGAAAAGTGATCTACTATGAAATGCGTGCTGAATGCAGCGTGGATATAGACATAGATATGGATTGGCCTATTGCAGAGCAAAGAGTGCTGAGGTAAAAAGGAAGATTTTGAAAGTTCAGTATTATTTATCATAATTGTGATGTATTTTGTCCCTTGATCTTGAATATCAGCCTTTAAGGGTTCGTATGACCAAACTTTGATCAATCTGTTTTTTTCAGTGTTGATTGCTTGTTTAAAAAAATAGTTGCTCAAATGTCTTTGACGTAAGCTATCTTTCTCCCCATCCCTGTACCATTTCCTAAGGCTGTTGAGATCAGCTGAATTGGCCTTGTTCTCGGTTCTGCGGTTTTTAGCCTGGGGGTAGGTGATTCAAAAACCCAATCTTAACATAGCACTTCTTTAGTATGTCCACTCTGGCTCTGTCCAGGGCTCTGTGTAAGATCTTAAGCTCCTACACGTGGACACCATGCCTAAGTCTGTGTTTGTAGGACTACATTAGGATTGGGCACCGCAGGCACTACTGTAATGTAAAGGTTAAGTAATACTTTAGTCATTGTATCTGTGACCCGTTTTTCCACATTTCTTTTTTCTTAAAACAAGTGCTATAGAACATAACTCGCTCTTCTAAAGAAAATAAAAAAAACTCTATTGCTATTTTTAAAAACAAATAAAAATGGGCAACTTGTCTTTCGCCACAGAGCTGCATTTATTAGTAAGTTTTAAGTTTTGTTTTTTCATGTTTTGAGAAATACAGATTCATTTATTCTGCATTTATCTTTTGGGGTATATTTTGAAAATTAAAGATGTTGAGGAATCTTTCTTCTTGTGAAAGTAACCAAGAATCACAAACCAAGATCCTTTGCTTTGCATTAATGGGTTACTTTTTATTTTAAAATTTTTTAAATGTAATTCCAAAGTCTTCCATCCTGAAATGATAGCTTTTCTCTAGATATGGCTATTTCGGTAAAGAGATGAAGCTACTGGTTTGCAGCATTGATGGATGTCTCACCAATGGTCACCGTTGTTTGTCAGAAGATCAAAAAGAATTAAGCTCTGATGATGATGATAGAGTTGCTGATGGGATTTCCTTATTAAAGAAAAGAGGAGTTAAGGTAAGCATCCTTTTTGAATCATGAGACTTTCTGTTCCTTGTTTAACTTCTACACCGTGAACTTTTAAAAATTAAAATGGAGGTAGGGCAGGGCACTTCTGAGAACAATTTTGATTAAGCCATCTTAGCACCTCGAAACACTCAGATGGTGGTAACTGTATGATCTCTAGTTCCTGTGTGGTTATGACAAGTTTCTAGATCTCACTCGTACTTTTGTTGGCATTTGCTCTAGTTGTCCCAAGGTGGTGGGAAGGAATTTGTATGGTATTGTGTTGGCACCGCTCATGTTGCAAGTGCTGCTGATCTGGCGCGCACACTGAGCAGTAGTCCTTTATCTCAGTAGTTGTGTGGCTCCTACTCGCCATAGTATCTAAGTTCCTCATGAACCTTAATGAATTTATCACAAAAGCCCTCTGAGATACAGAAGCACTGTTATCCCCTGGTGATAGATGGGGAGTTGAGACACAAGATTAACTGACTTGCCCAAAGTTACACAAGAACTGTGGTGTAGAGAGGAAATTAAGCACAGATCATTGGAGTCCCGGTCTAGTGCTTTTAACCACAAGATCATCCATCCTTCATCTCAGAAGTCCTAAGAGTTCAAGATAAATGAAAAAACCAAAACCACATTGTTTTAAATTGCTTTCCTTAATCATTAAAGCCAAATTCTACCTCAGTGAAGATCTTACACAAGTGTAAGGTCTTAAATTGGTGCAGGATCAGCCCTATAAGTCAAACTTACATTTACTGTACAGCCTGATTGATTCAGCCAGGGAGAACTTCCCAGTGCAGGAACTGAGTAACGTAGCTGCATGCTGTCTTACAAGGCCCCCGCTGCAGCTCTCAAGAACACAACAAAGGTAGGGATGGGATGGGGCAGAGACCTAGCAGTTGCTGCTATGGTGATTCTGTTGTTGCCTATAGGCTGCTTACCTTGAGCTGCCAAAGTGTGTCTGAGCCCATTTCTGTATCTTAGTATTGGGAATGGGGGAGTCTAAAGATGTTATAAATCTCCTGGGGCTGTGAGTTTTGTTCTGCATCTCTGTGTATACTGCGAACGTATGGTATCTTGCGCTGCGCACAACTCCCATTGATTCTAAATATGAAAAGATGAGTGCAGAATATTCACTGACAACTTGCAGCACAGACTGGAGAGGAGAATTTTGCTTATACTTAATTTTTTTTTTTACTTGCAGTGTCATGTAGCTCTTTCTTTTAGAATTTTGCTGAAACGCCAGAGCCCTGAGTGCAAATCACAAGAATGTTGCTAGACGGAGAAATCATGGAAAATATTTTGAATACATGTGTACATCTAGAAGTATTGTGGAAACCTTCATCAAGATATTTGTATTGCCCAGTGTGGTTTAGATTATGTGTTGAGACCTTGGGGCATTTGATAGCCAGCACACCACGGTTGTATTGTGACAACCAATATTTCATTTAACAATCTTGGCATGTGTTGTGTTTAAAGAGAAAAATGAGAATTCCTGTTTTGTGAATTAGAAGGAAACCTACGTATGGATAAATCACTCTTCCTTAATGACTAGAAATGCAAGGTTAATAATGTGTTCTTGCATCCTAGTCAGCTCTGCTTTGGGTCCAAAAGAGATACTTCAGCTATGGAATGCTAGTGCCTTTATCAGAGGTTTTCTAAAAGCAATTTCCATTATGATCATTCAAAAGTCACTTTGTGTCTGTATATGGAGTTTATTCTAATTTGACTTGATTTAATAGGTAATCTCTAAAGAAGAGTTTTCAAAGACGATTTCTGCTATGAAATTGGATTGTGAGGTGAAAGTACAAAAACGACGAGGTGTAGAAGACTTGAGAAATAAAATGAGTTTATCCTGGAAAGAAGTGGCTTACTTAGGTTAGTTTCTTTTTTTTTTATAATGGAAACTTCATGCAACATACACAGGTCCAGTTAAATAATACATAGCATGGCTTATCTTCAAAGCACTTTGCCCTTAGTTTAATAGGCAAGATTAATAATGAGATTGCTGAAAGCTCTGATTCTACCGTGCAAAGGGTTTTTCAATTAACAGTTAAGGGCCCAATCCTCCAAACACTTGTGTAAAGCTAAACAAGTGCTTGAATAGTTCCATATACTTTAAAGGCACTATTCTTGTGTATAAAGTTATGCATGATCTTAAGTATCTGCAAGATCCGGCCCTTAATATTTTTATCGTTTTGTAGCCACCACCTGTAAGTTTTACGTTTCTTATGGAGGTTTTGTAAGGATTGATTGATTCCAGTTTGTGAAGTGCTTTTGAGATCCTCAGGTGAAAAATGCTGTAAAAATACAAATTATTTCTTTAATTTATTAACCAAAGTTGCAATTCATCACATTCAAGAGAAAATGCTTTACTTAGCTCACTTCAACTTATCTAAATTCCCCCTTTGATAGGATATAATGAATCCGATGTGGACTGCTTGAAGGAAGCTGGCATGAGCGGTGTTCCTGCAGATGCGTGTGCCGCTGCTCAGAAGGCTGCCGGTTATATTTGTCAAAGTAATGGTGGCTGTGGTGCCATTCAGGAGTTTGCAGAATACATATTGCTGCTAATGAAAACAGTGAATTTGAATTAGGAAAGAAAACTAAATGAACTGAAGAACTAATGAGGAAAAACCCAATTCCCTCCCCCAGGATAAAGTCTGCCTTTACTTTGCATAATGACTTGCCTTTGTTGGACATTTCCACAGAGTTAAAAGGGTATTGTCAACAAGTTCAGGTCCCTATATTGGTTTAATTTTAATAATATAATTATTAATATAAATGCTTTCAGACATATAAGCGTAATGAAAAGGTTTTTGTGTGTGTTCATGAAACAAAATTGCAGCATTGTGTTATGGCATGAGAACCACAAAGTAAAACCGGTTATTCTATATTGACTGTCCAAACTGAGTGAAATGCAAAACATCAGTGGCTTAAATGGTGAAAGAGATGTAATTTTAAAACTCTAGATCCTCTTTATGAACTAGAATTTTGTTAGTAAGAAAGAGAAGGAAATCTCTTCTTCCTGACTTTGCTACCTGGGTATAAAATGCTGCTATTCTGAAAGGGCCTGATCCAATGTCATTTAAGCATTAGAGTGAGCTTTTAATGACTGCACAAGGTGTAAGGCAATAGAAAATCAGTCCTGTGGGGTTTGTTTTGTTTTTAACCTGCTACTAGAGTGAGCTTATTTTATCTTACAACCATATCTCTTCCAGCATATGCACAAACTTGTGCTTATTAGAACTGTGATTTACAAAATCATAACTGCTGCTTTCTCATACTATAAGTAGTGCCTAAAATACTGTAAAATGAGTTAATACAGTAAAAACTCTTTTATCTAGCACGTCACCAACCAGCAAGCTCTATAAACTGGCATTTCTGAACTGCACTGAAAATCTGGTGTATAGTGTGGTTGGTGCAGGGCCAGCAGGTGGATGGGGTGTGGGAGGGGCTGCGGGGCACACTCTTGGAGGGAGTTTGGGTCTGGCAGGGGGCTGGGGTGTGGGTGTAATTGCTGGAAAAACTATAGTTGGTATCTATATCTCCATTGGTATGAATCGTGGCTTTTTTATATCATGTTAATTTATGGATGATTTATAAATTGGTTTCCTTTTTTGGGGGGCAGGTTTTGTTTTGTTTTTGTTTTGTTTTATTTGCCTTAAAAATAACTTGGTAATGTATTCATACCTCCATGGATTTGTAAAAATAAGGAGTTCTTCAAGAACAGCACTTAAAAATGCAAATCTGTTTCTGATCTTCTATTTATCAGTGGGTCAAATTTGACCATAGATTATGCTAAAAAAAATATCCCACTAATTTTTAATAGGAGCTGCATGTATATAACTGAAGGCCATATAATAAAAACTATTTACAGTTCAGATAACTGTCAAACAACATGTTAAATTATAGTGATGTCTGTTTTGGGAGTTCAGTACGGATGTATTGCCTATCACCTCCTTTTACTGTTGTTCAGTTAATATGGTATATCTAATTATTTGTTGCTCTTTTATTATTTATTTACTTTGTTATAACTGTATAATGCTTAAAACTGACTCTTCTTTTTTCCAATTTATTTGTTGTAGGGTTCCTTGTGGATTTTTTCCTTATTGCACTAATCACTACAAAATGATCATTGAAGTATTTCTTTGGGGAAAACATAGAGTTTCGCATAAGATGAGTTACAGGGATTCTGTCAACAGGTATAGGAAAAGCTGGACATATTTTGGACTAAGCAGCAGTCCCTTTGACAGGGTCCCTTTTAACTCGCGTAGTCTCAATAGTGGTAAAACTGCAGAAGTTGTACCATTTACGGCCACGACTCAGTAAGGTACTTAAGATGGTGCCTCACTTAAATTAGTCACATGTTTAATTACCTTGCTTAGTCAGGGCCTCTATAGTCATGTTTGAATAAATGTTTATTGTGGATGGGTAATTTAAAGCAGGGTGAAGGTCACTGTACTAAATTTGCTTCCTTTCTCCTCTACATTAGAGGCAGCAAACTTAATGTATGAAATGTTTGAATACTTGGAGTTAGAAAAAAATAGTACTATGTATACACAAGAAATCTGGTGTCTCTTTTTGTCTAATGGGCAGAAAGAATTGGTAGCTGTTAAATAAAATGTTCACACTTCTTCCAAAATACTTTATAATTTTATTTTTGTTGAAAATGTCTTAATATGAGCATCTTGTATACAACATACATAGGACTTTTACAGCAGCAAGGGTTATCAGAGAAGGTACTTCTAGGGGTAATTTTAAAAAGCCTTATGACTACTTGGGTGTCTGATTTAGGCTCTTACTCAGAAAATACTTAAGCACATGCTTAAAGTTGATGGGACTGCTCCTAGTGCATAAAGTTAAGCATGTGTGTAAGTTGGACTTTAGGTGACCTGGGTTCAAATGCTTGCTCTGCCACAGGCTTCTTGTGACCTTGGGCAAGTCACTAAGCCTCTGTGTGCTTCCATTCCTCATCTACAGTTTCCGATGTAAGGGTGTGTTGTGAGGGCAAACACATTAAGGATTGTGAGATACTTAGGTACCACAGTAATGGCAGCCATGGAAGTATGTTAGATTAATAATGAGATATTTTGTATAGCCATTGAACTTTAAATTAAATGAGGAAAATCACTGAGCAGTTGTTTCTTGTCATGGAAATTGTCCAAGGTTTTTATTGCAAAGTTTCTTTGGGTAGGGTAGTAGGGTGTAAAGATGTTTAAAGAATCTTTGACGATGTAGACTTCTCAAGATTCACCAAACAAATAAAAGATAAGAAACCTCATGTAATCTATTCATGTATAGATAAAATATGAATGAATATACATTAATTGGTCAACTGGCAGTTACATAGGCAGGTTTCTTTAACCTTTTAGTATAAAATTATTTATGAGGTTCCATATAGTTGAAGGATGACGTTTCCATGCAAATACTGTACTCTTTCGAATTTGATTGTTACAACAATGGAGTATATTCAGTGAAGGTGGATGTTCTTAATGCACAAATTAGTGTGGTGTTTTTTTTGTTTAATACAAATCTAATAATACTGCTCAACAGCCAAAATGCTTCTGAAATAAATGTAGTCAAACTTTACTAATTCTGGGTCACTGAGAACGAAAACGACGCTTAAAATTGTTGATTGGCTCTAGTTTTCAAGATATGCTACTGGGTCAGTATATACGACCCTTGACTTGGGAATGGCGGAGGATAAGTGAGTTATAAAGGGAAGGGATCTCAATTTAAACCAGAAATGTCTAAAATACATCTTTGACTGGATCTATGAATAAATCTATGACTGGGTTTGGACAGTACTTGCTTTTTAGGCAAAACAATGAATGATGCAATCTGAAGCTGGTATTGCGTCATACATGATATGAATTGCATCATGTTATTCCTAGAAGTCATGGATGATGCAATCATAACGAAGCTTACATCACTCTGCTGAACAAATTGCCCTATATCAGCTCTAGAAATCATACAGTGTCGTGCTCTCTTATTTGTCAGTGTTTGATTTTGCAAAGGGACACATTTCTGTTTAGCCAAAGTGAGCAGAGATGCCTCGTACTTTTGTGAACAGTGCAGATAACTTCTGCTATGTTTGTGGTGAAGTGACTTTTTCATCACAAAAGCGCAGTATAACCACTATGGTTAAGAAAGCCTATCACCTTTATTTTGGCTGCAAAATTGGAGATTAGGACAAGAGGTGGGCCCCACACATATGCTGCAACACTTGTGCAACAAAGCTTCGCCAGTGGTTGAACAGGAAAAGGAAATCTATGCCTTTTGCAGTGCCAATGATTTGGAGAGAGCCAACAGATCATACCAGCAATTGTTACTTCTGCATGGTGCCTCCAGTTGGGAAAGGTGTGTCAAAGAAGAAAAAGTGGACTGTGCATTATCCAAACATTCCATCAGCTATACGCCCAGTACCCCACGGAGAAGGACTGCCGGTTCCTGATGCACCAGAATTTTTCTCACTTGAGTCAGACGAGGAAGAGGATGAAACTTCTGGTCCTGAACCATCAATGTCACAGGACCCACATTTTCTCCCATCCTCCTCCTCTGAACCACACCTCATAACACAAGGTGAACTGAATGACCTTGTCAGGGATTTGGAACTATCCAAGAGTAAGGCAGAGCTGTTGGGCTCCAGACTACAGCAGTGGAATCTCCTGGCAGGTGATGTTAGGGTTTCCATGTTCCGTGACCGTCAAAAGGATCTTGTCCCATTCTTCTTCATGGAAGGTGATCTTGTAGCTTGCAACAACATCGATGGTGTGATGGCAGCCCTCAACATCGTTCACGATCCAGATGAGTGGAGACTGTTCATTGATTCATCGAAGACGAGTCTTAAAGCTGTTTTACTGCATAATGGCAATGTTTTGCCATCAATTCCAGTTGGTCATGCAGTCCATATGAAGGAAACCTATGACAACATGAAACAACTTTTGAGGTGCATAAACTATGACCAACATCAGTGGCAGCTTTGTGGTGATTTGAAGGTTGTTGCTCTCTTGCTTGGTCTGCAGACTGGATACACAAAGTACTGCTGTTTTCTCTGCGAATGGGATAGTCGTGCAAGAGATTCCCACTACATCGAGAAAGATTGGCCACTCCGACAGTCATTGGAGCCTGGAAGGAAAAGTGTTCAGCATCCACCACTTGTTGAATCAAGGAAGATTTTGTTACCACCCTTACACATCAAGCTGGGTCTGATGAAGAACTTCGTCAAGGCCATTGACAAAACACAAACAGCTTTCAAGTACCTCCGTGGAAAATTTCCAAGGTTAAGTGAAGCTAAGATAAAGGAAGGTGTCTTTGTTGGTCCTCAGATTCATGAACTTCTTCGAGATGATGCATTTGACCATGCACTGCGTGGCAAGGAAAAGACGGCCTGGAAAGCCTTCCAGTTAGTGGCAATAAATTTTCTCGGAAACAACAAGGCAGACAACTACAGGTTGGTGGTGGAAAACCTCCTCAAGGTATACAAAAGCCTTGGTTGCAACATGTCACTAAAGATACATTTTTTTGCACTCTCATCTAGATTTTTTTCCCACCGAACTGCGGAGCAGTGAGCGGCGAGCGATTTCACCAGGACATTGCAACAATGGAGAAACGCTATCAGGGCAAATGGAGCCCATCAATGCTTGCAGACTATTGCTGGACAGTGACAAGAGATGCTCCATTTAATGAATACAAGAGACAAGGCAAGAAGCGCCGAGTAGACACTGAATAGGACTAAACTATGTACATAATAGTTTTTTGCCTTTTGTTTCATAATAAATTTTATTTATATAACCCTTTTGCTGATTTTTAAAGTGTTACATAAACAGGACAGGTGAAATATTATCATGTAAAGCAACCATAAACACATGAAAAGACCTAGGTTTACAATTTATGATTAAAACTCTATCTACACAATATACATAGACATAAAATGTAAAAACTTAAATATCTTAGAAACAGTAGCCAATCAGTTGTTTTAATTGTCATAATACATAATAAATAGCACATTTTATCTCTGAAGCAGACGACTTCTCAAAAATTGTAGACCAGTGTAATTTACCCTAAGCCTGGGCCTTCATCATTTGTTGCTAAAAGTGGATCTGCACTGCTGAGTGTCCTCCTAACTCGGCTGCTGCCGCTGTTACATCAGTTTCAGCAATCTGTGCTTGGGTGTGTGAAGGTAAGATTGAACCCTCTGATTTTACTGTGCTTTAAAGGCCAGCCCAATGGTTCAGTGTTGGCATAACTTCTAAATTGCATGGAACAGGTTCAGGAATCTGTGGACAAGATACCATTTTCAAATAGTATTCCAACAGTGGATTGGCCTGCAAGAGCGGCACAGAGAAATCCATCAACAAATAATGGTATGCGTGTGTGTGTGTGTGTGTGTGTGGTGTAAATTGCAGTATACTATAGCCTACAAGCTAGCCACTTTTAAAGCAGTACATGTTGCCATCCACCATTTATTTATACTGAATCTGATCCATCCAGGCCACTATCCTGCTAGTTCAGAGCTATTTCCTGTAGTGCGATCCTAAGAGTTTTTTGTCCAGACCTGTTATATATATTGAAACCTCTTTTAGGTGCCCATTCAAGTGATTGACAAAAATGGGTTGCTTAACAGCAGTGTTCTCCTAACATGGGGGGAGAGAATTATAACCACTACAGAGCATAGTATTGAACCCTTCTGTGTTTCAGTGCACTGTTTTCCCCACAAGGTTAACCTTTCCATCTCAGATTTTGCTGCCATAAATCTTAATTGCTGATGTGGCTAGTAAGTTTTTCAAAGATTTTAAGATAAAGAATTACATTGTATAAAGAATCGTCGTGTCCCCCTGTGCGGTAGTTAATGTTAATCCCCAGTTTATGGATGAGGAAACTGAAGCAGGGCAGTTATAACTTTCCCATGGCTACAGAGGGAGTTGTATCACAGCTAGAATTAGAATTCACAAGTTCCTGACTCCCAGTCCTCTGCTCAGCCCACAAGACACCACCTCTTCCAATAGCTGCTTCTTGCATTAGCATAGTACAGGAATAACTTCTAAAGTATTCAAAATGGCACATGAGACTGAGAATCCTAGAAATATAGGGCTGGAAGGGAACTCAGGAGGTCATCTAGTCCAGTCCCCCCCATGTTGATAAATATACATAGACCCTCCCTGTCTGGTGTTTGTATCACCTGTTCTTAGAAACCTGCAAGGATGGGGATTCCACAGCTTCCCCAGGTAATATGTTTCAGAGCTTAACTACCTTTCTAGTTAAGGTTTTCCTAATAAGTAACCTGAATCTCCTTTGCTGCAAATTAAGCCAATTGATTCTAGTTGTATCCTCAGTGGACATGGAGAACAATTGATCACTGTCCTCTTTATAACCACTTTTTATATATTTGAAAACTGTCATCAGGGTCCCCCTCCCCCACCCCACTCCCCAGAATTCTTTGCAGCAGACTAAATATACCCAATTCTTTCAGCCTTTCCTCATAGGTCACGTTTGCTCTGGACTTTCCAGTTTGTTCAAATCTTTCTTAAAGTGGGCTGCCCCAAACTGGAGACAGTAATCCCACTGAGGCTCACCAGTGCTGACTAGAGCAAAAGAATTACTACATAAAACCTCTGCATGATTTTTGCTGAGCCTAAGATAAAATGTCACCTAACAAAACAGTGGATTTGGTTGTTTAACCCAGTGATTCTCAACCAGGGGTACATGTACTCCCTGGGGGTACGCTGAGGTCTTCCAGGGGGGTATATCAACTTGTCTAGATATTTGCCTAGTTTTACAACAGGCTGCATGAAAAGCACTAGGGAAGTCAGTACAAATGAAAATTTCATACAGACAATGACTTGTTTATACTGCTCTATATACTATACACTGAAATGAAAGTACAATATTTATATTTCAATTGATTTATTTTATAATTATGGTAAAAATGAGAAAATAAGCAGTTTTTCAGTAATGGTGTGCTGTCACACTTCCGTATTTTTATGTCTGATTTTGTAAGTAAGTAGTTTTTAAGTGAGATGAAACTTAGGGTACACAAGACAAATCAGACTCCTGAAAGGGGTACAGCAGTCTGGAAAAGTTGAGAGCTGCTGGTTTAACCAGTGTTACACATGCTTTCAGATTTTCTCTAGTTTGACCACTAGGTGCCACGACTTATCCACACAGCATAGTTAAGCATCTTCCTGTCGAGAGCATTAGTATTTAATGCAGTACATGATCTGACAGAAATTGGCTGATCAGCAGGGATCCTAGAAATCCGTTTGTCACGGAAAAATGTGGAATTTACTAAATTTTATTAAAAGTACCAGAGTCACTTATTCAATGCACACAACCTCTCCCTCTTGTGGTTGATTTTTGAATGCAATTTAAATTTACATTGCTAAACATACGCCAATAAACTGCTTCCAGCATAGAGAGGTTACTCAATGGCGTATGGGAATTCATGGTTTAATGCAGGGGTGGCCAACCTGCGCCTGAGAAGGAGCCAGAATTTACCTATGTACATTGCCAAACAGCCACAGTAATACATCAGCAGCCCCCCATCAGCTCCCCCTTGCCTGCCAGTAGCCCTGCTGATCAGCACCTCCCTCTCCTTCCCCATGCCTCCTGCTACATGCAGGAGGCTCTGGGGGTTGGGCGGGGGGAGGAGCGAGGGCATGGCAGGCTCAGGGAAGGGGCCAGGAAGGAGTGGGGGCCTTGGGGAAACGGGTGAAGTAGGGGCAGGGCCTGTGGCAGAGTCAGGGGTTGAGCAGTGAGCACCGCCGCTCCCCCACCGCCCCGCCCCACCCCACCCCACCCCCAGCACATTGGAAAGTTGGCGCCTGTAGCTCCAGCCCCAGAGTTGGTGCCTATGCAAGGAGCCGCATATTAACTTCTGAAGAGCCGCATGCAGCTCTGGAGCCACAGGTTGGCCACCCCTGGTTTAATGAATCTCAAATTTCACTTCAGTCTCTAGATGGGAGTAATTAAAGTTATGAAAAGATGCTGAAAACTTTAAAAATCACCCCTAAAGACCATGTCACTGAGTTTGGCAAGGACAAATTTCATGTTGAAGGTAGGTTTCAAACTTGCTTAAAAATTGTAAATACATCATTGTGTTCAACTGATACCTATATATAAGGATAAGATTTTGTCACAGTGGTCATGGATTCCGTGACTTTCAGAGACCTCTGTGACATTTTCTGCTTCAAGTTCAGCCCATGCCCTGGGGCGGCAGGAGCACCCCAGCTCTGATCCACCCAGGGTGGTGGGGGCCAGAGCTGTTAGTGCCCCCCCAGTCAGACCCCTCCCCTTATTTTTAGTAAAAGTCAGAGAGGTTATGAGCATCTGTGATTTTTTGTTTGTTTATTGACCACAACCTGTCTGTGACTTTTACTAAAAATAACCGAGACACAATCTTAACCGTATGTATATATATTGTGGCTAGGGAAGCTAAAGTTCAGCATTTCATTTTAATCATGGAAAACCAAAGACTTTTGTGGTTTTTTTGGTGTTTTTTTGGTTTTTTTATTGGAGAATTTGTAGCAGGAGGTTATCATGGAACACCAGGATCCATGCTGATCAGGCATGTGTGATATCATGTCATAATATAATATTTTCACTGATCACTTCTGATACAACTTGTCCTATGTGTGCTATTAGTGGCACAAAGAATGAATTTCAATGCATCAAGAAGAAGGAGCACCCTCTGCTGCTAAAATTAATTGAACTGTCATTGCAGACTTTTCAAGCCTTATCCTCCTGATTCACACCGAACTCGGTGCACTGAATGTGTTAAAAGCAATGTTTGAACTCTATATTTTGAGAGAAGGATCTCCTTAGTTAACATAAGCATGGTCTCAATTTGATGCATTAGGCTCATGCATGTGGCTCCTATTTTATCAAACTGAGAATATACACATACAGACAATTTACATTATATGGTAGAAGTCATAGCCAAAATCTTAAAAATAGGTCCCTAAAGTTAAGCTCTTATATCCATGCTTAGGGTTCCTACATAAATAGCTTGATTTTTCAAAAGTGCAGGATGTTTACCATCTCTCATTGAAGTCTAGGGAAACAACCAGGTGCTCAGTACTCTTGAAAATCAGGCCACTTATTTAGGCACCTAAATATAGATTTAGGAACATAGCTGTTAGCCCTGTTTGTGTGTGTGTGTATATAAAAATCTTGGTGCACACATTACTCTCAAGCTATAGGACTGACATCATGTATGTGAGTGAAGTGATAGTCATGGTGCACATCTACTTTTTTAAGTGAGCCATCCATTCTTGGTAGCATGGCAGATGTTGTACGATTGTAAAGAAAAACAGTCCCTCTTACCGAGATCTTACAAGACATTTAAGCTGATCCATTTTGTAGGTAACCAATGTTATGGCACACTAGCTAATATGCTGTTCCACATAGTAAAAACAGGTCATGGATAATTAAGGTCTATGTAACAAAATATTGCACCCATTATGGCATACTGTATTTTTGATATGCTGCTGTATTTGTGTTTAGATGCATCTTAGTTATCTTGTGTTCATTACAATTAAGAAGCACTAGATTAGTGTATGAACAAGTCTTGTATAAGTCTCTTATAACCATAGATTCACATAATGAAAACCCTAGTTCCACAGGAAGGATTTATCTTACTCACTTTTGGCTCATTCAGTGATATGAAATTTGTCTTAGTGTCTTGAACAAAGGAGTTTAACAGATACTTGTGTCAAACAAGGATGACTTCTCTCACCTCTCCTGTTTTGCATTGACTTCATTGTGAGAAAAATTGTAGATAGATACAATACTGTCAAAACATGGTGTAACAAAAGTACCCTAGAAAATTTAGCTCTAAGTGACAGCTTAACATGCAAGCAAAGATAGACTCTTCCAGTATTGCAAAAAAAGACAGGGGCAAAAATTAAACAGAGCTAATGAGAACCAGGGCTGGCTCCGGGTATTTTGGAGCCCCAAGTAAAAAAAAAAAAAAAAAGGGCTGGAGTGCCGCCCCTTGAAAAGGGACGCCCCAAGCACATGCTTGGAACGCTGGTGCCTAGAGCCGGCCCTGATGAGAACCCCAACTCAAATATTGTCAGAAGGCAAAGAAATGGAAGAGGTAAGTCAATTCACATACTGTGGCAGTAACATGCCAGCCCCTGGGGATATCCAGGAGAAAACGTCATGAACCAGCAAAGCGGAAGCTACATTCTCTAGATTAAGAGATTTGCTCACTGAAAGTCTACAACTTAAAGGCGAAACTATGGCTCTTCAATTCAAATGTTATTTCCACCTTAAGCGTAAGTGTAAGCAGGGGAATGGTCCCTCTAGGGTGGGGAACTTGCTTGGCTTCTGCACTACCCCGGTGAAATGGGCTAGCACAGAGGTGGGCAAACTACGACCCGTGGGACCATTCTGCCCAGCCCCTGAGCTCCTGGCCCGGGAGGCTAGCCCCCAGCCCCTCCGCCGCTGTCCTACCTCCACCGCAGCCTCAACTCACTGCACTGTGGGTGCAATGCTCTGGGCGGTGGGGCTGCGAGCTCCTGGGGTAGCGCAGCTGCAGAGCCCAGCCTGACCCGGTGCTCTGCGCTGTGTGGCTGGCTCCGGCCGGGCGGCGCAGCTGCCTGTCCTGGTGCAGCCATGCTGCCAGCCACCGGTGCTCCAGGCAGTGTAGTAAGGGGGCAGGGTCGAATAGAGGGCAGGGGAGTTCAGGGGGTGGATAGGGGTGAGGGTGGTCAGAGGGTGGGGAACGGGGGTTGAATGGGGGTGGGGATTCCGGGGGCAGTCAGGGAGAAGGGGTGGTTGGATGGGGCAGTCAGGGGTGATGGTTCGGAGGTGGTCAGGGGACAGGGAGAAGGTGGGATGGATGGGGTTGGGAAGGAGGTAGGTGGTGTAGGATATTGCTCTTCTCATGTGATCCCTCCCCCATGGCTCTCTTGGCTCTATCACTGTTAATCTAAAGTGGCTAATTTTAAATGAAGCTACCCTCCCCTGACATGAATCTCCCTATGGCACTGAAATTAAATGTAGACTATAATTTGGCATTTGAGAAGTGAAAGGGATGGTAGCCCTAAGGGAAAAGATAACAGCTTGGCTCATTGTGTTAAATAGCTGTCTGCAAGCCTCAAACTGCTGAATGAGCTTTAGGGTATGGAAGGCTGTGCCTCCCCAAACAGTCTGGCCCTCCCCCTATCCAACCCCCACCCACTTCCTGCTCCCCTCAAAATCCCTGACCCATCCTGCTCCTTGTCCCCTGACTGCCCCCAGAGACCCCCCCAACCACCATCCCGGGACCCCACCCCCCACGAACCCCTCCTGACTTCCCCGACCCCTATCCACCCCCCTGCCGAGTCCTGACAGACCCCCAGAACGCCCACGATCCAACCCCCCGTCCCCTGACCCCCCCCACGAACCTCTGCCCGCTCCCTGTCCCCTGACTATCCCCGGGCCTCCCTGCCCCTTATCCAACCCCTCCAGCCCCCTTACCATGCCGCTTACCCCCGCCTGCCCCCTCTCCCGGAGACTCAGCGCACCGCATCCAGGAGCGGCCCTGGACAGCCCTGCAGCGGTGTGGTGGCTCCGGTGGGACCTGAGCTCCCGCCGCTCGGCCGCAGCTCGCAGCCTCGTCCCCTTACCATGCGGCTCTGAGTGGAAGGAGCTCGGGCCCCGCTGGAGCCATGCTGCGTTAGCTCTGTCCAGGGCCGCTCCTGGACGCGGTGCGCTGAGGCGCCGGGGGATGGGGGAAGGCAGAGGCGGGGGGAGCCTCCGACATTCTCATGGGGGCACCTTCGGGGCCCAGGGCAAATTGCCCCACTTGCCCCCCCTTCTAGACGGCCTTGTCAGGCCAAAAAGTTTGCCTGCCCCTGGGCTAGCGGAAGGATCTGAGTCCTCGCTCCCACTTCCTTTATCCAGAGGCCTCCCTGCCCTCGAGGACTCCCCTTCCACTCTCCTGTCTGGCAGAGTCCTCGTAACCCCAACAAGGCTGGGCCCAGGATTCCTGGGGGGCTTGACCCCCAACCTTGCTGTGGTCACCTAGGACAGGGGCTAGGTCCCCACTCCGGGGTGCTCTCTGCACTGGACACTTCCCTGACCCACTGATCATTACATACAATTTAAAGCAAATACAATTTATTTACTCAGCAATTAATTTAAAAAAGAATAAGGCAAAATGGGAAAGGTTAAAGGAAAACACATCACCCCGCTCTGTGGCAGGGAACATCACAAACAGTGTCTCTGGAACGTCAGGGCAGTTCACAGTCTGTTCCTTGTAGGTCCCAGGCCTCCTTCTCAGGCCCTGGCTGTGCTGCAGGGATGCTGTGAGTTGGACACTTGCTCTGGTGGTAGCCACACACCTCTGGGCTTTGGTACCCTTCTCCCCAGCGTCACCCTCTCCCTGTCGGGTTAAGATCCCCCTCCCAGTCTGGCCTGAAAGGACCCTTGGCTGGGGGTGTCTTTGTGCGCTGGGCCCTTTGCCCAGGGTCCCCCTTGGCTGGCCCCAGTTGCTCACTGCACCCGGCTGCAGACTGCTCCAGCTCCAGCTCCAGCTCTACTGTTCTAGCTCCGATTCCATTCTGTCTCAGCACTGATGCTGTTGCTCTGCCTCCAATCCCCTGGTCTGCTTCTCTGGTCCCTCTGGCTCTGAGGACAGGATCTGCTCTCCCTGGGCTGTGTCTCTGGCTTTGGGCTGCAGCCCTGCTCCCAGCCCAGGGAGCAGATCCTGTGCTGCTTTTCTGGCCCCTCTAGATCTGGCACAGCTCTTCTCCCCAGCTCAGCTTGGGCTCCTGCTTTCTCCTTAGCTCGGCCCCACTCTGTCTGATCCAGGCAATTCCAGCTCACATGGAGGACGGGACCCCCCTGGCTCCCTGATTAGCCTGCCCGTCTTGTCAATCAGGCTGACCTGAAGCATTGGCCTCTCCCCATTGTTCCTGGGGACTGTCAGTCTCAGGGTCCTGATTTTCCATCGATCCTTCCCCTTTCTTTTGGTACTGGGAGCCATAGGCGCCAACTTTCCCCGGCGCTAGTGGGTGCTCGTGCCCCCCTGCATCTGGCCCCTTCCTGACTCCACCCTTTCCCCGTCCCTGCCCTGCCCCCATTCCAACCCCTTCCCCAAAGTCCCTGCCCCAACTCCACCCCGTCCCTGCCCCCATTGGACCCCTTCCCCAAATCCCCGCCTCTTCCCTGAGCGTGCCACATTCCCCCTCCTCCCCTCTCCCCCCTCCCTCCCAGTGCTTGCCACGCAAATCAGCTGTTTCGCAGCGCAAGGACTGGGAGCTGGGGGGGAAAGTGGGCACGCGGTGCGCCCAGGGCAGGAGGTGGAGGCAGAGCGGAGGTGAGCTGGGGTGGGGGGGGGGGCGGGGAGCTGCCAGTGGGTGCTAAGCACCCACCAATTTTTCCCCATGGGTGCTCCAGCCCAGGAGCACCCACGGAGTCAGTGCCTATGCTGGAAGCTAGCCAACCAAAACACACCCACTAAGTTTTAGTAAAGGGACAACAGTTCCCTTACATAAGGATGAGAGAACTGGAAATCCACCAAAGCTATGAACACACATCCAACTGCCTTCAAAAGCATATGCCTCAGGAAAATACTAGGAATGAAATTGAATGATTTTATAACAAATGTCAAGATTCACCAGAGCGTTCAACAACTTGTCTTCAGAGTTATCCTGAAAAGAAGATGGAAATATCTGGGACGTGTTAGGAATGAAGCCAGAGTGTCTGCCATAGCAGGCTTGCCACTGGCAGCTGGAGAAACATGTAAAAGGGGCTGACCAAAATAATCCTTCTAGGAAACAGTACTTAGAGGGGGGGAAACTTATGGGATTCTGCATGTCCTCTGTTAAGAACAGCCCAGGATAGACAGGGATGGTGCAGCCTTGTTCGTGCCCTGCGCAACGTTTGACAGCATGGGAAGGATTCAAATTGTCTGTATGTCTGATTATCAGTGGAGAATGGCTAACATGAGGAACAGACATGTAAGGGAAGATCATGGCCACTTTGTGCAGTGGGTGGCTCCTTTAACATTCTTACCCCTGCTGACTGATGTGCTGTCAGGTAGTGAAATGGTTGCCTCCTACTGAAATAGACACGTGACTACCAGAGCATAGATTCTCTGTAGTTCCCCCAATGCCATTCTCCGACCTAAACTCAACCAAGCTCAATGTGGTTACCGGCTCTTCTCTGGAAAAGGGACAGAGTATATTGGAGGAGATGTAAAATCAGGGTTACAACCCATTGTGGTTATTAGAAATCCCACAGAACTTTTTCTAAAACAAGTGTGCTAACCTCACCCCCAGCCTGGCCTATCAGTCCCATGAGCCAATGGCTCAGAGAAACTTTGTCTTTGACAGCCAGGCCCAACCCCAACATGGATAATTATTTGGCGCTTGCAAGAGCTGGTCAAAAAATGAAGAAAAATTTTCATTGAAATTTAAAATTTTCCAAAAGTTTTGATCAGTCTGTGAATTTAATGAAAAATAGCAAAACGTACAGACATCTTACAAAGCTTTAATTGAAATCTTGAAAATTTTCATCCTGCTGTAGTGGCTACCTAAATTGCTCCACTAATTTCAACTTGAGTGATTGATTCACTTCCTATCTTAAACTGTTGTACGCTACCAGCTGCTGCATTCAACCTCAGAGGCGGCTGCATTTCCCTGGTGAGTAAAATTATACCTTTTCTATAGTTCTTAAGGCATGTGGAGATGGAAGGTGAAGTATAAATGCAAGACATTAATGACCCCCAGAGGAACAGAGATTTTGCTTCCAAGAATAAATTAGCTCTGCAGCAGTGGAGTTCAGGAGGGTAGCAAATCATTAACTTTTTTATTCTTAATGTTCACCAGTAGCCCATGGTCCAAATTCAGAACTAGACAATGTGATGCAATGCCATTCATACTAATGGAATTACAACCACTTACACCAGGTCTGAATTTAGTTCCATAGCTTTAAATACTGTCCTGTTTAAATAAAAAAAAAAAAAAAAAGTCACCACGTTTCCGGTATAACTATATAACCATATAGAATGCTTCAAAAATAACATCAAAATAGTGTGCTTTCTGCTAGTTTATATAAAGATTTATCGAACTACGCTTTTTGTGGTTGACATTTATGTACGTTCCCTCAGCAATTAATTAGTTTTTCTTTCTGACAATAGACAGGCCCTGGTTTTCAAATCAGCATGGGGGCGGTGGAGAGGGAAACCATTTCTCTGCATACTTGAATTTGCCAATCAGTGGTCCTAACAGTTGTCATTTCCAGCTAGTCCATGCATTTGAGTATTAAATAGCCTCCTCTAGCTATGTTCAATTGACATTTTTACACCCTTTTGTTTGCCCAATTACACTCTACCCCCCTTAAAAGGTAGCGAGTCTAGAAAAATTAAAAATCTCTAAGCAAAACACTCCAGCCTCTTCATTATCTGATCTCTCTTTACCTACTATGGAGCAAGCCTGTGGTGAGAGAAGAAGGACCAAAAGGCATCCAAGGTCACAAGTGTTTCAGGGCTCGCTTCCCCCTCCCGCCCCCCCAGGAGCTTTCAGCAAACCAAAGCATAGCAAACAATTTTCTAAATATTATTTGCATATGAACAATGCTCAGGCCTGCGTTTGTTAAATGTATTGGTTGTACATGTACAAAGTAAGCAGTGCTGAACAATTGCCTGTCACATCAGCCACGCCACTTGTAATTTTTTTTTATCATTTTAGCAGAAGCAAAATAAATTGGTATCAACATCTGTTTGTATAAGTCTGCTGTGAAATGAAATGGCTGATGGGAGGCAGGGACGTTCCTTTTCACTGTAAATAAGGACAGAAATGTTCTTTCAGAATTACTTTATACAAAGCACATGCTTAGGCTACAGATATGTTCATCCCCTGGAGCACAAGAATCAAAACAGAGTTAAGGTGCTTGTCTGCACGAGTTTCTGTTTAGAAAACTTACACTATGGTTCTGTTTTCCAAATAGGAGTCAGGACTGGTTGAATTTTTCGTGAAAGGCATCTGCTTGAATGAGATCAGAGACTGAACTATTAATGCTTCTCTACAACTTTTCCCTATAGACTAGGGTCAGTCTGGAGGCACGTTGGTTGCATTGTCACTATCAGTGCTGTACATAGATTTGTCCAGATTTGTCCTGGTTACAGTTTTCACACCTCTCTGGAGTGCATGACCCCTCCATTATTAGGTCTCTTGCCTTTACCTGGCCTGGGGTGGAATCCTGCGATTCTCCCTCTCTTAGATGAGCCTCAGGCTACCACTTTATACCAACCATGAATACTCAGAAAGCCTGTGTGTGCTCAGCCTCTGAAAAGCTTCCCTTCAGTAGCAGTGACCAGTGGTTAATATAGTGACCAGAAAGATTTCTTAAAATAGAGTATTGTTTAATCTTAACAGTAAGAGCACAGCACTGCATAAGAGAAAAAGGATTTAAAAACAATAAAAGGCCTAGATGCTGTTCTGTCTTACCTAAAGTTTACCATCTCCCTGGCAGTTAGGAAGGCTCATCTCCTTTAAATCCATCCCATGCTGTCTGTGTCAGTGTGTTTCCCTGCAAATAGGTCCTACAACTCTCTACTCACTCTCTCCAGAGAGTCACTTTTTAACTGTTTCTCTCCTTTTGATCTGTCTGTTCCCAGCCTAGGCAAAACAGCTTGTAACTTTTTGGCTGCTGCCTGTAAGTAGTGTGTTCACAGCTTAATAGCATAGGCTTTATTTCTAAAACTCAGCCCTGTTGACCTGGAGGGGTTTTATCTAGGCCCATTGTGTTACCTTCCTGCTATTAAACTAACACCCATATGCATACAGTAAGTATTTTAATCATGTCCATCACACTGACACCTCCTGTGAGCACCACTCAAACATAATAATTGATATAAAACTGCTATTTTAATGAAGAAGAAAGGATGGGAAAACAATGAAGGCTGAAGAAAACGCTAACCTACTCTTCCCCTTCTGTGCTAAGGGAAACATGATAATAGAACTGCAAGGACTGTAAGTGGAGGGGAGAAATGAGGCTGTGTGAAATATGCCAATACTTGCCTATTAACTATGTCTGTTAAAGTATGTAACTGAAGCAATTTAGAAGGTTAAAATATCATCACAGCAATAAGTGGCTGTATTATTCAGATGCTTTTCAAGACTTTGGACTAAGACTTAGCAAAATAGCTGGTAAAGCAAACAGTCATAAAGCTGAGGTCAGAAAAGCGATAATAGACTGAATCAAAAGAAAAAGCTGCTCCTTTTTCCCAAGGTGGTCCAATGTACTAGGAGGATGACAGGTGACTCATGGAAAAAGAGTCTCATGGGGGAATAAAATGTTCCACATTTACTTTATCACTGTGCAATGGTTTATTTACACAGATAGAACTGCTGAGTTCTAGTGCACAAGATTTATAAATTAACACAATGGAACAAAACATTTTTCATAAGTAAGGTAACAGAAAACATTTTAAAGTTTCCAGAACAGATCACGTAAATGTACAAATTGGCATACATTTGACTTGCATTTATGATACAATCTTTGACATTGGTCAGTATTTAATTTAGAATAAATTATTTTTTAAGAACTATGTTTTTGAAACTATCTACAATACACAAATCTAAAGTGGTGCAATTTACAAACAGGAGGGGCTAAATAGGCACTATTCAGATCAAGAATCCATTAAGGTTTTGCTAAGTTTTCGCTTTTACGCCAAGTCAGTGCTAGGGTTCAGTTTCAATACATCAAAATTCTGCAAGCTGTTCTTTGGTGATCTCATTCATAAATGACGGAAGTCTCACAAGATCACGTCTTGTGAGTTTCTGCCATCTTGGGTTGAAATCTTAACTGCATTTAAACCAGAACTAGAAAATCAGCCACTTCCAGTTCTGAATATGATCTAGAACCAAAATTGTAAGGGCAGGTTTGGACACGGAAATTTGAATCTGAAACCTAGCACTTTTAAACTACACATCTCTTTACACTGCTAATTCAGCTGCAGGTTTTTGTTTTGTTTAAATTGTATTAGGATGTTTCTATCTCCAGACCCTATCTTCAAAATTCCAAGGGGTTTGGGACCATTTCTAACAATTAACAAAGACTTTATTTTTGACTCCTAAAACTACAATTAGTATTCCCCTTCTTTTTTCTCACACAGTAAAAAAAAAAAAATTAGAAACATGTCAGTTGATGTCTGAAGTAAATTTTTACAGAAACATTCCTGAGCACTTTTTGGTGTTCAATCAGTACTGTTCCCAAACTTAGTTATGTACAATTCTTACGGTCGCCCATAATGTTATAATCAGATTTTCTCCTAATATTTTATTAGGAATTACTACACAGAATCTGTTTTTCAGTAAAGTAACTTCAAAAGTACAAACATTGTTTTAACACTATATTAACACATCTGCAGGTTTTTCCGCTCAGTTGTCAGCGGGCTAGCACTCTTCATTTGATGTCAGCATTCATATATGATATGTTTTGCCAGTTCGCTCAATTTCATCTTCTTTTTAAACATTTCCTCAAACATTTTGTTTTCTTTTGGAGTGAAGTGGTTTTTCCAGTCACCAACAGCACCTGGGAGAGTGAGAATGGGAAATGAACAGCTGAGGCTGCTTTGCCATTGGATGGAGAATGATTTACGGTGTGCTCTTAAACAGTCTGGCTTTGTTAGTGCAAAAGTTTGCCCACATTGTTTTATTATTATTATTTTGCTCCCTTGTCTTAGCATAAAGGTCATGTAAATGAGTAACACTTAGGGTTCAGGTGAGGTTCCTGGTGGAAAGAGGCTGGCTTATCAGCTGCCATATCATAATAACCATTATATCTTCAGACTACTTTATCTTGCTCTAGCTACCTAATTTCCAGTTTAAAGTCACATGACTACAAAATTCTTTTTTTCTCTGGGCCATCTTCCACATTTCCATGCATACCTATAGTGCAGTGGAAATTGTAAATAATAATCTCAAAGGACTGTCTGAATAGGAGTAGAAGAGAAGCTGGATCAGTAGTCAGCATTGCCAGCTCTCATAATATCTGTGTTTTTCTAAATGCCACAGTTTCTGGAGGCATGCAATATGGGAGGATCTCAGCTTTCATTTAAAACAAACAACCCTACATTTCTAGCCTTCAAGATTGCAGAGCAAAGCTTGAAAATGTGATTCAGGCATCTCTTAAAGCCTCAGAACACCACAGAAGACCATTATAAAGAATCCAAAATGTACTTTTTTTTTTTTTTTTTTTTTTAAATCTCATTAATTTTAAGCCACTCTTTTGATTCTTCAGGGGCCTGACTCATGATTTTTGAATGCTCAGGGTTGGCAGTGCTGAGTGGAGGAACTGGAAGAACATATTACTGGCAATGTAACACACTTAACTACTTTTTGCCCCATAGAAGCCACACATACATACATCACCAGCTGAAAGACACCGACCTCTGACTAGACAATAGCAAAACAGTTCTGTGCTCTTGGTGGGAATCAGAGCTCCTGGTCATCTAGCCTGCTCATACTCCTCCAGAGCCTTATGCTGAGTGAAACCACCCCCACCCACCTGGGCAGTAAACTGACTTCTGCTCTGTGGAAAGACCTGGCAGAGCAGCCCCCTTGAGGCACCTCAGCTTCCCAGCTGGTTGGAAGTTTACAAAAAATTGAGATTTTGACCAAGTCCTCACCCATGCACCCATCTGTAGGGTGACCAGATGTCCCGTTTTTAGAGGGACAGTCCCGTTTTTGGGGACTTTTTCTTATATAGGCGCCTATTACCTGCCTCTCTCTGTCCCGTTTTTTCACAGTTGCTATCTGGTCACCCTACCCATCTGCAAAGCGTTCACAATTTTCTCTATCTTCCCACCCATGCACCCATTTTTTGACTAGTTGTATTAGGCCTCAATCCTGCAATGAGCTCCATGTAGACAGACTGAGGTAATGAACACGGAGCTCATTGCAGGATTGTATTCTTTGCCCTCTTTGTTTGCATGTGTCTTTCACACAAAAACAGGGAGGAGAAAAATAGTTGTAAAAGCAAGAAAACACAACTATAAACTCACAAAAATTGGCCAACAGATTCAGGGGAGGTATAGTATCTGGAACTTTTAAGTTAAGCTAGTCAGGAAATTTGTAATGAATTTTTTTTTTTATTTCATTCATTTCTAGTTCAAAATGACTTTGTTTTGTAAGGTAAGTAAATTATAGTACAAAAAATAAAAACAAAGTTGTCAAAATTGTTTTGTCCCCCCTCCCCACCCAGATTTCCAGTTTGCAAAAGACTTTGAGATTTTGAATTTTTGTCTGGATTGAGGATGGGGGAAAAATTCCAAAATCTCAACAATTTTTACAGGACAAGAAAAGTTTCTCACCCAGCTGTACTTTTGTTTAAAACAACTAGGGGTAACATTTTCAGGAGTGCTCAAATGTTACTTAAGTCACTTAAGTGCTTTTGAAAATTTCACCCTAGATTTAGAATTGTATGAGGATTAAGGTAATTCATCTCTTTACACTATCAATAGATTCCCAATCATCCATTTTTATTGTCAGCATATTCCTTTAGCATATCCACTTCAATAAGACAACAGGTAATATATAAGATAAACACTAATGCAACCACTCTCAAAAGGAATGTGTTGGTGTGGTTCCTGATAAACTGAGTGACCTTGCCATGCAGTAATGAGGGTACACATTAGTGTTTGTGAAGGACAGAGGTAGAGAAATATAGATAAAGAAAGAGACAGTTAAGCCGCAAGAATCTTTCCTTTCAGTTCTAAATACTCATGTAAAACTATATTAGACTTGTAATTTAGACGCTTCCCTGTATCTAGTGTGACCAGTCATTCCCAATCAAAGAAACTGGAAAGAAAGCACACTAGAAATGGATTCAAGAAGAATTCCTTCGTCACTCTGTGGGCATGATCCAAAGCTTAAAAAGTCATTGGAAATACTCCTACTGTCCTCAATGAGATTTGGATCAGGCCATATATGAATTTTGTTGGGCCAGTTCCAACCAACGTACCTTTTCGGAATATCAGCTTCCTATTGGATGTGAGTGCACAAACGGTGTGATTTGGGTCACTGTTTTCTTTTTCTACGTTGCTTTTCATCTCAGTGAATGACGACTTCTCACAAATCTCTTTGATTTCACGGTCACTGATGTTTACTCCCAGAAATACACTCATTTTCTTCACAACCTTAGGAAGATCCTGAGATATTTGAAGAGTAAAGTATTTGTTTTCTAAGCAGAATATCAGACTTTATTTCTAAATCAAATAAACAACAAAGATTTTTCTTTCCAAAAGACACTGTTCAAGCAAAACTGTCACACTGGTGTGTACACGTGGTATCTATATGGTAGGCCTGATTCATCTCTCACTTGCACCCATGTAAATCAGGAGTAATTCTATTGAAGTCACTGGAGTTACACGTATGCAAATGATACAAGTGAGAAGATAATCAGGCTCAATGTGTGTACATTCTTATTTAAATGTATTGAAAAAAATTGCATAGCCAATTTTGGTATCAGTTCAGCAAGGCAGTCAAGTATTTCTCTAACTTACAGCAGGAGTAGTTCTCGTTGCCTTCAAGAGGAATATTAATGAGCGGAAAGTTAAGCATATCATAGAATCTCAGGGTTGGAAGGGACCTCAGGAAGTCATCTAGTCTAACCCCCTGCTCAAAGCAGGACCAATCCCCAATTTTTGTCCCAGATCCCTAAATGGCCCCCTCAAGGATTAAACTCACAACCCTGGGTTTAGAAGGCCAATGCTCAAACCACTGAGCTACCCCCTCCTTAAGTAGCTAGCTGACCTGGGGTCTGTAGGTGAAATTTTCAGAAGATCTTAAGTGGCTTAGGAGCTAGAATGGACTGGGTTTCTATTTCTTCTCCTCTCCCCCAGAAAAATATTGCCAAAGATGAAAAAATACATTTTTATAGAAATTTTCAGTGGAAAATTGGGACTTTTCATCAAAATATCCCAAACCTGACAACCAAAGTTTGTTGTCTTGGGCGGGGGGTTATTTTTTAATTCAAAGCTGGAAATTCTTGAGGAGAACAGACATTTCCCACAACATTTTTTTTTTGTCAAAAACCCAATTTTCTGGTGTAAAAAATAGTTACAATGGAAAATTTTTTACCAGCCTTGTTAGGAGTTCAAGTTCCATAGGCTCTAAATGGGACATACGCTCCTAAATCCCTTCAGCTCTTTTGAAAATTCTGCTCTGTATTACTAGAAACAGACAAAAGATTCTGGTACAAGAGAAGTTTTTCACAGCTTGGCAGTGTGATCTAGCTGTCTGTGCACAGGAATAACAGGTAGGGACTTCTGAATGTTAGTCCTGGTTCTAACACTGATTCGTGCTGTGGCTTTGTGCAAGTTAATCACTCTGTACCTCAGTTTCTCCATATGTGAAATTAGGATTTACTGCCTACCTAATATGTTATGAAAATTAAGAGGCTAATATTTGTGTAACCTTTTCAAGATGAAAAGTGCAATACAAATACTAAGTATGTCTGTGTTATGAACTTGTTCTGCCTTGTACCTCTTTCATTTTAATTTGCTCTTTAAATTCCAGTGACGCAATTTTACAACAGCTTTGTTTTGTTTTGTTTTGCTGCATGAGATGGGAAATATGTTTACCTTCTTCATGTCTTCATAGAATAAAAATAAGATGTTTCGGTCATTTTTATGCTCTTCCCAGCTTAAGAAATGATCAAACCAGGATCCACAGACAACTGTGAGGAAAACAAAATGGGATTTATATAAACTTCATTGACAAATAATTCTAAATATATAACATACACTAAAAGAAATGTTCTCTTCCTGCCGTGCAGTGAGAGTGGGCTATATACCCCTGACTGGTTCAATTTCTTCTGTTTACTGGATCAAACCGAATGCAAAAAGTTGTTCAACTTCTTTTTTTGCATGTGCTTCTGGTTATGGAATTCTGGTGTTCTTTTGAGAAATGCATTTGAAGCTGAACATTGAATCCGAACGCAAGGAAATGTGAGTTGTCCCACTGAAATCTATGGCATTATACACTTACAAAAGCATGTGAATAAGCGTTTGCAGTATTAGTGCCATCATTTGGGAAGACAGTAATCACTTCACCACAAAATGCAGCCACCTCTGGAGTGAAACACAGTAGCTGTTAATAAGTGCACAGCAATGTTTTAAAAATTTTAGGAGAGGAAGTGAAGAATACCTTATCAATTTAAACTATCAGGGGAAACTGAGGTAGAGTGGATATTCGCCCCCAAACTGGTACTTAGCCACTGCCGTTATAAAGTCATATTTTATAATGAGTCTCATGATATTTGCTGTGTTTCTTAAATTGCACCACCACTTTTTGAAATCAAGAGATTGCAGGAGAACCTCAGTTTTCACTTAAAAAAAAAAGTTTCTGGCCTTTCTGTTTGTAAAGAGAAGATTGAAAATGTTGAGTGAGATCATCCTAAAGGGTTCAGAAACCAGATGGCAAAAAAGAAGAACCCAACATTTATTATTTTTTAAAAAATCTTCTGATTTTTAAACCAATCTCTTGATTTTTGAGGGGCCAAACTCATGATGTTTGCGCCCGTGGGGTTGGCAATACTGCAATCCCCACTCCCTTTGGTGTGTCGAATGCTGGTGGTGGTGCTGAGTGAAGTTCTATGGCCCGTGTAAAGCAGGAGGTTAGACTAATGAACATATTGTTCCCTTCTGACCTTAAAGATCTGTGAACTGTTACTCCCGTGGGGCTTGTGATCAGCGGGTACAATTTTGCTTCCATTAATAAGTGGCCAAATTAGCTTCAGTAGTGCAGGACCCAGCCTAGGGGGCACAAGCAACAAAACTGTGGCTGACCCCTGTGTATGTGCAGCAGGACAGGGAAAGGACTCCCTTTGCCTTCACCCTTGTCCTGAAGTCAGTGGGACTCTGCACAGGTGCCAGAAGATCCCTTAGCATGTATCTGTAGAAAAACCGATTTGTGATTGAACTAATGTTGTTTTTATCCCCGCTCCAGGAACACACACGAAGTACTACAAGCCAATAGTCCACGCTATCGACAAGTGATGGGCTACATTGATTTTTTTTAAATGATCCTTTTTCTTCCGTCAGCATTAGGTGCTCAAAACAGATAGTGATAAGGCCCCTGCAAATCACTTACGCATGTTCCCTACCCTGCTTTTGCTGGGTAGGGAACACAGGAAAGCCTGCTGATGTCAATGGAAAACTACTGACTTCAGTGAGCTTTGGATCAGGCCCCAAATGGAGTAGCATTTTGTGTTTCTTTTGAACTTCCTACAGCTGTTTGTTGCTGTATTGATTCTTGTGTAGCATGTGTCCAGCAGAAACAAACTGGTATAAATGAGCAATAAAACATTGAAAATGGGGATGGATAATGGGAACACCACCACCAGCACAATCTTAACTTCCACATCAGAATCAAAACGGCTACTCATAAAGGACTCATCCATGTCCTTGGGGTTTGGAACTGGCAGCTCAAGATAACTCGCCCTGTCACAGGGCAGAGTAGAGTCGGGGGGGGGGGTGCTGGAGACTTCAATAGGTCAAGGCTTACAAATAAAACCTTTGTTTGGATCCAGCCATGCAAAACTATCTACCGGTGTGGGCTGGCAGTGTGGGTTGAAATCAGGATTTGAATTTTGCTGTTTGAACCCATCTCTGGCACAAACATTCCAAAAAGGAGCATCCACATTTATAAAGGGCCCCAGGGAAAAAATACAGGTCATGAATGCAAAATAATTAAAAATACAGTGATAAATGAAAAACAAAGATAAAATAATTTGTAATGAATAAACAGGCTTGATACTTATAGGGCTCAGAATTACATTCACCTTGCTTCATCCAGCTCAATAAAGGGAAATGTGCTTTATATGCTCTCCAATATGTCAGTTTAAACACTCGATTCCTTTCTGGTGTGCTCTCAGACACTAGGGAAAACTCTGCTGAGCATGCTCAGAAGAATACCCACCACTTTAAAAAGGGAGCTTATAAGCACTTTTTCTCCTTTCTCATGTTTAAAATGGAGGATCCTGTTGCAAATTACCTTATAAGCTGATTTCAAGTCAAGGGGACATCAATATCTTCGGGTAAACTGTTGTGTGATAGACCCTTTCTTTGCCATTTGGTGAAAAAACACTAGATTAACTGTCTCTCCAGATTTTTTTTTTTTAATCTTAAACCTAAAGGGGAAGCTGGATATCCAAGCTCAGCTGTGGCTCGTTAAAGTGGCTGGTCTTCCGGGGGTTGCAAAAACTGGGATAAAATATTTTTCTGTCAAATCAACAGGGACATCCCTGTTTAGGGGGGACATGTAGCTCCCTATGTTTTTGTAAAAGCTGGGATAGTGTTAATTTGCTTTAATGTAGAGTGGGGATAAGAATCAGCAGGTCAGTTTTATTTTGTTTGTTTGTTTTTGTGGATGGAACAAGGATCAGTAACTTGTTTGGGAAAGGGTTGATGGCAAAATGTTTTTCTGGCATGGGGGGAAAAATGCTAATGCCAGTTCTGATAGTTTCTGGCCTGTGGCCTGTTAGCTTGTCTGTACGGAGTGCTGACGTGGAGGATCGTGCTGTTTGTACTTGTTGAACTTTGATGGCAGAATTCATCCTGAAAATAATCTAAGGCCCTGCTTCTGCATAGTGGCAGCTTGCTGGGCCCGTGAGCAGACCCACTGAAGTCAGTGGGAATCATAAAAGCGCAGCAATCAACCCACTATCCAAGACTGGTGCCTAAACAAAGCTTCGCTGACTAAACCATTTACTGTTGTCCAGAAGTACATGATGTTTCTGATGTTGCAATAAGGCCATTAACCAATAGTGCCATTAAAGAGGAACACATATCTCTGTCAGTAATTAAATTTAAGGGGGAACATGTGGTGTTTCCTATTCCAACTACAGAAAATACTGTAAATACCACACTGAAGGGATAGTAACTACTGTGGTTAAGTAAATGAATTGTTTTCTTTGATCTCGTTTGTACAAAATGTACCGCTGATGTAAAGTTACATGGATGATTTGTAAAAAGGGGGGAAAATGCCCTATAAATAAGGAATTTTCACACTTATTTACATTTCTCACCTCTTGCCATGTGTTATAAGTTTGCAGGCTAGAGAGAGAGAGAAAAGATAACTCATCCTTACCATCTCCCCTTAAGAACAGCTCGAGGAAAACAGTCCATGAATCTATGGTGGGGAGATTTGGGTTATCTCTGTAGTAGTGATACATGGAAACTGCAGTATCTTTTGGATTTCTGATGATGTAGAAGGCCTGTAAAAGAAGACACTATGATTACTAAGGATAACTTTCTTCTTTTAAAGGATCCACTTGCATAGGTGTGAGGTTTTTTTACATGCCTTTTAGCTAACGTCAGCCCCCATGTGGTTATGGGTCAGGGTTCTTTTACTGATCATCTTCCAGCCAACAGTCAAATATCCTTTATAGTTAAAACAGCATTAAGGTAGAGGAGGGTATTTGTGGGGAAAAATCACTAATTGATGGATTAACAGGCAGTAATGAACCAGTGACAGAAGCTGGAAGTATATGTGCCTCCGCTAATACAGTATTAGTGGTTGGCTCACAATTGCATATGGGTTTCCTATACGTGTGTGGACTGGAATATATGCAAGAGATGGCTTTCATATTAGTTCATGAGTTAATATATGATCTCAATAAATCCCCTGAGTAAAACATTTACTACTTGTCATTCTCATGTAAGCTGCATATGATCTGTTCCATGAGAATGGTTCCAACTAGAACTGGACCTGAACCAAAAGCCTGCATCTGAATAGCCATGAAGTTTGCGTATTTGAAATCAAAACTTGGATGCAGAGCTGAATTTTTCCAGTAGCCTCCAATATTGCTATGGGGAAAAGCAAAAACTGTGGGTGCGTGTGTGAGAGATCTATCAATTGGATCTGTGGCTGAAACATTAGTTTTAGCTCTTACTTAAGTATGTGCCTTTGGTTTGTATAATTGATATCATTGCCTATAACATTCTTTTGCAAACAATCTATACATGTCTGAAATTCCACAGTCCTACCAAGCACTTCATCCTAAAGAACATTCCTGACGAATCATAAACATTACAGTCAACTTCATATTTCTGAGAGCAGGGAAAAACTATGAATCTTGAGTAGAAATAAAACTCCAGTGTTTTGCAATACACTAGCTTCAAGAAGATAATTGGAGGCATAGGTTAATGAAACATATTAGCAGATAAGCATGAGCAATGAGTGATGAAACACTGTTAGATTAATTTTAAAGTGACTCATTAAAAGAAGTGTGATTGTGATAGTAGGGTAGTCGTTGCATGGCTTTCTTTCACGTGCATGTATCCCTTACACTTAATTATGTAATTCTAGCTCCATTGATCATTGCACTGAACAAAAATGGTATACATTGTAAGGCATTTCACTCTTGGTATATATTTGTGCCTTTCCATGTCTAAAACTGAGCCACCAATTAGATGTATGCAGTGTAGTCATGGCCGTGTGGGTCCCAGGATATTAGACACAAGGTAGATGAGGTAATATCTTTTATTGGACTAACTTCTGTTGGTTAGAGGCAAGCTTTTGAGCCACACAGAGCTCATCTTCAGGCTCAAAAACTTGTCTCTCTCACCAACAGAAGTTTGTGCAATAAAATATATTACCTCACCCACCTTGTCCCACAAAGTAGATGTCCTTCTATGATAAAGTCTCATCTGCAAACCCAGAAATTTAAGTTCAGGTTAAGGGGCATATATTGCCCCCATCTGGATATGCAGCATCCATTGATGTCACTGGGAGTTGAGCACATGGTTTAAAGGCAGAATGTAGGTCTAAGTATACTTAAAGATTAAGAAACTTTTAATTACATGTAGTTAAACTGTTTGCTACTAATGTTATTTGAGGATGCTCAGGCTCCTGTATGTTTTGTCTTTTAAATCAAGTTATTTGTAGCTGATGCTCAAAGACATCTAAGTGCATTTCCATTGTAGTATATAAGGAAATTTGGCACTTTGATAACTGTGGCCATTTCAAATCTAGTCTCACAAATGTCTGAAATATTGTAGTCTGAAGACTGTTTTACAGGACAACTGATGTCAGGCAGGTTGTAATGCAAGTCGGGGAGGCATGCTTCAGACCTTTCATTGTTTAATTTACATCTTGAACTAGATCCGTGTTGCAGGTCTGATGGCAAGATGTTGGCCCTATGTTATCTTGTTATATTTTAAAAGATGACAATGCTAAAATAGTACCTGTTTACTGACATGCTTTTTTGGAATAAATCTAATTCTGATGGAGCAAGTAGAGATTAGTTATTGGCTTTTAATTAATTGCTGGGAAGTCACTTCCATCATTCATATCCAGTGCCTTTGCCATTATGAATCTGTATGATTCTATCATAGGTTATCTGCATCAGTGAAACTTATATATATGTTAATATGTTCTAGCTCAACCAACAAATAGTGATTTAAAAATTACTGCATGAAATTTTAACACCTGTGTCATGCAGGCGGTCAGACTAGATTATAATGAATATTGTAAACAAATCAGATTCAATAAATATTTTACACTATGAAGTTTTAAATAACACAGGGCCAACACCGGAATGCTACTCTGGTTAAATTAACCCACTGAAGCCAGAGAGTTATTCCAGATTTACACTGGTGTGGCTGAGAGCGGAATTCGCCACTTTAACTTGATACTGTAAGCACCATGTGTTTAAAAATGGCTACATCCAGACAAGATAAAATATATACTTAATTTGAGAGAGTTGTAATACAACTTATTTTACCTTGCATTGTTTGACCTTAAAATTTGACGGTAACATGTTGTAGTCCAAGTGCGTTGGGATGATTCTCTTGGATGAAAGATTGTTCAGTTCTTCCACTCTGGAGATGTCTCCAAACTCAATAGGTGATGTTAGGGTGACTTTGGGAGTGTAAATCTGCATTATAATTTGTGCAAGCCAGTGAGTGCCTTCAGACAATTATTTTTAAGGGGGAAAAAAGGGGGAGAGAGGAGAAAAGGATTTGTTACTAGAAAAATATACTGATACCGGAAAAGCTTGAGTTTGGAAGTAGCTCACTTGTTTGCAAACTAAAGCTCTGATCCTGCAACACTTAGGCACGTGAGAAATTTTATACCTATGAGCAGTTCTGTTGAGTCCACATGTGTAAATGCTTATAGAATTAGAGCTGTAGCTGATATATGAAATAATTCCACTAGGAAAAATGCCGAGTAACACTGATACTAAAACAAACCTTTTTAGAAAATGTGCATATTATTGAGATAGTGCTACATTTTAGTTCCTATAAAACTATGGGGGAAAAAATGAATATACAGACAAGCACCATAAAATTACTTAATACAGTTCTGACTAGTTAATGATAACAGTGTAGTAAGTCTTTAGCCAAATCTTTACAGTACGGATTTCATTTCAAGCAAATTACCTATTGATTTCTAGTAATAAAGAGAACCCATAGGCAGGCTCAGACTATTTAAAATTACAAAATCAAAATACACTACACAAATATAGTTGATTTTTTACAAATCACATTTTACATCTCAATACAGCTCCATATTTCAAATCTGAACTTAAACATCATCCACTTTCTGTCTCGCTCTCTCACATACACACCAGGTTTTTCAGTGAGCTTACACCCAGAACATTCAGCAAACAATTAAGATTCCCCGCAATAAAAGCTTAAAACAGAACTTTACCAGACTTTGGATAGGAAACCAAAAGGATGTCATCTTCTCTAGCATCAAAGGCATCCAAGGATTTTAGAAGATCTGGTGATGACCTAGTTGTAAAGGGAATCCCATTGAATCTGTGAATGAGAGCTGTCTGACTCTGGGTTGACATATTTGCTAATGTCTTGGATCTCTGTACTTCAGATAACAGCTCGGTGACCAGGGGATTTAGAAGTCACTTGTAAGTCAGATGATTTGCACTGACTAATGAAAATTTAGAATTGAAAACTGCACATTTATATACTTTGTAAAATTCTGCAGAGTCACTTCAGACCTTTACCTCATCAGAAAATTAATTATGGCAACTGTAAAATTCTACAGAAGTTATCTTGGTTAATCACACAGATACCCCAAGGCCTAATTTGCTAATGAGCATATTAGGCATATTTTGTAAGCATGTTCACTTGTCATTCTAGTTATTTTCCACTCTTAAAATACTTTGTCTCTCATTTGTTTATCTGGAAACCTTTGCAACATATAATCATAGTGAAATAGAGGGTAAGTGGCTTGTTGCTTCAATATCTAAGAATGTTTCCAGATAAGGAGTGTGTATCTTTAAAATATGCTTTTACATATCTTTTTAAAATTCGATATTCCTTTAACTTATGTGAACACAAATAATTATTTTGGTTTTTTAACATATATACAAGGGACTGAATTTTCAAAAGTGACTAAAGGGTCCCCATTTTCAGAAAGTGCTGAGCACCCACTCACAGAAAATCTCCCTTCTCAGGAGGTGTCCCAACTTAGACACCTTAAAATCATAGGGACTTGTAGAGCAATTTTCAAAATGACTTATGAAGCTATCTCTACTTATTGGCATTTCCAAGGTGCATGTCACCAAAACTGGGGAACATCAGACTCATGTTAAATATTCCCTTGAATATCACATTTCATAACACATCATGTTTCAAAATTCTATTGGGTCAAATTTAACCCCCATTGAAGTCAATGGAAGCTTTGCCATTGACTTCGGTGAATCTGATTTCATCTATTACATTTAATTACATTTTGGTTCTGTGGTGTTTGTGTACCAAGAGCTCCCTTTACAGTAGGACCTCAGAGTTATGAACACCAGAGTTACGAACTGACCAGTCAACCACACACCTCAGTTGGAACTGGAAGTACACAACCAGGCAGCAGCAGAGATGGGGGGGGGGGGAAAGACAGCAAATACAGTACAGTACTGCATTAAATGTAAACTACTAAAAAAATAAAGGGAAAGCAGCATTTTTCTTCTGCATAGTAAAGTTTCAAAGCTCTGTTAAGTCAATGTTCAGTTGTAAGCTTTTTGAAAGAACAATCATAACATTTTGTTCAGAGTTACGAACATTTCCAACTTCCATTTCCAAGGTGTTCGTAACTCTGAGGTTCTACTGTAATTTGAATGGCAGTTTTTGGTTCTCAATGAAAGTTGCACCAGGCCCCTCGTGAGTTTTATTTCTTTCCTGCGTACCCTGCCAAAGATATCTATACAATAGGTATGGAAACTGCAAGTATTTGTGATCCAATAATTGATCTTTAAATATATACTATCAACATACATAAACAACTTAGGAGCTTTAAAATATCTAACTGTGGATATCTGCCATCTGCTTAAGAAAGGTGAGTTTACCGTGGATGGAAAGCTATAGTAATGTATTGGAAATGAGCTAATTTTTGCATGGCTGTGCAATGGAATCCCATTTTCAGGCAACGAAATGGGCCATTCATAATATACATTCAAAACCGCCTGATACAAGTTTTCTGTACTTAGATAGTTGATAGAATTGTATAGTGTTTACAGAGTGGATTCCATAGTGTTTAAATGAATAGATTTGCTCCCTGGTGGATTTCATCTGTCAAACTATATATTTTTAAAAAGTGTATAAACATAAATAAACCAGTTTAGGAAAAATTGTTTGAGTTAAATTTGACAGTTTATAATTCTTTGAGTTCATTGTGAGGCTTAAGGAAATGGGGATTTACCAGGAAGAAGTTTTGTCCTTCTCTGCATGAGGACTTCTGATTTCTTTTCTCTAGGGAGACCTGGGGAAAGTTTAGTCAGCTGCCAATTCTTCTCTTCTATTCTTACCCTACACCTGCTCAAGTCCCACATGCTCTTTTCACAAAGGGAATGGGGAGGCCAGACAACATGATTCTTTGGCTGTCCTTTTGCAGGCTCCGACAGCAGTTCCATCATGCCAGGGGGGAGTGGGGAGTGTCAAAGGGCTGCCATTTTTTCCTTGTCAGAGTCTCTGCGTGAGAGGAGCCCATGCAGTTATTTATGCAATATAAAAACAATCATTTTCCAGTGCCATTATCAAGTCATGTGCAGGCTTTCTGCCTTTCTCAATTCTGCTGTATTCTAGACTGTCCAAGAAAGAACACAGTGATTATATACTACAAGAGGCCATGCAAATGTTTCAGTTTGCCACAGTATTGTGTGTGCTTTTCTTCCCCTTTTAATTCTGCAATTCTATGCCATTCTTACTAAGTGAGTAGTGACTGAGCAAAGTGGAAAAACAAAGTATTTGTTTTCAAGGTGCTAAAATGAAATCACTTAAAACATGGCTGATTAAACAGGAAGAAATTAAACTTCTAACAGAAGTGGATCAACTACTGCTGGTTGTAGTACTGAGCTGTCTCCACCATTGCCTGCAACAGGAATCCATGGCCAGTTGCCTGATACTGTTAGCATACCTCATCAACCATGATTTAAGTTTGCCCTGTGTGTAATTTTGGAAAGCGAGGCTGTTCTGTCTGCTCATTGGTTTGGTGGTTTTCAATGGCTCCATTATTCTGATGCTAGTGAGAGTGTATTTTTTGTTTCTATAACTGTGCAGCTTTTAGACAGAAGCTACTTTTACTGAAACTTTCACACAGTCTGGATTCTCTAACTGGAAAGAGGCTTGAGACAAATTTGAAAGGCACTAAGCTTCTTTGTGTCACCAGGAAGCAGTTGATATTCTTCAAAAGACCATAAGGAGCATCAGTGGCATGCTAGATTCACAGTACTCTCAGAAAAAAGACAAAAGCAGGAAGATCCTAAAGGAAATACTAAGTAGCATCTTTTCATGTGCTGTTTATATTTATACCTACGTACTGTATTTTTCACTCCATGCATCTGATGAAGTGGGTTATAGCCCACGAAAGCTTATGCCCAAATAAATGTGTTAGTCTCTAAGGTGCCACAAGGTCTCCTCGTTGGTTAAGTAGCATATGTTATCTTGCCAGACAAGGACTTATGCTGCAAGGCCATTATGCTGAGCAAGCTGAAAATATGCTCTGAAGGGGAGAGGTGGACTGCAATCCTGATATTTCAAAGTGGCTGAAAAAGGGTCAAGACAAATTCACAAGTCCAGGTTTTCAAAAATGGCATAATGGAAATAATGGGTCTTAAAATGGTGAGGGATATTTCTGAGATTTTGGATAAGTGGTACACAGTTATGGAAGATGAAGCAACAGACTTCTCCAAGAAAGAGCAAGTGGTTTTATGTTTGCAGTATGTGGATGATGAGTTAAATGGATTGTACAATATAGCCTAAACATCTCCAGAGGTAAGCATATGTAATTAAAGTTGCTGTTGCATGTAAATGTGAAGATCCACAGCTGTCCCAGACAATGCTACGATGGCGCTGTTAGTATGGGTGGCTTATATCAGGTGTAGCAACCAGATTGCCACAGGAGGAAAGATGAGCTACTATACTCGTGGCTATGAGCCTGCTTTGAATTTGGGATGCCAGGACTATTACAAATAGCACTCTCCTAAGAGACACTCTTGAAATTGTTTAGGAAATCACAAAATTAATTTAAAAATTCACCTAGATGAGATGCTATATTTTGGACATAAAACATCAAGTGTTAAGTACGTCACCATGTCCTCTGTCCAGCGAGACTGACTCTGTGCAGAAACATTGGCTTTAGTTTCTGAGAACTACCTTGCACTGGGTGCAACTTGGGAAGCTGCAAATCACATAATAAAAGACCCTATAATGAGAACTTGAATTGGTGGTGTAACAGCATACGTGGGGAAAATTAACTTCCTCTTTGGTATTGAACTAGCTCAAAAACAATCTCTTCAAAACTGTGCAGTGCTTGGACATTTCAGCAACAGAAGATTCATAGATTCAAGGATAGAAGGGACCATTGTGATCATCTAGTCTGATCTCCTGTATAAGCCAGGCCATAGAACTTCCTTGAAATAATTACTAGAGCAGATCTTTTTGGAAAAACTTCCATTATTGATTTAAAAATTGCCAGTTTAACGAAGAATTCATCACGACTCATGGTAAATTGTTCCAATGGTTAATTACCCTCATTGGTAAAAATTTGTACCTTTTTTTTCTCATCTGAATTTGTCTAGCTTCAATTTCCATCCACTGGATCATGTTATACCTTTGGGTGCTAGATTGCAGAACCCATATATTATTCAAATGTAAATTTAGTATAATTTTCATAATGTGGGAAAATAAATGAGCTTCTATTCCAAACTTGGTGCTTCCTTTTTATCAGTGCAATCCCTAACTTTTTTTTGGAGGGGGGGGGGCACGAAAGCACCCACTCCCAAGCCCCTAATTTTCTACAACCAACCATGTATAAAAGGTAAATTGTGAGGAATTAGGTAAAACAATATTCCAGTTATATCTTATCAAACTGTGGTAGGCAATTTAACTGACTACACAGAAAGTGATTGTTGTAGTACATGGTTTATTTCCAAACACAAAAGTTTAGACTGTTAGAGTAAAGCTGTAATCTATTTACAATATTTAAATAGTGTATAAATAGCAACATCAATGGTTCCCAGCCTTTTGGGGCAACGCTACCAGATTACTGACTAAGACTTCAGCTGTGCCAGCCAGCTCCTGCGTGTTCTATTTACAACCCACTTCATCTGGGTATGCTCTAATTCACAAAGGATCTTGGGCTGTTTTGAAACCCTGTCTCATAATTGCAAAACTGGGGGGTAGAAGAGCTTGAGTTGTATTGTGGTTTGGAAGGCAGAAGACTGAATGTAAGGCAGGTGGCAGTGAGTCAGAAGAAATAAACATAAAGTTTGGTGTCCTCTACATATCAGATGCTACAGCACATCCTCCTACGTTTGCTGCCAGCTCCATCAATATGAAGAAGGGGTTGGGAGTGAGGAGCAAAAGGGAACCCTGGTGGGAACCCCACCTCCTGAGGAAGAACAATTATCCTATATTGCATTCTGGGGTCTCTCCTAGAAGAAAGAGCAAACTCACTTGAGGGTAACCCCTTCCACTTGTGCTGAGGGTGTCAGCTGTGTCTGAGGTATCCAAGACAGCTGATAATTGTCCATACTGATATCATAAAAACTGACCCTCATCTATGTCCAGGAAGTAGGTCAACTAGTGCAATCTCTGTGCCACACACAGGGTAGTATCTGAATTCACAAAGATCAGAGGACTATTTTTTTTTTTTAAATAAGTAGGTAACCTTTCTCCTGTACTCACTCTATCTAGTATAGGAAATTTTTGGGAAATGCTGCAGTGTTGTTTTTGTTACAAATGCCAGATTTTTTTTTAAGTAATTTGATTTTTTGCATATCTCAATTTTTGGGTGCCCAGCATGATACCTTATAGAGAACTGATTTTTCACAGAGAGTGCTGAGCACCCATCCTTGGAAACCAGGCCCCTTTAAGATGTCTCAAGTTGGGCATCCAAATCATTTGTCATTTTTGAAAATCTTGGCCAAAGGTAATGGCAAAGTTTAAGGGTACTTATGAAAGACACCCAGCACTTTTAGTATCTTGGCTCTCTTACAGCACTTAGCATACACTAGTTCAATAGCTGCCCATGAGGCAGGAGTAGAAAATATGAATGCTCATCCAGAATCGGATCATTTCCCCTGAATGTCTCATACTCATTTAGCCGTGGTTCTCCTCTTACATGGCATATACTGAATTGTCCAGTGTACTACAGCATGACTGCAATAGTGCATGTTGCTTTTCTCTCCTTATTAATGTTTCTTGTCAATTTCTAGTGCCTCTTAGGATCTCTCCTCCTTTTCAGTCCTCTTTTCCTTTGCTACCTTCCCCCTAAGGTCTGATTAACATTAGACGAATTCTGCCATTGGATGCGTGGATGAGACTCCTGAAGGAAATTGATGGGAGCTCTGCCTGTACATCAAATGGAAGAAGTTCACCCCATGGCTTATGCATAAAATCATTTTTTTTAAATGGTCTAGTGGAATTCTTATATTGCAAATTACTATTTCTGTAGTAACATAAGGTCAAATGCTGGTGAAAGGCACTGGTAGTCCAGAACCTAGGAAGAACTGTGCAGTTAAGCTCTGCCTCATGGCAGCCCTAGTAGTATCTTGAGGCAGGAGAACAGAACAGATGCATGGGCTCTGGAGCCCTCCCCCTTCATGGGTCCCAGCGCTTGTTCTCTAGCCTGAGCCCCGCGAGCCCGAGTCAGCTGACATGTGCCAGCAGTGGGTGTTTTATTGACGTGTAGACATACCCTTAGTCTGGCCATCTGTATATCATAGGCTATAGAACATAATCCAGTTATTCCTCTACTGAACCTCAAAACTTGTCTGACTAAAGCAGGTCTTCCAGCAAGACATCCAGTCTTGATCTGAAGACTCCAAGGGATGGAGAATTCACAATTTCCATTGATAGTTAATTCCAAGGGATAAGCACTCTCACTGTTAAAAATGTACACTTTATTTCTAATTTGAACTGTCAGCCTGCCACAGAGGAACCTTAAACCCCCGTGGCTGCATGGCACACTCCTAGCTGACAGGTCATTTTCGTAGCTGCCAGTTGGGAGTATGAATGGGGAGACTGTGGGCAGTGGGAGTGGCAGCTGCCCAGGCTCTGCTGGTGCTGTATCGGTTGTGTGGATAAGAAAACAGCTTCCATTTCTGGGGCCTGTCTTTCTGGCATCTTTCAGAAACACTAAATTCACTTAATCAAAAATAAAAATAAAGGTTGACCGATGCCAAGAATTTCACCTTAACATAGCTTTACGATGGGAGAGAGACACCTCAGCCTTAATTATAGCCATGCGAATGTGGTGCTATTATAGGCTGTGTCCTTCTTAAGTTCAAATTGTTCTATCATTACACTTGCTGTGTAATTGAGTTCAAAAGTTTCAGACCACATAATTTTCCATAAAGATCATCACCTCAAGAGGAAATCCTTCTGAACTGAGTTTTAGAACATCCCTTATGGCGTGATTCTATGGCTTTTGTTTTACAGTATAACAAATGCACAAAGGAGGAAATGAAAGGGGCTATGCTTTCTGAGATGAAGAAGCAGATTTTTTTTTTTTACGGGCAGGAAATATCTTCTATTTGTTTATTATTATGACGTTATATGTATTGTGGTAGTGCCTCGGAGTCATGGACCAGGACCCCATTGTGTGAGGAGCTATACAAGCACAGAACACGGTGCCTGCCCAAAAAGGCTTACAATCTAGGTAATATTTCTGATTATAATGTATCTTGAGGTGTATAGTGCTTTGTAAAGAACAAGAGTAGCATGTAGATCTAAAATTGCACTGAAGAAAAGTTAGGGGACAAATATGTTAACATAAGAGTCTGTGGGATACTCTGCCGGGGCAGATATTTATCCCTTGGGTTTCAAAAATTTTACATTAAAACTGAATATAAAAATTAGAGCTGAATGGGAAATGGTTTTTCCATCCTGGAAAAATTTAAAATATTGCAAAAAAATTTCCCATTCTGAATTGACAAAAGTTGACATCTCAGATGTTCACAAACCAAAAATGTTTGTTTATTTCAATAATTTTGAAACATTTTGATTTCAACACTTTTCCATTTTTAATTTTTTCTAGTGATAATTAGCTTACATTTCTAAAGACATCATTTCTGACTGGAAAACCGGATAATATCAATGTTTCACTTTGACAATTTTGCTTTTTTTTTTTTTTTTTTTTTTTTTTTTTTTAGTTAGTTGAAACTGACCCTTTTCCACCAACAGGTTCAGTTTTGATAAGTAGGAAAAAGATGTTTTGTTGAAAAATTCCCAACCAGCTGATCATGCTGTGTGGAGTGACTCAAGACCGTGAGTGCCTACCTGAGGGCAGAATGTCAAAACCAGGGCAGACACTACACACTGGTTTTATGTTCTATAATTAGATTTCACCAACCCAATAACAAATGTGAAGTCCTGGGTCACCATATTAGTCTTACCATAGAGTCACAGACAGTCCCGTTAGGCTCTCCAGTGTATCTTGCCATCCAGGCAAGCTGGACTTAGTGATAAATGATCACTTATGCCCAAAATATTTAGGTTGCTTCCAGTCCCAAGAGACCAGTTTCTTGCCCCAGATTGTTTGGTACCCTAGATCTTACACCAAGAACAACGCCTGTATCCAATCCTATAATAAACTATCTAAAGGTTTTATTAAGTAGGAAAAAGAAATATGAGTTATTTACAGGTTAAAGCAAGCAAACACATACACACAAATGAGTTGCAATCTAAATCCTAAGAGTGACAGAGTTGTACTGATCTGTCAACATCTTGGAGAGCAAACTCAAATGGGGTGAGGGAATCTCTTGCTTCGGTTTAGAGTCTCTGGCCCTGTGAGAGTTCAATAGCTAAGCAAAGAAAAAAAATTCTTGTGTCCCTGTTTTATCTTTTACATTTGTCCTTCTAGTCCCTGACACAAGCTCCCTTGCACATAACGTTTCCATGGTATGATAGGGCCATTCACCAGTCATTTGTGGTGTGACATTTCTTAATGGTCTGTTTAATCTTGATAGGCCTCTTAATGGGCAGGGAGGGGACGATTCCTGTGGCTGGATTCACAGGTTCAGAGCAAACATTTTCAAAGTTATAAACCAAAATGTACATATTTCCTTATAACGGGTCGGCAACCTTTCAGAAGCGGTGTGCTGAGTCTTCATTTATTCACTCTAATTTAAGGTTTCGCATGCCGGTAATACATTTTAACATTTTTTAGAAGGTGTCTCTCTCGGTCTATATTATATAACTAAACTATTGTCGTATATAAAGTAAACAAGGTTTTCAAAATGTTTAAGAAGCTTCATTTAAAATTAAATTAAAATGCTGATCTTACGCCGCCAGCCCACTCAGTCTGCTGCCGGCCTGGGGTTCCGTTCACCTAGGCCGGCAGTGGGCACTGAGTGGGACCGGCGGCCGGGACCCCAGCTGGCAAGGGGTCAGCAGCCAGAACCCCAGACCGGCAGTAGGCTGAGCGGTTCAGCCCCCTACTTCTCAGCCCGCTGCCAGTCTGGGGTCCTGGCCCTGCCCACATAGAGTGGGTACCTACCTTCTCCCTGGTTTTAGCCCATTTTCTTCCTCTCTGCACTGAGCTGAGGGTGGAAGTGCACTGAGTACAGGGCTGGGGGTGAAGGAGTAGGTTGGGGTGTAGGGTCTGGCCAGGAGCTAGAATGAAGGAGGGGGCTCAGGGTTGGGGCAGAAGGTTTTGGGTGTGGAGTGCTTACCTGGGTAGCTCCCATTTGGTGCGAGGGGTGCAGGTGGGAATGTGGTGGTGGGGGGTGTAGGAGCTCCCATTTGGTGGTCAGGATGGGGGTGGGGATGTGGGGGGTGCAAGAGGCAGGGCATGGGGTGTGTGGGGGCTGGGTATGTGGGGGGGTGCAGGGGTCAGGGCAGAGGGCTGGGGACATGTGAGGGGGTGCTGGAGTCAGGGCTGGGATCGTGGGGGGGTGCAGGGGTGTGTGTGGGGGTGCAGGGGTCAGGGCAGAGGGCTGGGGATGTGAGAGGGGGGTAGGGCGGGAGCAGGGTGGGATTTGGGGCTGGTGTCTGACGCTTGGGGGAGGAGTGCTGGGAGCGAGGACTCTGGATTCCTAGGTTTCCAGCTGGGCTCTAGTTGTTTGAGGGGGTGGGGGCAGATGGAGACTAGGGCTCCGGACTCTTGGGTTCTGCCCTCAATGCCGGAGGGGAGTGGGGTCCAGTGACCTGGGGTGGTGAAAGAGGCACGACTCAGCTATTCCCAGAGTCCAGCAGGTGGTGAGCCGCAGCCCCCGGGTTCGGGCTGTGGGACGCGGCCTGCCCCAGTACAGAGCCAAGCTCATCCCGGCACCGGGGCTCCAACCCTGGGGCAGGCTGCCTGAGTCCAGGGAGCGGGGCCAGCCGTGCTCGGGGCGGGCGGGCGCACGGCACAGCTAGGATCCAAGACCCTTCCCCACTTACAGGCCTCTCGGGCGCTGCGACTCCTGTGAGGCCGGGTCCCTCTTCTTGCCCCCGCCGGCGGGGCCGCTTCCCAGACATGCTAACCCGGAAACACAACCTCCTGCCGGAAGTGACAGAGGTCAGCAAAGCATGTGCAAATGCCAGCGGGAGGGGTAGAGAAGAACGAGCCAGACCGGGCAGGATTTTTAATGGCACGCTGCTGCCTGCCGGGGTCCCGGCCGCCAGCCCCACCCAGCGGGCTGAGCGGGGCTGGCGGCCGGGACCCCGGCAGGCAGCAGCGTGCCATTAAAAATCGACTCGCGTGCCATCTTTGGCACGCATGCCATAGGTTGCCGACCCCTGCCTTATAACATGGAATAATGACATTACAAGTGAGATTAATGCATGCAACAATTTACAAGCATCTCATAGTCAAAAAACGAAATACATTCTTATAAGACTTGTACCTATTTTGAACAAAACAAACATACAGGTGAGCTGGTTTGGTTTCCAGCTACGAGTTTGTCAGTTCTTAGCTAACACCTAGGGCCTTGGCCAGAGCTGGCACTTGGTTTACCAGTGTCACACCCCAATGCAAAACTGGTGTAGAAGAGGTATCACTGACTGACTGTGACGGGATGTGCTCCCACACTAGCCCTGCAAGAGCTGAATTTGGCTAGGTGGACCCAGTCAGCTAATTAGGCTTCAAACAGGGGAGCTTCAGGCTGGAGGCAGCTAAAGAGAGAAGCTCACTTGTGAGGGACAGGCAGGGCTTCTACAAAAGACAGGAAATTAGAAGCAGAGGGAGCTGCAGAGATGAGTTGCCTAATGTCCCTCTCTGGGAGGAGGGAGTGAAGAGACTGGCAAACTCAGAGGAGTGGGGTGGGCCAGAAGATATGGTGGAAGCAGCTCCGGGAAAGGCAGCAGCATGCAGGGAATGGAACTTTGCTGTTGTGTAGAGGGTCCTGAGTAGTACCTGGAGTAGAGGGTGGGCCCAGATTCCCCTGCCAGCCACTGCCAAAGTGGCACTGTCAGGCAGTGAATCAGAAGACTGCCTGAGACTGCTGGAGAGCAGGAACCCTGATACACTCCCCCCCTGGAAAGGGAAATCTCAATACTGACCTGGCTGGAGGGCTGATTCAAGAAGAGGACGCTGCAGCTCCTGAGAGCAAGAGTGGGGCTGCAAAGGAGAAACTGCTGGGGTGTAACTGCTGGAAGGGGTGTTAGCCAGATGGAGCTAATTCCCAGAACTGCTAGGAGGCAGCACCATCCAGCAGTAAGTATAGCAACCTCGTGACAACTGATGGAGAATGTGGGCATGATGGTCACCCAACAGAAGGGGTCAGTAACGGACTGTGCCTGACAACCCCTAGGTGAGGGGCAAAGAGAGACTGTCAGGAGGTTGAACCCTGCCACAAGAGGCCATAAGAGAGAAAGAACCCCTAAGGGAAAGTGAAAATGGAAATGCCCACAGTACAGACTCTCTTTGCTGAGGGAAGTTGTCCCTTACTGGGGTGGATGCTGGAATTGCCGCTCCCACAGAGGGGAGCTGAGAAACAACAGGGGTGGATCCATGCTATATGGGGACAGATATTGGAGAACCAGCCAAGACTGTAGGAAGCCTAAGTGTATTTACAAGACTGTACGATGGGGGTAGCTGGTCAACAGCAGCTGTTGTACAGAATCCTGCAGGAAAGAAGCAGGAGTTGTCGTAAGGGCCAGGAATGGGAAAGGTGCTCTGGGACTAGGAGGCCACAGGCCCAACCCCAAAGGTGCTATGGCTGTGGGAGCAGGGGACACCTGAAGAGGCAGTGCCCCTATATGGAGGGAAGCAAAGAGCCTTACGAGGAGGCAAGGACTGAGGCAAGGGCCCAGAGAGCACCACCCAAAAAGTGATTGGGTCAGAGGAGGATCTGCTTTTGGTGCGGGGAAAAGGGCCATATAAAGAGGCATTGCTCCCAAAGGGAAAAGAAAGACTCAGGAAATGGGCAAAGGTCAAGGCAAGAGAAAAGAAGAGCCAGTGCCCATAAGAATGGTGGAGAAGCCCAAGAGGCAGGTAAAGAAATGTGAAAGTTCCTGCATTAATTACTTTCCTCCCTGGGGCTTTAACACAAAGATCTTTCTTCAGCATGCCCATCATACCAAGTCTTTTGCGATTCCTGACTTCTTTCAAGGGTCTGTTGCACCAGATCCATCATAGCCTGTAAATTCTCTTTAAAAGGAATGACCTACTCCCCTACAAGTTACATGCAAAATCAAACACATTAGTCAGTGCATTAAAAACCTAGAAATCAAACTGTTTTCCACAAAATGTTCTGCAGTTTCCTGCAAAGTTGCAGTTGATGTTTTCTTACAGTTGTGCAAATTATTGCAGAGTGAGGAAAAGGGATATAGCTGAGTGATAAAAGCAAAAAACCCAAAATGTTAATGGAAGGAAAAGAGCCTATTTATTTCTGTACAGTCAATATCCCACATGGATTCTTAAAATAAAATGAAATAGAAGAGATAGATGATGACTATCAAAATATAGAATAAAAAGTTCTCCATATTTCAGGGATTCGTGGAGCCAAGGTTTTGTTTGAATTGGAAAGTGTAAATAGAAATCCAAACTTTCACAATTTTAGGGATGTTTATATCTAGGCTTCTGCTTAAAATCCATTTATTAAAAAGAAAATGTCCTTCACTCTCTCATATGAGTAAGCCAGGGCTTAATTCTGGACCCAGTTCTGTGGTCTTGACCCAGGAGGAAAGCTCCCACTGACTTCCATGGGAACAGTTTTGCTCAAGTGAGGATGGCAGATTTTGGACTGTTTATTACTACACAATTTAATAGGTTTTACTGACAATGGGTTATCTCTTGAGTTGTTTAAAACTGGCCTGAACTGAACACTACAATAGGAAAAACCCTGAACATCAGGGGAATTAAAATGACTGAATACTCTGTGAGGGTCTTTTCCATTTTATATTTTAGATTCTCTGACCATCTAATGCACTCTGACTTGCTCTGAATAGCATTACACTTATTGGGACAATTCTATTCTCAGTTCTGCCTCTGCAACCTCAGTGTCTTCATTTGGCCCATTGCACTTAAACAGTGTAAAGAAAGAATGAGAAGTAAACAGATCCCCTAAGCAATGCTATTTCTGTGGATTTGCCCCAAGTCTTAATAGTAAATTAGTTTTTGGAGGATGCTGCAGCTGCTACCTAGTAGATCAATCATTTGACTTTCATTAGATTTGACAGCTATAAATGCTTTTAGATGCAGAGGTCCCTTACAAATGAAATGCCATTCAACAGTCTAGGCTTAGGATAATTGCCTGAGACAGCACACAAGAAGCCCTAAGCTGAGATAAATATTTCAGTTTGCGTGGTATTCTTGAGAAACAAGAAAGAGGAGAAAAATAAATCTTGGAAAACAAATACTTGCCAGAAATAGATACTTCTGTACGTAACAGAACAAGAAATCTCTATACTGAGATCAGAAAATGAAAAACGGTTTCCCTTTTCTTGAAAGTTACTTTTATTACTAATTTACTTCTTAAAATTCCGTGAAGCCTATGCAGGAGACCAGCTTTACTAGGCAAACCTCTAAAATAAGGGCCTGATCCGAAGCCACTTGAAGTCCATTGGGCTTTGGATCATGCTCTACCTGATTCTAATTCTGCTCCACTTTTATTAGAAGATCATTCCCTTTAAACAGCTGACATGTCTTTCCGTTGAGTGCTCAACTAAAATGGGTTTCATTTTCCCCTCATGAAGTAATACCTGACCATTATAATAGTACAAAATCCAAACTTCCGAAGCCGTGGAAACACGCACTTTAAGTTTTCTTCATTACACGCCAAATTCTGCAGTCTGTATCCCAGTAACATTCCCATTGAAATGGATGGGAATTTTGACTGAATAAGGATTGAATAACAATAAGGATCTTATTCCAACTTCAAGTCTCCCTAAAGTTTGGACTACATTTCTTTTATGAAAATATGAGCCAGTGAGCCTAATTTCAGTACCAGGCAAACTGTTAGAAAGAACAGAATTATCAGACTCACATAGATGAACACAGTTTGTTGCAGAAGAACCAACACTGCTTTTGTAAAGGGAAATCATGCCTCACTATTCTGTTAGAATTCTTTGTGGGTGGCAACAAGCATATGGGTAAGAGTGATACAGTCAATATAGTTTAATGGTCAGTTGTCTTTCTGAAGATCCCAGGTCCCTCACCAAAAGCTCTAAAGGAAGCTAAGTAGTGGGATAACAGGGAAGGTCCTCAGTTAAAAGATAGGAAACAAAGGGCAGGAAAATGGTCAGCTCTCACAAGGGAGAGAGGTAAAGAGTGGGATCCCTCAGGATCTGTATCAGGACCTGTGCCGTTCAACATTAATGATCTGGAAAAGGGAGTGAACGGTGAAGTGGCAAAGTTTGCACATGATATGAAATTATTCAAGGTATTTAAATCCAAAGCAGACTGCAGAGAGTTACAGGGTGACTGGGCAACAAAATGGCAGATGAAATTCAACATGGATAAGTACAGAGAAATGCACATTCAAAATATTAATCCCAACTATACACATATAATGATGGATTCTAAACTAGCTGTTACCACTCAAGAAAGAGATCTTGGTGTCATTGTGGATAGTTCTCTGAAAACTTCAGCTCAATTCACAGCAGTGGTCAAAAAGGCTAACACAATGTTAGGAATTATTAGGAAAGGGATAGAAAATAAGACCGAAAATATCATGCCACTATATAAATCCATGGTGCACCCACACCTTGAATACTGCATACAGTTCTGGTTGTCCCATCTCAAAATGGGTATGGTGGAAATGGAAATGGTTCAGAGAAGGGCAGCAAAGATGATCAAGGGTAAGGAATGACTTCCACACCAGGAGAGACTAAAAAGATAAGGACTGCTCATCTTAGAAAAGAGAGGACTATAGACTTATATCATATCCCACCCCTTAAAGTCATAAGTGGTGTGGGGAAAAGTGATTAAAATATTATTTCCCACAATACAAAAACCAGGGATAATCTGATAAAAATAATACAAATGAGAGGAAATATTTTTTCATCCAATGCACAATTAACCTGTGGAACTCATTGCCATGGGTGGTTGTGATGGCCAAAATAATAACTGGGTTCAAAAAAGAACTAGATAAGTTCATGGAAGATAGGTCCATCGATGGCTATTGGCCAAGATGGTTAGGACATGACCCCATGCTCTGGGTGACCCTAAACCTCTGACTGCTGGAAGCTGGGAGTGGAAGACAAGGGTAGATCACTCCAGAATTATCCTGTTCTGAACACTCTCCCTGAAGCTCTGGTACTGGCCACTGTCGAAGACAGGATATTAAGCTAGATCAGGGATGGGCAAACTAAAGCCTGTGGGCCACATCTGGCCCGTGAGCTGATTTAAGCCGGCCCACAAGCTCCTGCTGGGGAGCTGGGTTAGGGGACGCACCATGTGGGTCGGCCCTGCACTGGCGCTCCAGCCGTGTGGCTCCCGGAAGCCGTGAGCTGGCCCCTCTCCGAGGGTTGGGGGCTGCTCCATGCTTAGAAGCCGGAGAAGGAACATGCCACTGCTTCCGGGAGCCCTTGAGGTAAACTCTGCTTGGAGCCTGCACCTTGGAGCCTCTCCCCATGCCCCGACCCCCTGCCCCAGCCCTGATCCCCCTCCCGCTGTCCAAACCCCTCGATCCCAGCATGGAGCACCCTCCTGCACCCCAAACCTCTCATCCCCAGCCCCACCCCAGAGCCTGCACCTCCAGCCGGAACCTGCACCCCTTTCCGCACCCCTGCCCCAGCCCTGTTCCCCCTCCAAATCCCTTGGTCCCAGCCCAGAGCACCCTCCTACACCCCAAACTCCTCATCCCCAGCCCCACCCCAGAGCTTGCACCCCCAACCAGAGCCCTCACCCCCTCCCGCACCCCAACCGCAATTTTGTGAGCATTCATGGCCTGCCACACAATTTCTATTCCCTGATGTGGCCCTCAGGCCAAAAAGTTTGCCCACCCCGAGTTAGAAGGACCATTGGTCTAACCCAGTACGGCAGCTCTTATGTTCTTATGGAAGAACCCAGCAATGTAAGAAAGGGTAATAACTCCAGTATTCACATGATAACGCAATACTTACAAAATCACAGAGAGAGAGATACGTAGGCAGGGATTCTCAAACTGGGAGTCGGGACCCCTCAGAGGCTCGCGAGCTGTCAACATCCACCCCAAACCCTGCTTACCTCCAGCATTTATAATGGTGTTAAATATATTAAAAAGTGTGTTTAATTTACTGGGGGGGGGGGAATCGCACTCAGAGGCTTGCTGTGTGAAACGGGTCGCCAATAAAAATGTTTGAGACCCACTGTAGTAGTAATATTTAGTACTTACTGTGTTCAAAACATTTTGCAAACATTGAAGTCACTAAGAAATGGAGGTGCTCAGGATTTGGTCCATTATCTAATCAATCTTTGTAATGCCCTTGGAAGGTAGGTAAGCAAGTATTGTTAGATTTTATTTATTTATTATTGTTATTATTTCTGTTGGTAGTTACAGCTGCTAGGAAATTTTTCATCAAAACAGTTTTCTGTCAGAAAATGCTGTTTTGATTAAACTGAATTTTTTGTGAAGTCATTATTGATTTTGAATAAATTTCCCAGGAAAAATATTTTCAATTATTTTGAAATGAAATTTAAAACAAAAATTTTGTTTGCAATTTGTTTTGTTTCACTTTTGTATATTGCATTCACATTACTGCTAACATGTCATGAATTAATAGTACAAAATGAGATTATGATATAATATTTTGACTATATTTTATTTTTAAAATAATTAAGGGCAGCTACTACTTAGTACAGATTGAAACATCTTATATTATTTTCTTATTCGAAGTGTCTCCTATTTGTGTTCTGATGAAACAGTTTGACACTTTGAACAAAAAACTATAAGCACTCAGAGTACTAATTAGAGTAGCTGTTTTCAATATCCTTGTGTTAGCCTGGAATCATTTTTCTAGGATAATGAAAACTGCTCCTCCTCTAGTTAATGCACTGAGTGTGCATATTTCTTCTTGTACTAGCCAACTTGTTTCACTTAGGGCACTAAATGGTCATTAAAGGCAATGTTAACTAGAAGTTTCCATCATTATTAACCTTGGCTAGATTTCAACCATCGATTTTAGATATGAAAAACCTTGTATTCTATTACTAATCCCTAAACTACTCGGTCTCCGGGGTGACCTTTTCACAATCACCTTTATTGCTTATGAATTCTTCATCTCTACTCTGACTTTTATGTTGTCTCTAATAAATTAAATCTGTCTCCGCTTTCAGAAGCCTGCTGCATAAGAATGGCAAAAGAATCTCCACTGAAGAAAGGGAAAAAATTCAACTTATATACAGAAGGATCTTTTAGTAAAATCAGTCCTTTCCATGGGATATTACAAAGTACTACAGTCCATGAACTGCATGTTCTGTATTTCAATCACTTAACACTTACTGATTTCAAGGGGAGGTGTGCATGTGGATCAAGGTCTTGCCATGATCCAATGGTCTGAACTGTAGAAAGGCATGGCATAGAAGTGTCCTTCTTCACGTGATACTTTTTTGCGTTAGTTCAACACTTAGCATGAATAAAAGTGAGGAAAGACAAAGGGAATTAGCGTAGTCAGAGGACCTTTTTAGTATAGCAGCTACTATCCCATGTCCCTTTCCCTCTTCATTTCCATATCCAAGGGGGCTGGTGTGACTAACAGACTCTGATCACTGACATGGTTATTCTGTATCATTAGTAATGGTTGAAAACAGTTACTTGACAAGTGAATGTTATGCTTGGGCCCACCCATTTCACAAGAGGTTAGTTTAATGTGGGTGGGCCTGTTCCTGTGGCTCTTGCTCTGTTTACTCATTCCTTACTCTCATGACCTCCTTCTAGCTTCAGTAGGCATTTGACTGAGTAAGGACCTCAGGAATTGCCCCCAAAACTGTAACAGGTCCATTTAATCCTATTTCAAAAGCTAGGGTTACGTCCGGTTTTTCCCAGACATGTCCGGCTTTTTGGGTACTCAAATCCCTGCCCGGGGGGAATTGCCAAAAAGCCAAACATGTCCAGGAAAATACCCCCCCCCTCCCCCAGTCCCCTGCTTACCTTGGCTCCAGCAGGCTGTGAGCTGCAGGCAGATTCCCCCGCGGCGGCTGCTGCTGCTCCCCCCGGACACCTCAGCTTTGTGTAGCTGAAGAGCCGAGCTGCCCCAGCGCTACCGGCTTCACGGTTTGCCGGGCAGCCCCCAGATCTCCAGACCCTGCGCCTCCAGCCGGGCGCTTCCCCTCCCAGGCTCCGGCTGTGCTGGGGAAGCACCCACCTGGGGGCGCAGGGTCTGGAGATCTGGGGGCTGGCCGGCAAACCATGAAGCCGGTAGCGCTCAGGCAGCTTCGTGTGGCTGGGAGGGAGGAGGGGGAATGCGGGGCACTCAGGGGAGGGGGTGGAGTTGGGGCGGGGACTTTGGGGAAGGGCGGGGCTGGGGAGGGGAAGGGGCGGAGTTAGGGAGGGGAAGGGGCGGAGTTGGGGCAGGGGCGGGGCCAGGGCCCCGTGGAGTGTCCTCCTTTTTTAAGGTTTAAATATGGTAATCCTATCAAAAGCTATGTTTTGAACTTAACCTGCAGTGATCAAACCACCACCATGGCAGCCTCTGCAGTTAAGTAGAAAAAGCAAGAATTTCTTGTAAGAAGTGATGACTCTTTCAGTGGCTAGAAAACCATCCCTTGAAGGAAAACCCCCATGAATGAAAACAGTCATCAGCTCTGAATGTGGAAAGGTGAGGTCTTCAAATTTTACTAAATCCAGATTTGCAAAGGTACCTGTGGGACCTTGATGTTCAATTCTTGTTAATTTTAATGGGGTGTCTCAATTCCTTAAGGTGGTTTTTGACAGATCTTAGTCATCATTTTTAACACTAAGATGTTGAAGGGCCCTAAAAATTGTAACTAAAAATGTGTTTTGTTTTTTTTTTTTATTAAATTGTTTTTCTGTTGTATGGTGTGATGGGGTGTCCACACAAGGCAGAGCAGATTGTTAGGTTAATTTACCTGATAGGCTGCACCTGGAGAGAGCCAGGGATTGAAAGGCTGATTGATGATGGAGCTCTGCTGAGAAGGAACAGGCAGAACTGGTATAAACCCAGGAAGTTGGCAGCAGAATAGGGCTACAGGGGAAGTAGTCTGCAGTTGCTCCCTGGGAGTTTGGGCTGGGAGGAGGGAGTTGGACTGGTAAACTCAGCGGGGGGGTCACAAGTTATAAGAAGGAGTCTAAGGAAATAGCAATAGTATCTAGGAGTAAGCACACTATAGTTAGTAAACATAGGGTCCCTGGACTGGAACCCAGAATAGATGGCAGGCTCAGGTTCCCCTACCGGCCACTGAGAGAAGTGGCAGTCTGGGCAATGAAGGGAAGACTGCCATTTTGGATGGAGAGACTGACTTGGCCAGAGAGCTAAGCCATGAAGAAAGAGCACCTTGAGTGAGTGAAAGAGAGAGAAAAGAGCATGCGAATGAGCTGCAGAAGGGGGTGTTGGAACTAGAAGGACTTAATCCCCCAAGCAGCCAGGAGGAGCTGCCCTAGCAGTAAGTGTACCCTGTGACATATGGGTTACTGTAGTTTATAGGAATAGGGTAGTATCCCAATTTGTGAACCCTAGAGTGGTACTTGCCATATTCTATGCTTTAGAGCAGCGCTTCTCAAACTTTAGCAGCTGGAGGACCCTCATTTTGATTTAAAAATTTTCACAGACCCCCAAGCTGGCTTCTAAATTTCCCAGGGGCTGCTCAACCCCCGCTCAGCCCGAGGCCCCACCCCACTCCACCCCTTTCCCCAAGAACCACCCCGCCCCATCCCTTCCCGCTCTGCTCCACCCCTGCACCTGCTCTTCACTGCCTCTTTCTCCCCCTCCCCTTCGCGCACCCCGTCCCCACTCCTCCGCCTCCCTCCCATTGCCTCCTGCATGCCACAGAACAGCTGTTGAGCGGCATGCAGCAGGCACTGGGAGGGAGTGGGAGGAGTTGATCAGCAGAGCCAGCGGCCCCAGACATGACTCTTGGACCCCCTGGAGTGCCCTCGCAGACCCCCGTTCAAGAACCGCTGCTTAAGAGTGTAGAATCTCAAAAAAACAGTCAGAGCAGCGCTATGTATGTAGTTAGACCCAGTATGTTTGTGGTTAGTAAACCGTTATTGTGGCCTCAGCTATGCCTATGTGTTTTCTTCATGCTACCGTTGTACTGTCTGGTTTCTATTGTCATCGACTCCTTACTTCATTTTCTACTGAATATTATTCTAGTTAATTCCCTAATGTAAATGCATTTCTGCATGGATTATCATATACAGAAGGGCTAACAGAGATTATGTAAACCAAACCCATTTTTTCCTTAATGAAAGAGAAGAAAATCTTGACTGACATAATCGAAAAAAGAAGCTGCATTGTGATGGAAGGAGGGAAAGAAAAGTATGGACAATAAGAGGAAGGGAAGAGAATAATGTATCGTTGAAAGAGATACACGCAGAAATTAAGTGCACAGAGAAAACGAGAACATGAGAGCAGCTGTGAAAGAAGTTTTTTTGTTTTTTTTTTAAAGGGACCTTGTAGATACAACAACTGGCAACAGGAATCACCCTGGTCAAGTAGACAGGGTACTGGACTAGGCGAATGAAAATCTCATTCCTATTCCTGTCTCTGATGCTGACCTGCTGTGTGACATTGAACAAGCCTCGTCACCTGTGTGTGTGTGTGTGTGTGTGTGTGTGTGTTTCCAGTCTCACCATTTATCCGCCTTGTCTTTAGAAGAGGGACTGTCACTTGCTAATTGTTTGTACAGTGCCTAACACAATGAGGTTCTAGTCTTACCTGAGTCCTCTATGTGCTGCTGTAATGCAAATAAGGACTGGAAAAGACTTTAGGAGCTTTACCAGGAGAGAAGAATACAGACCGAGCTGGGCAGGTGGAATGAGTCAGAGGACTGAGGTAGGATTAGAATATTCCCATGGGCACAGATAGGACTTGCAAAATGTCACATGAACAAAAATACAGAAATTTGTTCAACTCTAGCCACAAGGGGGTACATTTTAAATGATTTATAGAGTCTGATCTATGATTTCCATTAACTTTATTGAAATTCATGCAACTAAGTCCCCTAATGGGAATTCCAACAGCTACACTATCTTTGTGTATTTTTATTTGCTTGACCTACTAGAAATTGCTAATTGCTAACTCTCCCATAGGTAGGTGTTGCACCAGCGGGCATAACGCTTGAATGTGAGTTCTGTGAGCCAGAATCATCCCAGGTATAACTCCTTTGCAAGTAGTGGAATTGCAGTAGGGATGAATTGGCCCCAAAAGCAATAAAAGACTAATTTATACAGCTATTTCAGGTAGGTGTGTGTTATGTAAAATAGGATAACTGATTGCATTACTGACATTGCAATAAAGAATGATGAAGTAAAGGGATATTTGTGTTTTAACTGTAGTAATAGCTTTGGCCACCCTTATTAATACAAAACATTTTGTACTCGGACTACACTGGGATTTTTTTCTGTTTATATGAATAAATAAGGAATCTAATTTCTAGTTCCTGCATCAGCTGCTCAGCTAATTAATCCAGCCCAGCTCTACAAAAGTCAGGAGAACAATGCTGATTTACATCCGCTGAATATCTGAACATCTATTTTCACTGATTTTAAGTGTTTTTTTTGGCTAGTTGGGTGCCTTTTTTCACTTCTTGGAAAAAGTGTTATAATAAATTTGTAACTCCATAATTTTGAGACAAAAGCTGTTGGCTGATTTAGCCCATGGCTGTGATCAAGTTAATCTCTAAACAATGACCACTTTAAAAGAAAAAATGGGAGGGGGTGTGGGTCAAGAGGAAAGCACAAGAAATATCCAGAATGGCAAGCAACGTATTTTATGCTGACGCCTCTGAACTGTATTTTGCTGGCTCATCATTATGTTGCATACTATCATTGACATTAATCAGTGCACATAAGATATATTTAGTAACACATTACTGAATGCAATTTAATTATTATGACTTTACCCTAACTATCATTAATCAATACCCATTAGTTTATGGTAACTCTTTAGTGTCGCTGAGTAAAATATTGCCCCATCTGTAACTTGGATGAAGAGAAGTATGTTTTCACCTACACCTCTACCCCAATATAATGCAACCCGATATAACACGAATTCAGATATAACGCGGTAAAGCAGTGCTCTGGGGGGGGACAGGGCTGCACACTCCGGCGGATCAAAGCAAGTTCAATATAAAGTGGTTTCACCTATAATGAGGTAAGATTTTTTTTTTTTTTTTTGGCTCCCGAGGACAGCGTTATATCGGGGTAGAGGTGTATATGCTGGTTTAATTTCACACCTGAATATATGTGCTTTCTTGAGTCCTCCTCATGCAATATTCTAGAAACAGGCATTTATACACTTGCTCCTGTGAGGATGATTTGAAAAGAAAAGTCACCAATAGCCTATGCAAACATCTTTTTATTTTTTTGAGAAAAAGGACTCTGTATCGTGCACTGATATGGAAGTAAACACATACAAGTAATCTTATAATAATCAATATGAACTTCTATTTAAGACCCTGCTCTTACAAAGCACTTAAGCACGCACATAGTTCCCTTGAAGTTCCATGCATGCTTAAATGTTTTGCTAGATTATGGCCTAAGTGAACATCAAAGTTTATTAACCTAGAGGTAAATCTCAGGTCATATTAAAACAAAGGGACAATAAATCTTGATGTTCAGCAAAACATTATGTTCAATATAGTATTGCATATATTTTGAATATATTCATCAGAAATATCTTGAAACGTCACTGTTGTGAAGATTTAATTTTATGATTGTAACTTTCTCCAAAGTAGCTTTCTAAATAGAGTATACAGTGGGAGGTCAGGGAGAAAACTGTTCTTGACATTTGATCCAGAAAAGAAGCACAGATTTGCATACTCATTTGGATTTCTTGAAACATGCAGTAAGTGAAAATATGCAGTGATGGTGTAGTTGTGTTGGTCCCAGATAGGTTGACCATATTTCCCAAAGGGAAATGGGACACCGCGTGGGGCTGGCCTGAGCCCCAGCCACTTGCCTGAGGGACCCTCCCCCCTGCAGGGCTGACTCCAGCCATTCTCCCAACCCCTCCCCCCGTGAGACTGTTGCTGGTTGCCCAAGCCCACCCGCCTCTGCCCTAGGCTGTCACTGGTCTCTTGAAACTTGCTGCCCCCTCCTCCCCACCCCCCGGAGGTTATCGCTGGTCACTCGAACCTGTGCGCTGGACCACTTCCTCTCCCCCCACCCCTGCCTCCCCCTGCACGGGGCTGGCATCTCCGCTTGCCCTTCCCTGCACTTTCCTCCGCACCACACCCTACCCCACTTTTTTTGACAAAAATGGGCATTTGTCCCATTTGCTCTTGCCAACTGATCAAACTTTTGCCAAAAAAAAGTCGGGATGGCTGGGACAGGGCTTAGAAAAAGGATTGTCCTGGCCAAAACGGGACATATGGTCACCCTAGCCCAGGATATTCGAGCAGCAAGGTGGGTGAGGTAGTTTCTTTCATTGGACCAACTTCTGTTGGTGAGAGAGACAAGCTCTTGACCTTACACAGAGCTCTTCTTCAGATGTGAGAAACTTAAGTGAAAATAGTTATTGATTCCCAAGGAGGAAACCAAGGAAGCTTACCAATTTCTCACATATAAACCTTCAGCTACTCATTATCGGATTTTTATCTTGTGTAGGATGATAGTGCGTGGAGGGGGGGGGGGGAAGAGTGGGTTGTCCACACAGGTGAACAAAGAGTTAACAGGAGTCTGAGAGCTGAGTCGATCTTGACAATCCTGGAGGGTGTGTCAGGCTTGATCTGTTATAAGACCCAGCTGAGAAGGAGCTGGGTCTTCCTCATAAAAAAAGGAAATGAAAGCTACATGAGAAAATCCAGGAGTGGGACCCACAAGGGAGAGGGTTAGAATTCATAAAATCATAGAAGATAAGGGTTGGAAGAGATCTCAGGAGGTCATCTAGTCAAACCCCCTGCTCAAAGCAGGACCAACCCCAACTAAATCATCCCAGCCAGGGCTTTGTCAAACCAGGCCGTAAAACCCTCTCAGGATGGAGATTCCACAACCTCTATAGGTAACCCATTCCAGTGCTTCACTACCCTCCTAGTGAAATAGTGTTTCCTAATATCCAACCTAGACCTCCATTGCTCCTTGTTCTGTCATCTGCCACCACTGAGAACAGCCTAGCTCCACCCTCTTTGGAACCCCACTTCAGGTAGTTGAAGGCTGCTATCAAATCCCCCCTCACTCTTCTCTTCTGCAGACTAAATAAGCCCAGTTCCCTCAGCCTCTCCTCATAAGTCATGTGCCCCAGGCCACTAATAATTTTCGTTGCCCTCTGCTGGACTCTTTCAAATTTGTCCACATCCTTTCTGCAGTGGGGGGCCCAAAACTGGACGCAATACTCCAGATGTGGTCTCACCAGTGCCGAATAGAGGGGAAAAATCACTTCCCTCGATCTGTTGGCTATGCTCCTACTAATGCAGCCCAATATGCCGTTAGTCTTCTTGGCAACAAGGGCACACTGTTGACTCATATCCAGCTTCTTATCCACTGTAATCCCCAGGTCCTTTTCTGCAGAACTGCCACTTAACCAGTTGGTCCCCAGCCTGTAGCAGTGCATGGGATTCTTCCATCCTAAGTGCAGGACTCTGAACTTGTCCTTGTTGAACCTCCTCAGATTTCTTTTGGCCCAATCCTTGAATTTGTTTAGGTCACCCTGGATACTATCCCTACCCTCCAGCCTATCTACCTCTCCCCCAAGCTTAGTGTCATCCACAAACTTGCTGAGGGTGCAATCCATCCCATCATCCAGATCATTAATGAAGATGTTGAACAAAACCGGCCCCAGGACCGACCCCTGGGGCACTCCGCTTGATACTGGCTGCCAACTAGACATCAAGCCATTGATCACTACCCATTGGGTCCGACAATCTAGCCAGCTTTCTATTCACCTTATAGTCCATTCATCCAATCCATACTTTTTTAAGTTGCTGGCAAGAATACTGCGGGAGACCATATCAAAAGCTTTGCTAAATTCAAGGTATATCACGTCCATCACTTTCCCATATCCACAGAGCTAGTTATCTCATCATAGAAGGCAATCAGGTGGGTCAGGCATGACTTGCCCTTGGTGAATCCATGCTGACTGTTCCTGATCACCTTCCTCTTGTCCACCGTGCTTCAAAATGGATTCCTTGAGGACCTGCTCCATGATTTTTCCAGGCAGTGAGATGAGGCTGACCAGTCTGTAGTTCCCCAGATCCTCCTCCTTCCCCTTTTTAAAAGTGGGCGCTATATTTGCCTTTTTCCAATCGTGTGGGACCTCCCCCGATCGCAGCGAGTTTTCAAAGCTAATGGCCAGTGGCTCTGCAATCACATCAGCCAACCCCCTCAGCACCCTCGGATGCATTGCATCCAGCCCCATGGACTTGCGCATGTCCAGCTTTTCTAATAGTCCTTAACCTGTTCTTTCACCACTGAGGGCTGGTCACCATCTCCCATACTGTACTGCCCAGTGCAGCAGTCTGGGAGCTGACCTTGTCTGTGAAGAATTCCCACGCTCTGGGAGATGATCCGCAGGGAAGCTGTAGGAGAGGAGCTAGCCCCCAGTGATAGGCCCTGGGAAAGGGACAAGGCTTCAGGCATAGGCACTGACTTCTGCTTGACCCCCATCTGCCCCCGGCCTGCCCTGACTCCACCCTGCCCTGTCCCCTCCCACCCCCATTCCAACCCCTTCCCCAAAGTCCCCGCCCCAGCTCCTTCCCCAAATCCCCACCTCCTCCCCTGAGCACGCCACGTTCCCATTCCTCCCCCCTCCCTCCTGGAGCTTGCTACGCCGCCAAACAGGTGTTTGGCGGTGGCAAGCGCTTGGAGGTAGGCGGAGGAGCGGGGATGCAGCGTGCTCGGGGGGGGGAGGAGAAGTGGGGGAGTGAGGAGAGCTTGGCTGCCGGTGGGTGCAGAGCACCCACTAACTTTTCCCCACGGGTGCTCCAGCCCCGGAGCACCCACAGAGGCAGCGCCTATGGCCCAAGGGAAGCAGCCTTGGGCGTTGGTGTTACACAACAGGAACAAGGAGCATGGGAGAACCTGGTGGGACTTAAAAGCACTAGCCTGGCTGGGCAGAGATTGCTTTAATTGGGCTTGATTTGTTTGGGATTTTCGGTGTTCTGCTGGGGGAAGTCTGGGAGCCTGCTACTCTGAGAGAAGAGTGGGACTACAGAGCACCCCAGGATGGACAGATGATGCTGTGTTGATTATTAGAATTGTGTGGGACACCTGTTGTACAGGACATTGGTACCCCAGAAGGCATGAGACTTTAAAGTGACCTGGCTAGAGGGCTATGTCCTAAGAAGGAGCAGACTACCATAGGCACCATAAATGGAGAAGATGAAAAGTATCTCAGATGCCATGAGGACAGTAGGATTTTCAGCTCTTCTCTATAGTCCTAGAGAGCACCCCAATGTAAGAGCCTTTTATGGTGAAGTTAAGTGGGTTGACTTCCTGATGAGTGGGGGCAGGGCCTAGCTCCTGGCCAGTCTGACTCTAGAGTCTTGGAGGAGGGACTTGAGATGCTTCCTTTTTAGCAGCTCCATTCAAGTGGGTGTGGGACAGAGGAGTGCAGTTTGCAGACTAGGGGTTTTCAGCTCCGTTGCCACACATCTGTTCTGGGGGGATCGCTTGCTTTAATGCGCCCAGTCCCTGCTCTTCCCAATTTCCCCTCTGGCTGGTCGATGATGAGAGAGCTCTTGGGACCTGCAAGGAGTAAGCTTCCTCTTTGCCTCTGCAAAGCACCTCCCTACATTCTGAGGGTACTGAGCATCTTCTACCACCCACCCATGCTGCTGCATCTGTAACTATAGACTTAGGCAGGCAGTATTGGTAGCAGGAGCTACTCTAAGCTGTCTACCAGCAGAGACCAGATAAAGGTTTTTCAGGGACTGGAGAGAACTTACTCCCTTCAGATCCAAGAGTTGGCACCCAGGGTTACCTCTGAGGGGAATGATGATGTATGTATGTATTTAGATGAAATAAAGGGCCCAAATATTTTAACATAACCAATCACTGTCCAACATTAAACAGTGTTAAACAAGGATGGGGGTTTGGTATACAGAGACCTCAGCCTGCTTTTTCCTATGGCAAACATACCATTACAAATTTTTAACCTTCTTTTAGTAAAGATAAAGAAAAGACGGAAAAAGAGTTAAAGCATTTGAAATGTGAAGTATTAAGTAAGGCTTTCATCTCAGCCACAGTCCTTGTTCTCTTTCCTTTTAGCTGGAGAGAGATTTTAGACAGAGAAACCCACCCCCAACTTCTTTGACTGCCTCAGAGGGCCCAAAGATGGTAATAACTGCTCTTTTGGGGAAAAGAGAAGTTAGTTGAGATGAGAAGAGATGAAGCTGTTGCTGCTGCTGAAGTTGATCCTGTTTTATTTCAGATGGTGGTTGGGATTGAGCTGGAACTGGTAGGGGTGGAGGAGTCATCTGGATCCCTCTCTCTGACCCAGTTGGTCAGGATGTCCCTCAGGATTAGAATGAAGAAGGTCTGAGGTCCCAGGAGATGGTGGGAGTGGCAGCCATGATGGTGAAGTTTACCCCACTAACCTCTGTCTGTCCTCCCCCTACCTCACCCCCTCAAAGTCTTTCTTTTGGATTTCAGAAAGGGAGTGGTGGGTGGAATAGCCCATCCCCTCATTATTTTATCCACCAATTAGACTTGTCATTGATTGTCGGTTCCACGTCTGCTGTTTTTACCAAGCATGATTTTAACATAGTCCTTGAATTATATCAGCATGACTTTTTGTTTGGGCTAATTTAGTCTGTTTTGTACTTTTGCACCTGTTTATAACATTCTCTGATGAAAATAAATTGACCTATTTTCTTGGCTACCATTGTGTCCCTTAAAATACATTTATTTATGTTACAGCCCAGGTTCCTCTCAAATGAAAATACAATATTACTTAAAATGCATGGTAAAACGAAGGATCATATGGACAGAGTTCTTCTGTTGAAGACATCTTCCTAAAATCAATTGCTTTTACTGCACTCCGAGATTGTAAATACAAATGTGGCACCTCCAGCATTTATAATACAGAGCTGTGTGAAAAATGAAAAACATCACTTGCAGATAATTTAATTAAAAATATTCTGAAGTTCATCAAATAAATTATTCAATGACTATTATTCAACCAGCTCTACTTATTAACCTAAATGCCAGCAGCAGCTATGTCTCGCTGCAGTCCAACTCATCTGGAAGACTTATAGGGCAAATCAGCTGTAGCATTAAATTAGAGAGGCTCATCTCAAATCCCTTGATCTCTCTGTTTTATGAACTTTAGTGAAATATAGATATGGATCCAGATTTTGTAGCTCAGGCCCCTACACAGTTGTAGGTCAATGGGAGTTTGCTTGAATAAAAACTGAGAGTCCAATCTGGCAAAGACGGATGTACATGTTAGGACCGGGGCCGGCTCCAGGCACCAGCCCACCAAGCTGGTGCTTGGGGCGGCACCTGGAGGGGGGCGGCGCGGCGCTCCGGCCCCCGGGGAGAGCGGGGCCACGGCCGGGCTCGCCGCCCTCCCCTCGGCGCTCTGGCTGCCCTCCCCCGTGCGCCCTCCCCCCGGCCGCCGGGGGGAGAGAGGAGCCCCCGCCAGGGCTCGCCGCCGCCCTCCCCCCGGCCGCCGGGGGGAGAGCGGGGCCCCCCGCCGCGGCTCGCCGCCCCCCCCCCCGGGCCCCGGGCCGCCCCCCCCCCCGGCGCCCCCCCGGCGGCAAAAAAGCCAGAGCCGGCCCTGGTTAGGACTTCACTCCTGTTTAAAGCTGGGGCTTCAGTCTCTGCAGGATTTGCTTGTTAAAGAAGGTAAGATGGGGGCAGTCATAAAGGGTTTATCAGCACAAGTTTGCTCAGAAATGGGAAGCCCTTAGGGTGTTAAGGTGATCCCAAGACTGTGTCAATAAATCCATTATACAATAGCACACCACACTATGTATACAGTACGTGCCACAATTTACAAATAACTATTCTGCAAATATTTAGAGAATTTGAAAATGTGTATTGGCAATTTTTTGTAGCCATCCACTTGAAAACCAGGTGCCTTAGTTGTCATGAGTCCAACTGTACAGACTTTAAATTGAGAGGGAAAGAAAGCTATCAATCACACATTTTAAACCTCAAAAATAGCTTTTCTGTACAAAATAATACCTAGATCTTATATAGTACTTTTCATCAGTAAATTTCAAAGCAACTTACAAGAAGGTGAGTACCATTATTTCCATTTTGTTATAATGAATTTAAGGAGTTATATTTGGCAAACTGCCATTATTACCTTATAAGCTTTTTGGTGGCAGGGAATATCTTGCTATCGCTGCACAATGTAGTGAGACCCGATCCTATTTGGGGCCTTCAACTGTGGTATTCCCAGAATATTAAATAATAATATTTTCTGTATATCACTTGGATTTTCCTTTTCCTTTATTTAATTTTCTAGTTAATTTTTATGTTAAATCTAGTGTTCATGAAAAGTGCAGGAATGACAACTCTGAAATCTTTTTAGCTAAAGGACATACATAACAACTTTTTCTTTGTTACACTGTCGCCTGGCTTTGAAGCATTTATCCAAAAACTGAACCCTCTCTATCCATTCATTAACCCCCTAAACCATCCATTCATTCACAATCCCATTTAAATAATTCTTCTCTGTCTGTCACTAGCTAGGCTCAGATTGTTTATCTACACACTGTCCCCAAAGATGTTTTCTATTCTCTCCATTTAGGAATTTCTTCCATGCTTTTCACCAGGTTTTTTTGGCCACATGGTCAAAATGTCACCTGCAACTTTGCTATTTTTCAAAATCTACATTTAAAGAATTTTTTTTGCTCACTTTGCTGCAATACATAAAATCCTCCTTTGTATATCCAGCGGCTAACAACATTATAGCTTCATAATAATCTCTGCAGCCAAAGGCTACTTCAGTATTTTGCAAGTAGGGATTAAAATCATTGGTATGACAACTGTATTGCTTTATGTACTGTTACGATCATGGGTAAAGGCATTTTAAGTTGCCTGGCTTTTCGTCAGTTTTTAATGCTAGGTAGACTGCACAATTAGTGGATTTATGTATTTAATTTTCTTTTAGAAGAATAGCTTTTAATTCTGTGCATCTGGATAATAAATTATTCATGCAGCACCTGAAATTAACTGCTATGTTCCCAAATAAGCAAATATGCTTTGCAAATAAAATAAATCCTATTTAGTTATTAGAACAATAGAAATTAGAGCTGGGAAAGACATATTAAGTTTTCTTGTCCATCCTATTAGGAATGTTGAAGGATTGTTTCTACCTTTTATATATCAGTTTTTCTTGATGGTCAGCTTAAATGATCTTGTTTGTTTTCCAGTTTAATGTAACCTACCAAGAGAGAGAAGGAGACTTTGGATGAACATAGAAAGTTTGGAGGTCTTAACAAAACAACCCTCCAAAGTCCATGGGAGCTGCTGAGTACTTATTACTCTTGAAAAATGAGTGGTGAAATGCTGGTCCATTGAACTCAATGGCAAAAATTACATGGACTCCCATGGGCCAGCATTTCACCACATGTGCCCAAATATGGGTTTGAGCTTCATTTTAGTCTCACATTTTTTAAAAAAAATCTTGACCTGTGAGTTCTGCCGCAGCTCTTTCACAGCAATGAGGGCTGGCTTCAAATGTCCAGAAGTTCCATTAACAGTTAGCAGATACCACTGGCTTGAGCCCCCACCCAGAAACCTGGAAAAACTAAGTATCTCCCTGGGAGTCCTTAGCAGGCAAACTTCCCCACTTGTCAGTCTGTGTACAAAACAAGTAAAATTTTACTTGGGGTCAGGGGAAAGAGGTCTCTTTGTTCCATGCATGACTAGCAGCTGAAATAAATAACACAAACCACCCCCATACATCCAGAAAGTTTGAGATGGTTGATTTATGTTCTGCCATTTTGAACAACACAATTTATTGTAAATAAAGCTAATGGAACCGGAAACTCATTAAACTCTATTCTGAATGTGATTTCTGCTGCCAGCAGTCAGGAAGTTACACATTATGCACACTGTCACTTGATTCTTTTGTAGATCCCTAGAGTATCACCAAATGGCTCACTCTAGAGAATCGCGTATGATATCCATTTGTAAATAATGAACCGCTTATTTTTCAGAACAGTAATCCTTATCTCAACTTCCACCTTCTGTATTTGCCTCTTAGCTCAACTCAGAATGAAAATTCCCTCTTTTCCTCTCCATATTCCCAGAGCCAGGTGTTTTTCCAGCTGGGGCAGCTCAGGAAGGCTAGTTCCCTGTGGAATTCATCTTTATTTTTTACTGGACTTGCTGCCAACCCATGTGAACAGTTTTCTTCCCCATCCTCTTGCAGAGACTGAATTTGTGGCCTCTCCAATGTTTTCTGCACCTGTTGATGCAGCAGGAGCATAGGACCTGGTGTCAAACCCAAACTCTGATCCCCACACAGCAATTCACTGAACTGCTACTAGGCTGCTGTAACAACCCAGATTGCTAATAAGTTGTTCTAGTTGCTGCTGCAACAGATGTTGTTCCCACCTCTTTGTTGGCCGGTGATTGCTGGCACCACTGCCTGCCAGGAGCTAGCTCAAATGGCATCTCACTCTGTAACCAGGAATAGTCCTACAAACATGACCTGGCTGGATAAAGTTAAGTGTTAACTTTTGAAAATGGGACTTAGGCTACTAGGTAACTTGGATGTTCTGGAAAAATTTATCCCATGACTGGCTTTCAACTAGCTGGAAACCTTGAAAAATTGTATTATTATTTTGTGGGTCATGGACCGACTGTCTTTTTGTTCTGTGTTTGTAGCAACTAGCACAATGTGTCCAGGTCCATGATTGGGGCTCCTAGGTACTACCACAATACAAATAATGACATATACCACGTTACATGAGTGGTAATGGATGGAATACTATTCTCTCTGGCATAAGGCTTTAAAGATGACCTACAAAATAGGAAACAAATTGTTCTTGTACTTTACTCTTTTTTATGATGTATAAGGACTATCTCAATGATCGTTTTGATTTTTAAATGTCTGGTTGTGTTTTATATTCAAATGATCAGTTCCTAGCTTCCCTCTTTGCTGGAGCACGTTTAGCAAGTACTTTGGACCTTAATGTCACACTAGGCTGTAACCTGAGCTGCAGCTTCTCCTCCCAAAATCTGAGGGGATGGGTGCGAAGGGGATGCTTCATTTTTAGAGTCCTTAGGGGCTTCTCTATGCTAGCAAATTTCATGGCTGTAATTCTGGTAAAAATGCCAGAATCCTGCCTGTACTGTGAATTCCATGACTACTAATGCCAGTGGAGCTGTACCTATGGTAAGTTTATGGCAATGAAATTTGCTAGTGTCGATTCAACCAGATGGGGAAACAGATGGGGATATTGCCAGTCTCCAAGCATTCAAAAATCATGACATTTTAAAAATAACTGAGTTTTTAAAATTTGTCTGCTGGTGTTTTAGCTTTTATGATTCATATTTTCAAACTTTTGTCTGCAGCCAGGAGGTAAGAAACTTTTTTTAAATGAAAGCTGAAATACTGATGTGTTCATATTACTCCTGGAACTGGTGGTATAAGAAAAACACGCAATATCATGGCATGTGCAATAAAATCACAAGAGCTGGCAACAGTGGCAAGGTAATAGTAATAATAAAAAAAATGAAATTGTGTATAAATTATAAAGACAACAAATTACAGTTCACCATTAAAACTTCCCAGGGTGCTCAGTGTGACTTGGTCTGAAAAGGTATTGTGAATTGGCTGACAATAGACTGCAACTAAATACTGTTAGGTCGGTTGACTGGAGCAGGATGAGGAAGAAGTACTTTCAATTGAACATTGAAATAATATTAAAGTTCTGTCTGGTGTTGAAATTTTTTAAGTATGTGTTTAATATTTTAGAATCCCTGACAATTTTCCTCCAGCAAGGTGGTGGTTGTGTGGCAGTGGCTGTTGTTTGTTGTGGTATCCAATGTGGGGATGTTACTTTTGGTGGCTTTGATTGCATCTATAGTGCTGCATTTATTTTGCAAACTAATTGGGCTTCTTTTGGATAGGTTAAAAAATAACTATGCATGTTTGGGTGTAGTAACACATTCCTCTTCTCTTTGCAGCCGTGCACAGCTGATTGCTCTGTATGGCACTATGCAAGACTTAGGCCTGGTCCACACTAACCCCCCACTTCGAATTAAGATACGCAACTTCAGCTACGTGAATAACGTAGCTGAAGTCGAAGTACCTTAGTTCGAATTTACCGCGGGTCCAGATGCGGCAGGCAGGCTCCCCCGTCGACTCTGCGTACTCCTCTCATGGAGCAGGAGTACCGGCGTCGACGGCGAGCACTTCCGGGATCGATCCCAGAAGATCGATTTCTTACCGCCGGACCCGGAGGTAAGTATAGACGTACCCCAAGAGCAAGCTCTGGCCTCCCAGAAGTACAAGAAATTAGGATGCTGTCCGCCACCTAGTGGCCACATATAACAGTGAACTTAACCAAATATTGGAGTCTAAACCAGTGGCTGGATCCACTAATTATTCACTGACAAAAAATGTTCTTAACAGTGTTAAGGTTGCCCGATGGTACATTGTGCCCTTGCAGAATATCAAGTTCAACAAAACTCAAACTTCTGAAAATGAGGAAATAGAATTAAGGTACATGGCCTCTCCACCTCCTCTGCCTCCCTGGAGCCACAATAGCCACTGAGAATTATCTGCATTCACTCCATACTCCTGGGGGAATTCTGCGTGAAAAAATTAAAAATTCTGCGCACAATATTTTCAATTTTTGCATATTTTATTTGTCAAAGTAACACAATATAATCACACCAGTTTCAATTATTTTTGGTCATTTATTTCAAAATACCGATCAGCAAGTATGACTAACAATACAGACAACAAAAAAGATTCAGGAAATGTTTTTTGACAAATAGATTCCTTACTAGGCATATTAATACAGTTTAATTCATTTAAACTACAATATAGAACCGTATTTCCCGCGCCCCTCAGAAGCAGAGAAAGGCTTGGGGGAGTCATGGGTAATGGAGAAGCTGAGGGAGAGGGAAGTAATTGCTGGGAAGGAGTCTGGGTGTGAACTTGGAGGGTTGTTGGGTATGGGTGGGAAAAGTATGGAACAGTTTTTGGGGGGTGGGTGGGAAGGGATTGTTAGGAAGTTTCTCCCATGCAGACCCTAACTGACCCCTAGCCTCTCCCGTTCAGTCAGGCACATCTGCCCCTGTTCCCATGTGTCCCTGCACCCCCATGTGTCCTTGCACTCCCTGTCCACATGTGTTCCTCCACACCCACTCAGACACCCACTCCCCCATCCCTATGTGGCCCTGCACCTCCCTCCCCCCTGTGGCTCTGTGCCTCCACTCCCATTCAGCCTTTGCCCCAGTCTGTCCTCCCCCACTAGCCCTTTTGAGCCTCTGTCTAACCCCCCAGCAGCCCCATGCTATCTGTCTCCTCATAGCCCCTGTCTCCTGACCTGGCCCGACAGGCACTGTGAAAAAGGCACTGCAGTCTTTCTCTTCCCTAGGTCACCAGAAGCTGCTGCTTTGTTCTATCACCACCGTGCCCTCTGGTAGGCAAAAGGCGGGACTGCAGCAACTTTCTGGCAGAAGCTTTTTTTCTGCGCAAAACATTAAACATATGCATGGCTCATTAATTATGCGTGTGCACAGTGGTGCAGAATTCCCCCAGGAGTAACTCCAGCTGCATTCACTGTGTTAGGTGTAGCTGCATTGAATGGTGGAGGAATTAGTTGGAACAGCTTGAAAGAGCTGTGATTGTAATATGAGGTGATGTGGAGGGCTGTGCCCCTCTGGAGATGTGTGTGTGAGCCTGTGATGGGGCATCTGCCCCACACTGGCAGAGAAGGGGTTAAAAGCAGCCTAGGAGGCTGTGCAGGGAACAGCCAATAAAAGAGGGGCTGCAAGGAACAGCCCATCAGCATCCAGTTCATATAAAAATGAGCTGCAGGGAAGACCAGTTCAGTTGCTGCAGGGAGCCCAAGGGAGAGGACTGGGTTCCTAGAGGGCTGCAGGAGGGTAGCCTCTCAGACAGGGCAGCTGGTAGTGGGTACTGGGAAAGCTAGAGAGAGAGCTCTGGCCAGCTGCTGGGACTTGCAGGCTCGAGGCCCTGGGAAGAGGGTGAAGAAGGTTCTGGGGCCGCAGAAAAGTGGCCCAGGGAATTTGAAGCAGTACTGGTGAGAAGTTAAGGAAAGTCAGTGGAAGGCTGCTACCTAAAGGGTCCCTGGGTCGGGACCCGGAGTAGTGGGTGGATCTGAGTCTCATTCCCCACTGGGGAAGCGGTTAGATTCTAGAACTGAGATTTTCACCCTCACCCCCACACAGGAAAGGGAAAAACACTAACAGTGACATGGCCAGAGGGCTGAGTCAGGAAGACGATGCTGCAGTACTTGGACTGAGATGGGTCTGCAGAGGCCAGGATGACGACAGGCGAGGCATCATCAGGGGAGGGTGTGACACGTGGTGGAGAATGTGGGCATTCGGCTACCCCTGAGGAAAGGGGATTGAGTGAGCGACTCGTATTGTTTAACAGCTACCCCTGATACAAGGGGAATGGGAAAGGCTATAGAAGAGACACCTGGGGCAAAGGGACAATGGAGCTGCCATGGGCAGAGGCCTTTTTGGTGGAAGGCATGTGTAGCTTCCCAGGCTGGACTTCAGAGTTGCTGCTCGCACTGAAGAGGGTTGAAGAGCAACCAAGGGGGATCCAGGACCTAATGATGTAGATGCTGAAGAACCAGCAGCTACAGTGGGAAGCACAGAGATATCTGCAGGAATCCCCGAGGTAGCTGGCTGAAAAGCAACACTGTTTGTTTGCTCAAGATCCTCCAGCAGGTGAGCAGGAGCCAGGAAGCCTGAGGCAAGAAGCGAGGCCTCAGGGTCAGGATGCTAGAAGCCCAAGCAGGGTGGTGTTACACTTGTGAGCGACAGGGACACTTTGAGAGAGAGTGCCATTATTGGGACGACAGGAAGTCTAGTTCCAAGGGAAAAAAGTAGGAAAACCCCAAGGTCCCTGACCTGTGAAGAGAACAGGAAGGGGGGACACTTGTTTCACCTGAGGGGAACTAGGGCATGTGAAAAGGCAGTGCCCCCAGAGGTAGGACCCGATCCAGGAGAAGGGGAAAGGATCCAGAAAGGACCAGAAAGAGGTGCCAGATACCCAGAGGGGATGCACCAGGATAATGGAGAAGGCCAATGGGGCCAAAAAAGAGAGAAATGGGAGAGAAGGAAGAGACCCTTAAATGTCCAGCTGAAGGATGTGGGGACTTGTGCAGAGACCAATCAGGGGGAGCTGGGAACTCAGACCATAGGAGAAGGGGTGCTGGGAGAGCCAGCAAAGCAAGGGCCTGGGCTAGGGGAGAAACTTAAAACAACTGAGCTGGCCTTGGAAGTAGCGCAAGAGGGCACAGAAGCGCAGAAAGGGAAATTCAGGGACACCATGGAGGAAAAGGGCAAGTTGCTCTACCTAGTGGGGAACCTAAGTCAGGAGAGGAACATCCTGTGAACCCAGCTGCAAGGGAAGCAGGGGAGGTAATACCCCCACCCCCGGTGGTGGTCTTGAGGAGGAAGGTGTGTGATGGGGCATTCACTCACACTGCCAGAGAAGGGATTAAAAGCAGCCTAGGGAGGCTGTGCAGGGAGCAGGCAATAGGAGAGGGGCTGCGAGAAACAGCCAATCAGCACCCAGTAGGTTGATATAAAAGGGAGCTGCAGGGCAGAGTAGTTCAGTTGCTGCCAGGATCCTAAGGGAGAGGGCTGGGTTCCTGTAGGACAGCACCTGAGATGGGGCAGCTGCTAACAGGTACCAAGGGAGCTAGAGAGAGAGCTCCTGATTGGCTGTTGGGACTTGCAGGCTTGAGGCCCTGGGAAAAGGGTGAAGAAGGTGCTGGGGCTGCGGGGAAGTGGCCCAGGGAATTTGAAGCAGCACTGGTGAGAAGTTGGTAGAGGCAGCAGGAGGCTGATAACTATGGGGTCCCTGGGCCAGGACACTGAGTAGTGGGTGGACATGGGTCCCCCCTGCCCAACTCACCAGTGGGGAGGTGGCCAGACTCTAGAAATGATAGAGCTCACCTCCCCTCCCCCACCCCGGGAAGGGGAAAAACACTAACAGTGACATGACCAGAAGGCTGAGTCAGGAAGAGGATGCTGCAGCACTTGGACCGAGGCAGGTCTGCAGAGGCAGTGATGACAACAGGAGAGGCACCATCAGGAGAGGGCACACCAGCTAGCAGAGCTAATCCCCATGACAGCCAGCAGGAGGCACCGCAGTGGTGAAGGAACCCCGTGACAGAGCCCTTCTCCCTGCCCCCCATGAGTACTAAAGGAAATAGGGGCACGTGTAGCTTGAGAGATCCAGTATGCCTCATGTTGTATACTATCAGCTGTGCCAGTAGTGGGGCACAGAGTCTCCTTGCCATGGAGACTGTCAGCAGTTGGGTGGGAGATGAGTGTGGTTTGTGAGTTTAATGAAGGGTAAGTGAAAGTCTAGTGTTAGATGGCATCTCGTGGGGAAGGGTAAAGGGATTATAAAAGGATAGATGGGACTCCTTCTCTGGAGGAGGCGAAGTGTTTAAGTGTAGGGCAGTGCAGCTCCTGTTCAGTACAGTGCAAAGGGAGAGTGCAAGAATGTGTCATGGTGTATTGGGGCATTGCTGAAAGAGGCTGGAGTTATGGTTGCATGGGCATGTATCTTAACTCCTTCAGTGCCTGGTTTCCAGAAATTTGAGTTTTGCTTAACTCTGTGTTCTGGAAGGGCACAAAGTATTACCCAGCAACCTTCACTCTGTGGGCTGGTCTATACTTACCGGGTAGTTCGACGGCTGGGGATCGAAGTTCCGGGTTCGATTTATCGCGTCTGGTCTGGACGCGATAAATCGAACCAGGAAGTGCTCGCCCTCAACTGCGGTACTCCAGCTCAACGAGAGGAGTACCGCGGAGTCGACGGGGAGCCTGCCTGCCGCGTGTGGACCGCGTCTGAACCGCGGTAAGTTCGAAGTAAGGTATGTCGAATTCAGCTACGTTATTCACGTAGCTGAATTTGCGTACCTTACTTCGACTTGAGGGGTAAGTGTAGACCAAGCCTCCATTAACAAAGTCTCTGGTAAGTGAATACTAGAGAAGCACTTCTGCAGTTTTCCTCCCCAGTTCTGTGCCTCTAAATTAGCTATGGTGCATGCATCATCAAAGAAGACATTCCATCCCTCTATTATGAGGGATGCCTGAATTTCTAGGCACCTATCCACTCCCTACCAAAAAGGGTACCAGATAGCAGGTCATTTTATAACCTGGTGCAGTCCAGGAATAAACTCTGGCTCACAATTGCCTCCTGGAGGAAGGATGACCTAGCAAAGAGGTACTGGGCTGGAATTCAACAGACTTAGGTTCAATTTCTGCCTCAGCCACAGACTTTCTGTGGGACCTTGGTCAGGTAGCTTAATCTCCCTGTGCCTTGGTTCCCTTGTAAAATGGGGATAATTCTTCCCTGTCTTACAGAGGTGTAATGCTTGTGCTCGGATACTACAGTGGTGAGGGCAATATGAGTACCTAGACAGATGCAGTTGAGATATAATGCCTACCCCTTCCCCATCATATACTAAAAAGCAACCCTGAGTCATGTGACCAAAAAAGGCTGGTCTCCTAGTGCAACTCTGTGTTTGTATTTCAGATCATTTCAGGGGGAGGGGAAGGAAGGGTATTGATAAAAAAGACTTGAGCAGTGTGGTTTATTTCTAGCTCTGCCTCTTCACCTCTGAGCCTCTGTTTCCCCTCCCACTCTTCTTCTGACATCTTGTCTATTTAGGTTAATTCTCTTCAGGCAGGCACTGTCTCTCACTATGCGTTTGTACAGTGATGCCTGAGGGGCAGTTCCCTCGCCTCATCCCAAGATCCCGGCAGATACTGAGGAGGGAAGAATGTGGGGTTGGTGGGCAGGAGGGCCTCTCCCCCACCCCCACTACCTCTGCCATTCACCCCATGTTGCCCTTCCCAGAGTCCCACCTCTTCCCTCTCCTACCACCCATTCTCATTTATCCCTCTCCCCTTGCTGTGGCCCCACTTTTGTCCCCTAATCCCCCTCCCATCCCAACAAGCATTCACATATTTAGTTTAGTTTATTTTCACAAATAGCTTGATTACATTTCCCCCAAACTTTAAAAAAAAAAAAAAAAAAACCCTGACAGACAGATTTTTGGGAAAATGCCAAGAGCACGTTTCCAGATTTCTGCCCTACTTCAAACAAAATCAGCCACTAGCTGGGATCAGTGGCTATGGCTAGTCTGTCCACATGTGCACAGTGTAATCCATTTGGTGTATGAGCTTTGGAATGTTAGGCACCCTCCTAAATAGACAGCTAAACTTTCTTGAATACCATTTTCAATTTGACTCCCACCAAGGGGAAGTGAATTCCATGCACGAGGTGTGGGTAACTTTTGAGTGACTGAGACTCTTGTGACAGGATGAGAGCCTGGATTTGATCCCCAGTTCTGGGCAAAAACACATTGCTAGAATCTGAACCTTAAGAAAAGGCTGTTTTCATAGAATTGGAAGGGACCTCAGGTCATCTAGTCCAACCCCCTGCTCAAAGTAGGACCAATCCCTAGACAGATTTTTGCCTCAGATCCCTAAATGGCCCCCTCAAGGATTGAACTCACAACCCTGGGTTTAGCAGGCCAGTGCTCAAACCACTGAGCTATCCCTCCCCTTGCTAGTGATGGAGCTGAATCTCAGGAACCCTTGGGTAAAATGATGCCAAATCTGGACCATTAACCTTACCATGCCACCCCTGAGGCGCACCGAGTTTCAAATCAATCCAAGTAACTGCAGATTTTAGAGCACTCAGACTCCGGCTTTAAATAGTTCTAAACTCAGTGATGCTCCAATGTAATACCCTGCACATTGCTGTAGTAGAGACTTCAGCTAGGACCCTGGAATCTGTGGGCAGCAATTTGACCAAAATCCAATAGGTTGAGTGATAGCTGGTGTGTTTTTAAACTTGTCTCAGCTGAAAGTCGCTCCTTGCATCTCTTACTGGCCTTTCACAAAGGGCATAAGAAAAGGAGCATAGGAGAGAAAAAAAGAGGTAAGATATGGAAATAACTGGAACCTTCTGCCTCCTCTCTTAGTTTAGCCTCTCCGTCTTGTCTTGGGCTAGTCTTTCCCCCTTTCCACATTTTCCTCCTTTCTTCTCTGCTCTGTCATCCACCCTCAGCAGACAATCAAATAAAAATTCAAACAACCATCCGTTAAAACATTTGTATCTCACTAATTGGCACCCTTGTTGGCAGGCTTAGCAGACAGGCCAAAGGCTGAACTGGTGTAGACTGGCACACAGCACCATATCCTGTCACATCCAGAGGTTGGGTGTGTTGAGGCCGATTGGAGGAGGGCTATGGCCCATGCTATGCCTAGTCTTAGGATAAATAACACTTCCTTTTCCAGAGATGTCATTTTGGTATCATCCACTGGTAACTACCTTCACAAAAAGCAAATTGTCTGTCTGACAGCTTATTCTTCTTATATAAACAAATACAACTGAGTCTTAAATGGAAAGTTAGAATGATTTATGTTTTAATATAGCTGTGTTTGTATCATTTAAAAACTCCACGGCATCAGTATTGATCTCTGAAAAATCGTTTCAGTGAATCTCGTTTATAAAGAGGGGGTGGGAGAAAACAGTCAGACCCGGTTTGTGGAATGTGATTGATTGAAACACTTTAGTATTTTCATTTCCTACTCCACCCTCCATGCTCTCACCCTCCACACAAATAGATCACACACCCATTGTGTTAATAGGGAACAGACGGGAAGCTAGAAAAATTCAAATCCGAAATAAAACCTCAACTTTTTAAAAGGGAGGGTAATTAATGATTAGAGCAGCTTCCCAAGTGAAGTGACAAATTTATCATCACTTATAGCTTTTAAAGTGAGGTAGGATGTCTTTCTAAAAGATCTACTCTACTCTGAACATGAGTTATTGAACCCCAAAGTGTTCTCTAACATAGTAGGAAAGAATGGGGCCTGGTCTACACTACGAGTTTAGGTCAAATTTAGCAGCGTTAAATCGAATTAAGCCTGGACACGTTCACACGACGAAGCCCTTTTTTTCGACTTAAAGGGCCCTTTAAACCGGTTTCTTTACTCCACCTCCGACGAGGGGATTAGCGCTAAAATCGGCCTTTGCGGGTCGGATTTGGGGTAGTGTGGACGGAATTCGACGTTATTGGCCTCCGGGAGCTATCCCACAGTGCTTCATTGTGACCGCTCTGGACAGCACTCTCAACTCAGATGCACTGACCAGGTAGACAGGAAAAGCCCCGCGAACTTTTGAATTTCATTTCCTGTTTGCCCAGCGTGGAGAGCACAGGTAACCGTGATGGAGTCCCAGGATCGCAAAAGAGCTCCAGCATGGACAGAACGGGAGGTACGGGATCTGCTCGCCATATGGGGAGAGGAATCCGTGCTAGCTGAACTCCATAGCAGTAAACGAAATGGCAAAATATTAGAGAAAGTCTCAAAGGTCATGAAGGACAGAGGCCATAACAGGGATGCACAGCAGTGCCGGGTGAAAATTAAGGAGCTAAGGCAAGCCTACCACAAAGCCAGAGAGGCAAACAGAAGGTCCGGGGCAGAGCCGCAAACATGCCGCTTCTACGCGGAGCTGCATGCCATGCTAGGGGGTGCAGCCACCACTACCCCAACCATGTGCTTTGACTCCATCAATGGAGAATCACGCAACAGGGAAGCCGGTTTGGGGTACGAGGAAGATAGCTCACAGCAAGGAAGCAGAGAAACCGGTTTCCCCAACAGCCAGGATATGTTTATCACCCTGGACCTGGAACCAGTAACCCCCGAACTCACCCAAGGCATGCTCCCAGACCCTGAGGGCACACAAGGGACCTCTGGTGAGTGTACCTTTGTAAATATTACACATGGTTTAAAAGCAAGCATGTTTAATGATTAATTTGCCCTGGCAATCGCGGCCTAAACAGCTACCGGAAAAGTCTGTTAACGTGTATGGGGATGGAGCGGAAATCCTCCAGGGACATCTCCAGAAAGCTCTCCTTCATGTACTCCCAAAGCCTTTGCAAAAGGTTTCTGGGGAGGGCTGCCTTATCCCGTCCGCCACGGTAGGACACTTTACCACGCCAGGCCAGTAGCATGTAGTCTGGAATCATTGTATAACAAAGCATGGCAGCGTATGGTCCCGGTGTTTGCTGGCATGCAGACAACATTCCTTATCTCTCAGGAGAGTGATATCATTCACGATCACCTGGTTGAAATGGGGCGATTTTATTAAGGGGTGCCCGTTCCTGCTCGGCTGAACAGAAATGTTCCCCGCTGTTAGCCATGCGGTAGGGGGGAGGGGTGAAGTGATCATCCCAGAGAATTGTGTGTGTGGGGGGGAGTAGTTGGGTTTGTGCTGCATGTTAACCCGGAAACTGCAGCCCCTCCTTTTACATTGCAAACCCATTTTAAATGGCCAACCCAACGGGTGCATGGTATGGGAAATGAGGGCGCTACTGTTTGAAACCATTCCCACATATTAAGAAGGTTTAAAAAAGCCAAAAGACTGTGGCTTACCATGGCTGCCTGCAAGCCGAAATCTGTTGCCTGGCACTGCGTGAGTGATCTCTCACATCAAACCGGCAGGCCCTCAATATAAGAGGAAAAATGCGACCTTGTAACGAAAGCACATGTGCTGTGTAATGTGAACAGCAAAATTTAACGTGAAAGAGTGTACCCATTGTTCTCTAAAATGTGTCTTTTTTTTTAACCACCTCTCCCTTCTCCTCCACCAGCTGCAAATGTTTCTCCTTCACAGAGGCTAGTGAAGATTAGAAGGAGAAAACAGCGGACTCGGGATGATATGTTCTCAGAGCTCCAAATGTCCTCCCACGCTGACAGAGCACAGCAGAATGCGTGGAGGCAGTCAATGTCAGAGTGCAAAAAAGCACAATATGAACGAGAGGAGAGGTGGCGGGCTGAATCGTGGGCTGAAGAGAGCAAGTGGCGGGCTGAAGAGGATAGGTGGCGTCAGCTTGCTGACAGAAGGCAAGAGTCGATGCTCCGGCTGCTGGAGCATTAAACTGATATGCTCCAGCGTATGGTTGAGTTGCAGGAAAGGCAGCAGGAGCACAGACCGCCGCTACAGCCCCTGTGTAACCAACAGTCCTCCTCCCCAAGTTCCATAGCCTCCTCACCCAGACGCCCAAGAACGCGGTGAGGGGGCCTCCGGCCACCCAGTCACTCCACCCCAGATGATTGCCCAGATGTTATTAAATGCTCATTAATGACGTTAGCTGACCTGGTGCTAAGCATGGCTTTCCCTGGTCTGTGTCCTTGGCTAAACTGTTTTCAGTCTTCTCTCAGCTAATATGTTTATTGACAACAATGGTCAGGCATGGTAGACTGTTATAGATCAGAACTGTTCTGGGACTGATGTTCAAACTTGACAAGTCTTTCCATTGGTCCTGCTACTGGAAAAGATGGGGGGAGGCAGATCAGGCAACAAATTGCTGAAGCTGTTTGGTACCCCAAGTAGCCACTTTGTTTGTTTGTTTGCTTGCTTGCTCGCTTTAAGGGCAGCCCAGAATTATCTTGGCATCTGAGACGAAGAGCCTTAGTATCTGCAATCTTCTGCCAGCTTACTGTACTCAAGGAGGAAAAAAAACTTGAACTGAAACTAAGTTCTGCAGGCATCTTTCTCCCTAAGAAGCTCTGTCTGCATGAAGTCAAATGCTATGCCATTAACTATATAGAAGTGCTCAAGGGCCAACAATGTAATAATGTGTTAACAACATACAAGTGGTGGCTGTTACGAATCATTTTAGCTGTTTGATGCACTGCTGGAGAAGTCATTTTCCCTGCAAAAGCACAGAGTAAGGAGCTATAGAAAATGTATGCTCCCATTGTCAAAGGTTTGCCTTCTTTAAACCAAAATGTATCACCATGTCTTCTATTGGACTGAATGGGTTATGAAATGAATCATTTACAGGCGTGCCAAAGTGTGCTTTGAAATTACAAGAAAGTCGCTTTTGAGATTTTGAGATTTTTTTTTCTGTTTCTCAATAGTTTTAATTGCAATAGCAAATTGCCTTCTGCCCCCCACTAAAGTTTCCTGCAGTTTCAACTAGTTGCAAGCTTCTTTATTTGCTGACCTATCCTGTTGTGCAGGGTCATTGTAAGTGTAGTTACACTGGTAAAAAGGGCTGCTATTTTTGATCCCAGAAATTGAAGCATTTAGCCAGAGGGAGGAGGAATGCTAAGCCTCCAAAGGTTCTGTGTGTTGATACAGCTTCAGGGTACGTTGCAACTGCGGAATTGGAACCTTTTAAGGCTCCTCCCTCAAAAATAGTCCTGAGTGGGGAAAACAGGAAAAGAATGGGGGCGGGGGAGGGGGAAGGAACACAACAGCAGGAAGTGACTGAGAAGAATTAAATTTAAAGAAGAATGGGAGGCTTAAAGTAGTTTTTCAAAATTCACACCATGTTGTAGTTTATTTGAAAAAACTGAAAAGGGTTTAAAGGTACAACATTTTAATGTTTTAAATGTGTATTTACATATGTGCATGTCTCTTATCATGTCATAGATGCTGACTTTCACTTTTTCCCCAGGGATGCTCCACCCCACTCCGCCCAGAGGCCCTGCCCTCACTCCGCCCATTCCCCAGAGGCCCCGTTCTCGCTTCACCTCTTCCTGCCCCCGCTCCGCCCCCTCCCCGAAACCCCTGCCCACCTGCCACTCGCTGCTTTCCAGCCTCCCCCAAACCCCGCCCCCAGCCGCCAAACGGCTGTTTGGACTGGGCCATGCCAATCGGTTGTTTAGGCTGGTGGGTGCTGAGCACCTACAATTTTTTTTTTTCAGCTACCAGAGCACCCACAGAGTCAGTGCCTATGATTCATGTATATACTAGGGCTCTCGATTAATTGCAGTTAACCCATGCGATTAACTCAAAAAAATTAATTGTGATTAATATTTTTAATCGCGATTATTTGCAGTTTTTATCACACTGTTAAACAATAGAATCCCAATTGAAATTTAATAAATATTTTTGCACGTTTTTCTACATTTTCAAATATATTGACTTCAATTACAACACAATACAAAGTGTACAGTGCTCACTTTATATTATTATTTTTTATTATAAATATTTGCTCTGTAAAAATGATAAACAAAAGAAATAGTATTTTTCAATTCACCGCAAACAAGCATTATAGTGCAATCTCTTTATCATGAAAGTGCAACTTACAAATGTAGATTTTTTTTTTTTGGTAATATAACTGCATTCCATAACAAAAAAATCTAAAACTTTAGAGCCTACAAGTCCACTCAGTCCTACTTCTTATTCAGCCAACTGCTAAGACAAACAAATTTGTTTACCTTTATGGGAGATAATGCTGCCCACTTTTTATTTACAATGTCACCTGAAAGTGAGAACAGGCATTCACATGACATTTTTGTAGCCGGTATCGCAAGGTATTTACATGCCAGATATGCTAAACATTTGTATGCCCTTTCATGCTTCGGCCACCATTCCAGAGAACATGCTTCTATGCTGATGATGCTCATTTAAAAAAAAAAAGTGTTAATTACATTTGTGACTGAACTCCTTGGGGAAGTATTATATGCCTCCTGCTCTGTTTTACCTGCATTCTGCCATATATTTCATATTATAGCATGATATCTAGGATGATGACCCAGCACATGTTGTTCATTTTAAGAACACTTTCACTGGAGATTTGACAAAATGCAAAGAAGGTACCAATGTGAGATTTCTAAGGATAGATACAGCACTTGACCCAAGGTTTAAGAATCTGAAGTGCCTTCCAGAATCTGAGAGGGACGAGGTGTGGAGCATGCTTTCAGATGTCTTCAAAGAGCAACACTCCAATGCAGAAACTACAGAACCTGAACCACCAAAAAAGAAAATGAATCTTCTGCTGGTGGCATCTGACTCAAACTCAATTTACCTTAGGGCCAGTGCGAGTCCTCAAATCCTCCCAGCGGGCCAATAATGTCACTGAAGATGGTGTTCAGAAAAGAAAGTGTTTATATTGTATTTTTTATTTTGAATTTCTTAGAAATAATAAAACTATCATACAACTTTATACAATTATTCATCTGCCAGAGAATTTTTAATGTTTGCCAGACACCTGGCAATGCTTCAGTTCTGTCACTTTGTTGACGTTTGGCCTCAGTGACTGAGGAGTTGAAACCTTCAGGACTGCAACAAGTTGTGCATCAGATAGTTGTGTTCGGTATTTTGACTTGTTTATATTAATTGTGGAAAAAAGTGACGCTGCATCCATGGCTGACTCTGTCTGGCAACTAGTGATGATATCTCTGTCCCTCTCCCCCAGCCAATGGGAGCTGTGGGGGGCAGAGCCTGCAGCAGACATTGCCGGCAGCATGTCTGCATGCATCTCTCCTCCGCGGGCCGCAGTGGGGAGGTTCTCGGGCCGCAGATGGCCTGCGGGCCGGGACTTTGAGACCCCTGATGAAAATGAACATGCGGCGGTCTGCACTGTTTGACATCATCATTGACCCGAACCCATCATCAGCATGGATGCATGTCCTCTGGAATGGTGGTTGGAGCATGAAGGAACATCTGAATCTTTAGCGCATCTGGCACATAAATATCGTGCGATGCTGGCTACAACAGTGCCATGTGAACGCTTGTTCTCACTTTCAGGTGACGTTATAAGCAAGAAGGCCCAGCATTATCTCTTGCAAATGTAAACAAGCTTGTTCGTCTGAGCAATTGGCTTAACAAGAAGTAGGACTGAGTGAACTTGTAGGCTCTAAAATTTTACATTGTTTTATTTTTGAATGAACGTTTTTTGGTACAGAATTCTACATTTGTAAGTTCAGTTTTCATGATAAAGAGATTGCACGACAGTACTTGTAATGTGGGAATTGAAAAATACTATTTCTTTTGTTTTTTTACAGTGCAAATATTTGTAATAAAAAATAAATATAAAGTGAGCACTGTACATTTTGTATTGTGTTGTAATTACAATCAATATATTTGAAAATGCAGAAAACATCCAAAAATATTTAAATAAATGGTATTCTATTGTTTAATAGCACAATTAATTTTTTTAATCACTTGAAAGCCCTAGTATGTACATCTTATATCTTGGACATTTTTATTCGCAGCTACTTGGAGGTGACCTAGCAATCTGCTTTGTGAGGTCACATAGTCTCCTGTTGGCTGGTTGAGAAGGAATTTCATGGATTTGGAACCCTTTTTTGATCCAATCATCCATAATTTTATCCAAACAATTTCTTAATTGAAGTGTTTGCAATTAAAAACCTTTTTCCATTTTGAGAGATTTGCAGTTCTTGTAGGGTTCCCTAGTTTAGGTATCAGAATATCTCTAAAACCCAGAGTCCTTCCTTCAAAACAGAAGAAGCATTTTAAGTGTACCCATTGTAATTAACTATTGCTTTCATAGACTCATAGACTTTAAGGTCAGAAGGGACCAATATGGTCATCTAGTCTGACCTCCCGCATGATGCAGGCCACAAAAGCTGACCCCCCCACTTTCCCTTAACTCTGCTGTTGAAGTCTCCAGATCGTGATCTAAAGACTTCAAGTTGCAGAGAATCTTCCAGCTTGCGACCCCTGCCCTATGCTGCGGAGGAAGGCGAAAAACCTCCAGGGCCACTGTCAATCTACCCTGGAGGAAAATTCCTTCCCGACCCCAAATATGGCGATCAGCAGAACCCCGAGCATACAAGCAAGATTCTCTAGCCAGACCCTCATTTTACCAGCGATGGCCGTTATTGCCTAATTGATTAAAATCACGTTATCCCATCAAACCATTCCCTCCATAAACTTATCTAGCCTAATCTTGAAGCCAGAGAGGTCTTTCGCCCCCACCGTTTCCCTTGGAAGGCTGTTCCAAAATTTCACCCCTCTGACGGTTAGAAACCTTCGTCTAATTTCAAGCCTAAATTTCCCCACGGCCAGTTTATATCCATACTCTATCAGTTTATTTCCATACATCAGCAGAGCCAATGAAATAACCATAGTAAATCTCAGTGCAATCAGTGGTGGAAGACTTAGGTCTTAAGATGCCATCATACAAAGAGGCTAACCAGAAAATCTCAATGGTAAATTAAAATAAAACTAAATGTGTTGCTACTCTTCTAATGTCTTCGATGAATGTTACCAAGCAAACTTTAACTTTGTTCTTGAAGTTGGAACAATAAATACACTATTGATGTGTGTTTAACCCAAAGCTATTATTGCAAGTCAGCCCAAATTAACTTTGCTGTGAGCTACTATTGCCTATTGCTCAAAAGGAAATAGTCCAAAATGAGGTTTTGTGAGAAATCTCATGAGGACACACTCAAGGAACACCTGAAATCACTGGCAATTTGTATGATCACAGTCACTGCACAATGCCATCACAATAATGAGGTTCCAACAGCTGTGTTGTCTAGCTCTAATATTGATGACTCTGTGATTCGTTGAATAGTTATCTCCTCCCCCTGCTGGTTAGCACTGAATTCTCTTTCTGGAGCATTTCTATACTCTGAAAGGACAGCAGTACTGCAAAATATAAATGTAAGAAAAGCTAATGGCTGAAAGGATCATGCTTCCCGCTACTTTGACATATCTTCTCTACAGCGTATTAAACCTACTACCAATCAGCTGGGCTAACTCTTCAGAGAGAGAGAGAAAGAAAAGATTAAGTTTCTTGTTTTTTTTTTTTTTTAAGTGTGAGGATGGATTTTGATGGAGAATATGGTACTAAAAATTCCCATAGAGTTTCAGTAGGTCTTGTTGCCACTATCTGGCACTTATTCTTTTAATGCATTAGCTCTCTATTAATACAATAACTTACATTTTGTTTTTTATGAAGCAATGTGAATTATTTATATGAAAGTAGCTGAAACTTTTATATGCGGTGGCAAGAACTTATTTTGCAAAGGCTTCGCTTCCATACTGCTATAAGCCAGTCACTAGCCAATGTACATTAGTTAATTAAATTGATGTTGGCATAGACTAGACAGTTCATTTAGCTTGAAAGAAGATGACCCAACAAACGTAAGTAGCTAGCTATGTGTAAGATTTGACACTGAGATCATGAAGGTAACTACTATGTGGAGAAAATGTGGTTCCACAAACTTAAAGTCCAACCCTGCAGCCCTTTATTCATGCAAAAATATGGCCAAATCCTGGCAGTGCATGGCAGTAAAGGGGCATAAGGTGCCCCTTGATCCCATATGTGCATTACCCATGTGACTGGTAGTAGTGTAACCACCGTCAGTAAACTAGGTTTGCTCACCACATGCATGTGCGTGGAAGGGCTGGGGAATGGGAGAAACCTTGGCTTTGCCTCCAACCAGCTGTCCAATATAGCTGCACAGAATATACACTGTCAGATATGGACTTAGTGTAGATTAAGAGACAGAACAGTAAAGCCTTGTGCGGATACGACATTTGTATCCACATCTGATCCGCAGATCTAAAGCGGATATCCGCAGTTTTGCAGAGCTCTACAAAACAGAATATAGATTGAGACTCAGGGTATGTCTACACTACGAAATTAGATCGAATTAATAGAAGCCGGTTTTATAGAAATCGGTTGTATACAGCCGATTGTGTGTGTCCCCACATAAAATGCTCTAAGTGCATTAGTTCGGCGGACCGCGTCCACAGTACCGAGGCTAGCGTCGACTTCCGGTGCGTTGCACTATGGGTAGCTATCCCACAGTTCCCGCAGTCTCCGCCGCCCATTGGAATTATGGGTTGAGATCCCAATGCCCGGATGATGCAAAACAGTGCCGCGGGGGGTTCTGGGTACATGTCGTCCGGTCCCTCCCCCTACGTCACAGCAACGGCAGACAATAGATTCGCGCCTTTTTACCTGGGTTACCTGTGCAGACAACATACCACGGCAAGCATGGAGCCCGCTCAGCTCAGCTCACCGTCACCATATGTCATCTAGGTGCCGGCAGACGTGGGACTGCATTGCTACACAGCAGCAGCAGCTAACTGCCTTTTGGCGGTAGACGGTGCAGCATGACTGGTAGCCTTCATTGGCGATCTGGGTGCGGGCAGCTGTGGGGCTGGCAGCCGTAGGGCTGCATTGCACCAGCCCCTTGCCTTTTGGTAGAAGATGGTTTATTACGACTGGTAACCGTTGTCGTCGTACTGCAGTGGCTGTCAATCATGGGCACCCGGGCAGACAATGATGGTTATCAATCGTAGTATGCTATTTTCTGCCACGCGCCCTGTTGGATCATTGCACGTTAGCAGAGTCATAGTATGCTATTTTCTGCCAAGTGCCCAGTATTGTCTGCTAAGCACCCAGAAGAGGCCGATGGCGATCTGGGTGCTGGCAGACATGGGGCTGGCAGACGTGGGGCTAGATTGCTACACAGCAGCAACCCCTTGCCTTTTGGGCAGTAGATAGTATATTATGACTGGTATCCGTCATTGTCATATTGCAGTGGGTATCAGATCGTGCAATAGACCTGAAGGCTTACTGCCAAGCGCCCAGTATTTGCTGCCAAGCACCCAGAAAATGCCAAGGGCTATCAGTCATGCTGCACCGTCGTCTTAAGATGTAAAAAATAGATTTATTCTGTATTCATTTGCTTCCCTCCTCCCTCCCTCCTGTTAAACCCTGGCTTTTGAGTTCAATCTTTGGGGGGGGGGGGCATTCTGTGTGACAGTTGTTTGTGTTTCTCCCTGATGCAAAGCCACCTTTCTTGATTTTAATTCCCTGTACCTGTATGCCACGTCGTCACTCGCCCCTCCCTCCCTCCCTCCCTCCCTTCTTCCCCTGGTCCGTCAGATACTACTTTCGCGCCTTTTTTCAGACCAGACGCCATACCTAGCACTGGGATCATGGAGCCCGCTCAGATCACCGCGGCAATTATGAGCACTATGAACACCACGCGCATTGTCCTGGAGTATATGCAGAGCCAGGACATGCCAAAGCAAAACCAGGACCAGGCGAGGAGGAGGAGGAGGCGATTGCAGTGCGTCGACGAGAGTGATGAGGAAATGGACATGGACCTAGACGTCTCACAAGGCACAGGCCCCAGCAATGTGGAAATCATGGTGTTCCTGGGGCAGGTTGATGCCGTGGAACGCCGATTCTGGGCCCGGGAAACAAGCACAGACTGGTGGGACCGCATCGTGTTGCAGGTGTGGGACGATTCCCAGTGGCTGTGAAACTTTCGCATGCGTAAGGGCACTTTCATGGAACTTTGTGACTTGCTTTCCCCTGCCCTGAAGCGCCAGAATACCAGGATGAGAGCAGCCCTCACAGTTGAGAAGCGGGTGGCAATAGCCCTGTGGAAGCTTGCAACGCCAGACAGCTACCGGTCAGTCGGGAATCAATTTGGAGTGGGCAAATCTACTGTGGGGGCTGCTGTGATCCAAGTTGCCAGGGCAATGAGAGACCTGGTGATATCAAGGGTAGTGACTCTAGGAAACGTGCAGACCATAGTGGATGGCTTTGCTGCAATGGGATTCCCAAACTGTGGTGGGGCGATAGACGGAACCCATATCCCTATCTTGGCACCGGAGCACCAAGCCACCGAGTACATAAACCGCAAGGGGTACTTTTCAGTGCTGCTGCAAGCCCTGGTGGATCACAAGGGATGTTTCACCGACATCAACATGGGCTGGCCGGGAAGGGTACATGATGCTCGCGTCTTCAGGCACTCTGCTCTGTTTAGAAAGCTGGAGGAAGGGACTTTCTTCCCGGACCAGAAAATAACCGTTGGGGATGTTGAAATGCCTATCGTGATCCTTGGGGACCCAGCCTACCCCTTAATGCCATGGCTCATGAAGCCATACACAGGCAGCCTGGACAGGCGTCAGGACCTGTTCAACTACAGGCTGAGCAAGTGCCGAATGGTGGTGGAATGTGCATTTGGGCGTTTAAAAGCGCGCTGGCGCAGCTTACTGACTCGGTTAGACCTTTGCGAAAAGAATATCCCCATTGTTATTGCTGCTTGCTGTGCGCTCCACAATCTCTGTGAGAGTAAGGGGGAGACATTTATGGCTGGGTGGGAGGTAGAGGCAAATCGCCTGGCCACTGATTATGCACAGCCAGACACCAGGGCGGTTAGAGGAGCACAGCATGGCGCGGTGCGCATCAGAGAAGCTTTGAAAACCAGTTTTGTGACTGGTCAGGCTACGGTTTGAAACTTCTGTTTGTTTCTCCTTGATGAAATCTCCACAACCCCCCCCCACCCGGTTAACTCTACTTCCCTGTAAACCTACAACCCCACCCTCCCCTACTACCCTCCCCCCTTCAAGCACCACTTGCAGAGGCAATAAAGTCATTGTTACTTCACATTCATGCATTCTTTATTACTTCATCACACAACTAGGGGGATAATTGGAAAGGTAGCCCGGGATGGGTGGGGGAGGAGGAAAGGAAAAGGACACACTCCAATTGAAAACTTTAAAACTTATTGCTATGGAAATCATCTAGGGAGTGAGTGGGTGGCCGAAGGCCCCCCCCACCGTGTTCTTGGGCATCTGGGTGAGGAGGCAATGGGACTTGGGGAGGATGGCTGTTGGTTACACAGGGGCTGTAGCGGCGGTCTGTGCTCCTGCTGCCTTTCCTGCAGCTCAACCATACGCTGTAGCATATCAGTTTGATGCTCCAGCAGACGGAGCATGGACTCTTGCTTTCTGTGTGCAAGCTGACGCCACCTCTCATCTTCAGCCCGCAACTTCCTCTGTTCCTCCCGCGATTCAGCCCGCCACCTCTCCTCCTCAGCCCGCGATTCAGCCCGCCACCTCTCCTCTCGCTCATATTGAGCTATTCGATAATCAGTCATTGGCTGCCTCCACGCATTCTGCTGTGCTCTGTCAGCGTGGGAGGCAGTCTGTAGTTCTGTAAACATTTCGTCACGTGTCCTTCGCTTACGTTTTCGAATATTCAGTAGCCTCTGCGAAGGAGAGACATGTGCAGCTGGTGGATGAGAAGGGAGAGGTGGTTAAAAAAGACACATTTTAGAGAACAATGGGTACACTCTTTTATGTTACATTTTGCTGTTCACATTACACAGCAGATGTGCTTTCGTTACAAGGTCGCATTTTTCCTCTTATATGGAGGGACTGCCTGTTTGGTGTGAGAGATCACTCACGCAGTGCCAGGTCACAGATTTCAGCTTGCAGGCAGCCATGGTAAGACACAGTCTTTTGGCTTTTTTAACCTTCTTAACATCTGGGGATGGTTTCAAAGAGTACTGCTATCATTAACCATACCAAGGACCCGTTGGGTTGGCCATTTAAAATGGGTTTGCAATGTAAAAGGAGGGGCTGCGGTTTCAGGGTTAACATGCAGCACAAACCCAACTAATTCCCCTCCCCCCCCACCCAATTCTCGGATGATCACTTCACCCCTCCCCCCACCGCGTGGCTAACAGCGGGGAATATTTCTGTTCAGCAGACCAGGAAGGGGCACCTCTGAATGTCCCCTTAATAAAATTGCCCCATTTTAACCAGGTGACCGTGAATGATATCACTCTCCTGAGGATAACAAAGAGTGATAAGGAATGGATGTTGTCTGCATGCCAGCAAACACCGGGACCATACGCTGCCATGCTTTGTTATGCAATGATTCCAGACTACGTGCTACTGGCCTGGCGTGGTAAAGTGTCCTACCATGGCGGACGGGATAAGGCAGCCCTCCCCAGAAACCTTTTGCAAAGGCTTTGGGAGTACATGAAGGAGAGCTTTCTGGAGATATCCCTGGAGGATTTCCGCTCCATCCCCATACACGTTAACAGACTTTTCCAGTAGCTGTACTGGCCGCGATTGCCAGGGCAAATTAATCATTAATCATTAAACACGCTTGCTTTTAAACCATGTGTAATATTTACAAAGGTACACTCACCAGAGGTCCCCTGTGTGCCCTCAGGGTCTTGGGTGAGTTCGGGGGTTACTGGTTCCAGGTCCAGGGTGATAAACATATCCTGGCTGTTGGGGAAACTGGTTTCTCCGCTTCCTTGCTGCTGTGAGCTATTTACATTATCTTCATGCTCATCTTCCTCATCACCAGAACCCGCTTCCCTGTGTGTTTCTCCATTGAGGGACTCATAGCACATGGTTGGGGTAGTGGTGGCTGCACCCCCTAGAATGGCATGCAGCTCCGCGTAGAAGCGGCATGTTTGCGGCTCAGCCCCGGACCTTCCGTTTGCCTCTCTGGCTTTGTGGTAGGCTTGCCTTAGCTCCTTAATTTTCACGCGGCACTGCTGTGCGTCCCTGTTATGGCCTCTGTCCTTCATGGCCCTGGAGACCTTTTCTAATATTTTGCCATTTCGTTTACTGCTTCGGAGTTCAGCTAGCACTGATTCATCTCCCCATATGGCGAGCAGATCCCGAACCTCCCGTTCTGTCCATGCTGGAGCTCTTTTGCGATCCTGGGACTCCATCACGGCTACCTGTGCTGATGAGCGACCTGTGCTCTCCACGCTGAGCAAACAGGAAATGAAATTCAAACGTTCGCGGGGCTTTTCCTGTCTACCTGGCCAGTGCATCAGAGTTGAGAGTGCTGTCCAGAGCGGTCACAATGAAGCACTGTGGGATAGCTCCCGGAGGCCAATAACGTCGAATTCCGTCCACACACACCCAATTCCGACCCCCTAAGGCCGATTTTATCGCTAATCCCCTGGTCGGAGGTGGTGTTAAGAAACCGCTTTAAAGGGCCCTTTAAGTCGAAAGAAAGGGCTTCGTCGTGTGAACGTGTCCAGGCTTAATTCAATTTAACGCAGCTAAAGTCGACCTAAACTCGTAGTGTAGACCAGGCCTAAGGCACAGTTTGCTTTCTGGTCAGCACCTAGGGCAGCACAACATCGACTCTCTGCTTCTTGCTCCTGGCAAAGCCATGATCTAGCCCATGAGTAGTGGCATCCCAATTTACAGATGGGGAGACAGAGGTGACTTGCCCAGGATCACACAGGGAGTTGGTGGCGAAAGTGGGGAAGGAAGCTGCAATTCCCAATCCCAAGCCACTAAATAAGTCTGCCTCTCCTATGCTTACTTTTCTACCTGAGGTAGGAAAATGCAGCTAATCAGCAAACGTACTCCCTATCTCTGCACAATTGGTACTAAATAATGTCTCACAAGCTAACAAAATAAAAATGAAGGGTGGGGGAAAAGGAAATGACTTGCTGTTGCTCAGTGTTTCATACATTGCTCAGAATCAATACTAAAGCTGGTTGAATCATTCATGGCAGATCTAGCCTCTTTTCTAATAGTAAGATTTTCTTGATCCAAACTTGATTTCTGTGAATGTTTTCATTATTGTCTTCTATTCAGCCTATTGGGTTTTTGAATAATTGAACTCTTCAGTTCAGCTATTCACTGATTGTTATTTGTGGCGTCTGACTCATCCCCTCAGCCACACGGACTAAAACTAGAAAATAATGAACAACACAGAATGCACGTCTGCTATGAATTTTCAGATATGTAAACTTAGGAGCTGAAATTTGTAAAACTTTAGGCATTTGCCAACATTTTCATGAATAGCCACAGGTTATCCAAATACTCGTGAGTAACCAATTTTATGACTCTAAATAATGGGGAGGCAAATTTGGCTTTTTATTGAGAAATCAGTTTTACTATTCTTTATTCATTTCTAAATTATTCTATTTTTAAGATGTTTGAATCAAATAATCAAGAATAATTTCCAGATGTCACAATTGTCCATAATGTCTTACAACCTGCAGACTATTTCCTCATAGACCGTATCTGAAAGGTCTGTGATAATACTGTGTGCATGTGCATGCATCTAATCCTATCATATTAGTAACACAACCAAGGAATTTATAACACCTTATGGCCTGATTTTTTTTTAAATGTCTGAGCAAACGTAGCTCCTAATAATAATTAATAGCAATATCAAGCTCTAATATAATGATTATCAGTAAATCTCGATACACTTTACAAAGGAGAACAGTACCATTATCCCCATTTTACAGATAGGGAAACTGAAGCACAGAGCTTGTGGATCCACAGTCCTTCTAAAAATCATGCCATAATTCTATACTGTATTAAAGCTGCTATAATCTTCATTTCCCTATGTGAGCTGTTTGCTTGATTATGGCATTACTCCATGGAACTAGACTGTCAGTTTCACTTTTTGCACCTTGGGCCCTAGCATGCTGCATTGTTGCAATATTAAATGCTGCACAGAAACATGTAGTTGTTTTTCAAAGATCTGTTCTCATTGAAGCCTGGGGGGAAAAGTCCTTTTAATATCAGGGTTTTTTTTAAAACCTTTTCAGTATCATGCCACTATATAATTTGATATACTATTTGTCATACACACTGCATACATGAGTAACTCTATTAGAAAATTAAAATGAAAGTAGAGGGAGAAAGTAAAAGCTTTAGGCAAAGGAGAAAATCTGAGATTTGAAAATTGATGAAGTAGAAGAACTAGAGAGAGGCTGCTCCAAACAGTGGGAGCTGAGGAGGGCAAACAGTGGCAAGACTGCATAAAGAGATGAAGAGGAAAGAGGGGGATGGGTGGATGGAGCAAGGCTGTCCTGGGCGCTGAAAAGGAGGGTAGTTTCAAACTGGATTTTGAAACAACTGAGAAGCCAGCTGAGCTGTTTGAGTTTGGGTTACTTACATGACCTGTATGGGGATATGGCTACACAATATTCCGTAAGGAATAATTTCTGGAGAATTGAGACAACCCCTACATTTGGGTTTAAACTATCAGACAGTGTTCCCTTTAAAACTCAGCCTCAAAAAACAGAGTGAAAACTTCATCCTTGGGTCCACCAGCATTGGTAAAAGCCTTTTTTCTCTTCCTCATCTCTTAGATTGCCTGATTCTCATTTACCCTGAGGCCCTTCACACCCTACTGGCACTGTAAAGGGGCCCTGAAGTTGGCATAAACTACATGAACTGTCAACTTAAGGCCAATTTATATTTTCAGAGCAGTGTAAAGGGGCCTTAGAGTAAATGAGAATCAGGCCCACTATATATAGCAAAGCCTTTAAACTTAATTTAAACGTAGTCATCAGATCTGTGTTTCCTGCCATGTAAATGAGATGCTAGAGACAACGTACATTATGACTGTCACTCTTGGCTTGTGATGCCAAGAGCAGTTCTTCATAAAAATGAGGTGAAATCTATTATAGTAAAAGACAGTTATGCACAGTTTTATAGCCAAATGAAGGCGATATGCAGCAGCAACTGGTTTGCTGCTCCCTAGGGTTTGTAGAACACATTTCATTAGGGGAGTCCAAACAGCTGCAGGGGAAAGACTTTAGAAGATAACCTGCATTTTCATCTGCAGACACAGAAGGGGACTGAAGAACATTTTGAAAAGTGCCCTTAATTAATAAGCCCCTCAGCAGGAAAGG